>NW_020175199.1:2619320-2743511 GCF_003031525.2 Neophocaena asiaeorientalis asiaeorientalis
ACCCTGTAGTCAAAACAAGAGGTTTCCGAATTAGTCATCTGGGCCCTTTATTTCTTTGACCCGTCCCGTGGCTTTTTCTTTCTTTGTAGCCCCACTTTAGAAAACAGAGTCTGACCCCCTTTTGGTCACTTCCCTGCAGTTTCACAATGCCCACCAGTTGGCCGCCTGGTGTTTGCACCACATCTGCACCAACTACAACAGTGTTTGTTCCAAGTTCCGCAAGGAAATCAAATCGAAATCTGCAGGTGAGGCCGTGCGGTCCCCATCTGTCCAGTTCCCCTCACCTGTGACTGAAGGGTTTACCTTCACTGCCCTCGAGAATGAACGCGGGCAGCCCCCAGCTCATGGAGAATTCCTTGTACGGTAGTCACAGATTCACGTGACGTGACCCAAGGAATTGGAGGTTGGAAATCGTCTCTGGAGAACTTCACGGCCGGGGGGGATCTGGGCGGAGGGGGCGGTCAGGATGCCCTGCTGTGGAGCGAGCAGAGATTGCTGGCTCGCCCTTGTCCAGGGAGGCATGCTTGGGAGAGAGCTTACGCTCTGAAATGAAGGGGTCCTGGGTTCAGGCTCTCTGTGTCCAGCTGTGTGATTTTAGGCAAGTGATTCTACCTCTCAAAACTTTGGTGTCACAGTCTGCCACTGGCCCTACCCACAGTCCCTGCCCATTGGGTAGTTAAGATGAGCACACGATCGTCATATATAAGAAGCCTAAACACAGAACCTACTAGCACAGAGAAGCCATGAATGAAGAGCAGGTATCATCATTTGCATCTTTCCTTCCCCAGACAACCAGGAATACTTTGAGCGGCACCGCTGGCCCCCCGTGTGGTACCTGAAGGAGGAAGACCACTACCAGCGTGTGAAAAGGGAAAGAGAGAAGGAAGGTATTGCACTAAATAAACATCACTCGAGACGAAAGTGGTGCTTCTGGAATTCATCTCCAGCGGTCGCCTGAGGCAGAAGAGAAAAAAAAAAAAGCAGAAATCTGACATACCACTTTTCAAAGCACTGCTGTAAAGTCGGTCTTACTGTTAGAGATAAGGTGTAGTTCAGGTGGCAGGCACTGCTCTTCCTCCACTTTCATGCATTTATCTTTGTTGGGATCAAAGCACAAGCTCACCATCCATGAGCCTGGACAAAAAGGGAAGTTGACGCCCACTGCATTCCTTAAACTTGTATATTTTTTGTTAGAAGGCTTAATAAAACTTTAGTCCGTTATCTCATTTCTTTTTATACAAAGGAAAAAAAAAATCCAGCTCTCATGTTTCGAATTCCAAATTGGAAAATATTTTTATATGGTCTCTTGTAAATGAAAATACTGTGTATTAACTTTATTTTACAAGCCACACATTAACCATGAAGTCGCCCTGTGATTCTCTTTGCCCATGTGATCACCAAGCTTTATTACTTAGAGGGTTATCCTTCTGTCGTGAAGTAAAGGGTTGGAATGAAATTCCCCAAAGTGCAAGTTAGGGAGTGTTTCATCTGTGTTCTGCTGAATAGCATCGGTATAATTACAAAGTCAACTCCAAGAATGTGTAATATTTACGATATTTGCCATGTAAGTGCTAGTAATTATATGGTTATATGTGCCATGTAAAATACAGTGATATCACATCCTCTGTTGTATAAAACATCTAGACTTAACGGACAATCTTTATAATCATTAGAAGGGCTTATTAAATCCCAGCATTATCCAGGGCAAACTCTCTGGTGGACCTGAATACAGAAGATACCGTAAGAGCATTGGTGTTCGGATTGCTGTATTAGGATGTACATCTCTCAGTGTTCCTTGATCTTGCCGTGTTTCTGCATGCAGATTCTCCACTGACTTGAATCGAGATGGGCAAGGGAAAGGGTCCCCGGACTCTGTCCCAACGTCTGCAGGCTTGTCACACCTCCCCACTGGAAACAGGCTTCCTCAGGTCTCTCACCTGCGGCCAACTTCACTTTGTAAGACCCATATTTTTAACTCTTCCCAGGGAAAACTCACGTTGCTGCAGAAGTATACCAAGGCAGACCACCCACCCCTGCTGAAATTCAGCGGGGCCTGTGAAGGCACGAAGCTGGAGGCTGGGTCGTCTAGGGTCACTGCATTCTCCAACGAAGATGGGAATTTTACTCCAAGAGTCTAGGAAACGGTGCTATTGTGAGTTAGTTCTGACCCTTTGTCATTCTGAGTTTTCAGTGTTAAAATAGAAAGTACTGAGCAGGGGAGTTTTGAGAGGCCGTCAATCACTGCTTCTCTGTAAATTAAAATGTTACAGCACTCACGCAGAGCATTTTAAGGCCACACTTCCTTCCATACCTGTCAAGGGATGTTGTGTGGTGGAGGCTGGGACTTATTCTTTCAGGAAGTCAATTAACTGATGCTAAAAGCTGTTGATTTTTTTTTTTAGCTTTCAGAAGTTGGAAAAGAGACAGTTGAATCCAAACTCCAATGTTGACAGCCAAATATATTTGAAAATCTATCCAGATTACAGATGGACATTTATTACTGGCAGGGGATACACACCAGATTCAAAAGCTGGGAGAGGCCCAGCAATAAAGAGGCTCCTTTATCACCCTCTCATGACAAAGGAGGGGGCAGTAGAGTAGGGAAGGATGGGATGATTGTAAATGCCTCTACTTTAATTTTGGGTCAGTAGGTTGTAAGTCATTAATGGAAGGAGAAAGGAGACAGAATGAGAGTAAGAATCGGCATATATCCCATCATAAAATGGTAGAAGTTGAGTTTTCAATGAGTAGTCAGAATGGAATTTATACAACCAAAGCTCCCATGTGATTGTAATCTTGCCAAAATGTAATGGACATATAAATGAACCTGGGTATAAGCAATAATATCCACTAGTGTTTGTTATCAGCTACTGTTACCAAGTGGCTGGTTCATTTGGTTAACGCTGATTATGGCCTTTTAACCATGGTGGTTTGTTTTGTGTTTTTTATTTCACGAAAAGCCAGTAAAATCGTTTAGCTATAAAATGCCTCCAGTTTTTCTTTAAGGACTACCATCATTATCATGTGTGTAATTTTCATTGCTTTTTAAAAAAACTGTCAAAACTTTAAAGGTGCTGGATCATGGGGGCTGTGTGTCCTCTAGGAACCAGGCAGCCTGAATGACCGTCATCTTTGTTTTCAGTATTGCCAGCAGCGTGCAATACCATGATGTAAATGAGGGGTCTGGATCTTGGCTCTTGGCTAATATGGTTATGTCATTAGACGTGGTACAGTTCTGGAAAAAACAAAAATGATGTCTTTCCCCTAATGGACTTCTTATAAGCGGATTTTGGGGGATTCCACCAGCAATTAAGTCAAAGTTTGCATTGGTGGACTCATGAAGATCAGTCTTTTCTTCAGAAGCAGATCTGAGAAAAGCCTTTGGAAAAATCTGTTAAAATTTTCTGGACTTCTAGGTAGTGTAATATTTGCCCAAGCTCAGAAGGAAGAATGGTCTCCAGTGAGGTCACAAGGGGGGATTTTCTGAGCAGCAAATTCCCTATGACTCCATGGAAAGGAGTTGACAACTATAAAAAATAACCGCAGGAAAAAGACAGTGAGTTTCCAACACATTTACACACCTTTTAAAGGTGGGTGGTCCAGATCAGACACCTTTTACATAACGCATACCGGTGGGGTCTTACATATAGAAAGTCTTGGTCCAAATCTCTCCTATGGCAATGCCTGGCAAACCATCAAGGATTTCAACAACCCCATATCAGCATTATAGGAACCACAAACTGTACTGGTTTAGAGGTGACTCAAGTATTTTCATTATAGACATTCAAAAGCAGGAATTCTATGCTTCTAAGATTTTTTTTCACACTTACTTCCACTGTATGGTATATCAGTTGTCAAAATTCAGTTTTTCATCACTGTGACATTGGCTAAGTAGAATAAATTCTACTAGTCAGAGGAAAAAAACAAAGTGAATTCTGAATTTGGAAACTTAATGAGTGCAGCATTTCTGAAATGAATGCTTTTCTGCAAGCTAAAGATTTACCAGACTTTTTCTTACGGAAATATATGGGGGATTTCTTTTAATTGAATGCCCTAATTGGATGCCAGTGGGCAAGCAGCAATAATTCCTCTTTTCTAGAAGAATGTGACTATTGCATAAGAGATGTAGACTTGAAAGTTAGCCAGGGAGAATGTGTTCTGTGTGTGTGTGTATGTGTGTAAGTAATCAAGAAACAACACGAGGAAGAAAAAAAAAAAAAAAAAGGCTAAACACAATTTTAAAAAATAAAGAGGGAGAAGGGGCACTGACCAGAGCCACCGAAGTTGAATTAAGCACCGTGAGCCTTGGATGCACCTCTTCCTTCCAAAGTGCTAATTTGTGAGATTATTCCATATCTCCTGACTTAATTTTCAGATGAAGACTTTGCTCTCTTAAATTTCCAATTAGGAGGCAGGTGATGTATGCACTGGCGTGGCAATGCTGCTGACCTCCTGTCAGAGGAGAAGCCGTGCTCTTCCCTTTGGCTGCATTTGAAAATCTCACCCTGTGCTGCTAGTGTCTTTAAGTTGGGTATTTTTACTTAAGCCATCTAGATGCGGGAGTTTTCACTGGTTCATGTGCAGGTGCCTCGTCAGTTAGACATTTACAGACTATAGTCTACAAAATATGGAAATAATTTGGGAGCAGATAACTCTTGGGTGGAAACAAGTCAATCATACAGTTGCACATCCACAGACGTGAAAGTGTTAGAAACAACAGTAGGAGACGTGAAGTGACTTGCCAGCAACTCCCTCCTGTTGCTCACCAGTTCTCCAGGAACAGAACATGGAAGTGACATGCATTTCCAGAATGTAGATGAAATGGGTGATTCCCCAATGGGGCCCCATGGAAGAAGTATTTAAATCCTTTGAGTCTGAATACATTCTCAATCCCAAAGACAAGAATGGTTAGACGGAGCAGGCAATCAATAAGAAAAGAACTTGCTTCACATCTCTCTGCTTGGATGCCAACCAAAGTTTGGGCATTTTTTTTTTTTGTTTCCTCCCAATCGGATAAAAATAAACATCCTTTTGATTTGATGATTCATGGTAGTCCCAACTGGAGGGATAATACCCATGGAATGTTAAGTTTAACTGGTGTGGGAAAAGATACACTACCTCTCCAAGCTTTAGTCATCCAGAAAAGAATGGAAAGAACTTTCACTGAGTTTTTCGTGCAGATTAAGTGAGATGATTTACGTAAAGCACTTGGAACAGTGCCTGACACGTAGTTATCACTCAGTAAATAAACCTGTGTACTCAGCATGTGAAATACCCAGGCAAGAAATCCAGGAGAGAGGACAGCTCTGCACATGACAAAATGGAACAGTATTGTCTTTTCCCGCATTTCTCAAGCTGTGTGCCAGCCTTGCTGCTTAGTGCTTCGTGACAGTGATTAAAGAGTTAGAAAATAAGAGCTATGGAAAGAGAAAAGGCAAGTGGTAGGAGGATGGAGGAGAGTATGGCTCTTTCCAAGAAGACACTGCCCTCACTGTTCCTCCCTTCTCTCCATAGAATAAGGGCTGGATCACCCTAAAGTGAAACTTGGCTGAGCCAAGTTTGAGATGACATCTCAAAAGCCCCTTGAATACTAAGATTACTGATTTTTGCCTTAAAAAAAAACCCTAGAGATAAAAAACCTTTCTCCCCAAACCATCAAACAGCTCGGGGTTTTTGAGCACAAGCCATATGTTCTCCTTGCTTGGCCCTGCAATAAACCTTTCCAGAAAAATAAATAAATCCCTAGAGAGCTTGTGCATATGCATTGAAGGTTGCCTTCTAATTTTATTTCACATATGAAGTCTAAAGAAAAAGTAACCTACCAGTACAAACTCCACAGATTTTTCAAAGCATCTCTTGAATTCTATGAGTCATATCGACATGAATATAAAACTTAGTTTTCCATTCTGGGTGGTGAACCACAGAGCAACACTACCTAATTCATGAGATGGAGGGTGTTCAGACCACTGTGATTTCTCCCCCAGCCTCACGCCCACTGGGATGCTGGGACCTCATGACCGCCACTAGTATATCTTTCAATTTTTGTATTGGAGAGAATTCTTTAAAAGTAAGTAGTCATGGTAAATGGCCAAACATTTGAAATTTCCAACTCTTAGAGAAATGGGCTTACCGATCTTTTAAAAAATAATAATAATAAGGTGGACTCTCTCCGCAGCAAATTCCGTACTGCGGGTACCCTTGCACCCATTCTGCTGACATTTGCATAGGTAGCCAGGGTGGTGAGGCCTTGGGAGGCTAAGATGCACTTTCACACGCTCTTCAGACTTCTTCCACTATTTCCTCACAGTGCCCAACCCGATGGATTGATGTTCCAAGTTTGGTACCAATCTATCAGAGTCCAAAACACAGACATGAGAAGCATGATAATAATATTTAACATTTTTTAGTACATATTGGGACCAAACAATAAGTGCTTTACATGCACTTACCTCATTTAATTCTCACAACACTGTCTTATGGGGAAGGTGACGGGTTCCCCAGAAGCTAACCCTGAGTCAGAGAGTCACAGGCGAGTGACTTATTTAGGAAGTGCCCTTAGGTGAGACCAACATGGGAGGCGGAAGGAAGCAGGAAGGTAAGAAACCAAGCAGGGGCACAGTTTCAGACAGTCCCCCTCTCAGCCTGAGTCTTGAGGTGTGCCCTGCAGTATAAACTACACCTCGGAGTTGGCTTTCCTATTCCTGCACAGATAGTCATAAGGCTAGGTGCTCTGGGCAGGGGAGGGGATTAGTGTAAATTTCTGAGCATTTTAGGCCTGTGTTGGCGAGTTGAAAAAAGTGGCTCCAACCATACAGAAGAATAAATTCAAAATGGCTTAAAGACTTAAACATAAGATATGACATCATAAAACTCCTAGAAGAGAACATAGGCAAAACATTCTCTGACATAAATCACACCAAGGTTTTCTTAGATCAGTCTCCCAAGGCAATAGAAATAAAAACAAAAATAAACAAATGGGACCTAATCAAACTTACAAGCTTTTGCACAGCAAAGGAAACCATAAACAAAACGAAAAGACAACCCACAGAATGGGAGAAAATATTTGCAAATGACGCAAACAACAAGGGCTTACTTTCCAAATATACAAACAGCTCAGACAACTGAACAAAAAAAAACAAACAACAACAACCCTATCCAAAAATGGGCAGAAGACCTAAATAGACATTATGCCAATAAGATATACAGATGGCCAACAGGCACATGAAAAGATGCTCAACATCACTAATTATTAGAGAAATGCAAGTCAAAAGTACAATGAGGTATCACCTCGCACCAGCCAGAATGGACATCATTTAAAAGTCTACAAAAAACAAATGCTGGGGAGAGTGTGGAGAAAAGGGAACCCTCCTACACTGTTGGTGGGAATGTAAGTTGGTGCAGCCAGTGTGGAAAACAGTATGGAGGTTCTTCAGAAAACAAAAAGTAGAATTACATATGATCCAGCAATCCCACACCTGGGCATATATCTGGAAAAAACTATAATTCAAAAAGATACATGCACTCCAAAGACGCAGACCTACTACAGAATGGACTTGAGGACATGGGAGGAGGGAAGGATAAGCTGGGATGAAGTGAGAGAGTGGCATGGACATATATACACTACCAAATGTAAAACCGATAGCTAGTGGGAAGCAGCCGCATAGCACAGGGAGATCAGCTCGGTGCTTTGTGACTACCTTAGAGGGGTGGGATAGGGAGGGTGGGAGGGAGGGATACGCAAGAGGGAAGAGGTATGGGGATATATGTATATGTATAGCTGATTCACTTTGTTATACAGCAGAAACTAACACACCATTGTAAAGCAATTATACTCCAGTAAAAATGTTAAAAAAATAACTACATAAAAAAAAAGAATTAGTGGGAAAGTAGCACGCTTGCATCATATAGAGTGAGACTGGTATTCAGTTACCTCTGTTGTGCCAGTTCGTGTTGCAGTTTACCAGTTCAATATAGCCCTGCATTTAAAATTCCTTTTTAAGATTTGTGGATTTTATTTTTATTAAGAATATAGATATAAGTACTGTAGTTTACAGCTAGGCCTTGAAATATCTTTTTCAGGATCTGTTAGGAATAAGATTGATATTGTATTGTGTGTAACCTAAACAATGTGGAAAGCTGTGCAAAATGTTTGCCTCTGTGCTGTCAGCGTGATGTGTTTTCTGCATGGTTATATACTATTAGTGATTTTATCAAAGCTTCTAAAACTTAAATTACATGGTAAAAGATCTGTAAGAGGCTGCATAAATGTTAGCTGGCACGTAAAGACAATTGTAGAAGTTGAAGACATGATGGCTATATTTCAATGTTTATTCCCACTCAATATATTGCCTTCTAAGCTTTCTTTTTTGTTCAAAGCAGGATCTTAAAGATAGGTTTAAGTTAATGGATGTAAGGCAGGGTTCCTACACTGTACTGGCGCATGTTGGTGGCCCTCTGTGCCCTAGATGTATGCACACAGGGTGCAAGTAAAAATCTACAGAGTGGGAAAAGAAAAAAAGACACATGCACCCCAATGTTCACAGCAGCACTATTCACAATAACCAAGGTATGGAAGCAACCTGAAGTGTCCATCAGCAGAGGAATGGATAAAGATGTGGTACGTATATACAATGGAATATTCCTCAGCCAACAAAAAGAGTGAAATAGTGCCGTTTGCAGCAACGTGGACACAACTAGAGATTATCCTAAGTGAAGTAAGTCAGAAAGAGAAAGACAAATATATGATATCACTTATATGTGGAATCTAAAATATGACACAAATGAACTTATCTATGAAACAGAAACAGAATCACACACATAGAGAACAGACTGGTGGTTGCCAAGGGGGAGGGGGTTAGTCAAAAGTACAATGAGGTATCACCTCGCACCAGCCAGAATGGACATCATTTAAAAGTCTACAAAAAACAAATGCTGGGGAGAGTGTGGAGAAAAGGGAACCCTCCTACACTGTTGGTGGGAATGTAAGTTGGTGCAGCCAGTGTGGAAAACAGTATGGAGGTTCTTCAGAAAACAAAAAGTAGAATTACATATGATCCAGCAATCCCACACCTGGGCATATATCTGGAAAAAACTATAATTCAAAAAGATACATGCACTCCAAAGACGCAGACCTACTACAGAATGGACTTGAGGACATGGGAGGAGGGAAGGATAAGCTGGGATGAAGTGAGAGAGTGGCATGGACATATATACACTACCAAATGTAAAACCGATAGCTAGTGGGAAGCAGCCGCATAGCACAGGGAGATCAGCTCGGTGCTTTGTGACTACCTTAGAGGGGTGGGATAGGGAGGGTGGGAGGGAGGGATACGCAAGAGGGAAGAGGTATGGGGATATATGTATATGTATAGCTGATTCACTTTGTTATACAGCAGAAACTAACACACCATTGTAAAGCAATTATACTCCAGTAAAAATGTTAAAAAAATAACTACATAAAAAAAAAGAATTAGTGGGAAAGTAGCACGCTTGCATCATATAGAGTGAGACTGGTATTCAGTTACCTCTGTTGTGCCAGTTCGTGTTGCAGTTTACCAGTTCAATATAGCCCTGCATTTAAAATTCCTTTTTAAGATTTGTGGATTTTATTTTTATTAAGAATATAGATATAAGTACTGTAGTTTACAGCTAGGCCTTGAAATATCTTTTTCAGGATCTGTTAGGAATAAGATTGATATTGTATTGTGTGTAACCTAAACAATGTGGAAAGCTGTGCAAAATGTTTGCCTCTGTGCTGTCAGCGTGATGTGTTTTCTGCATGGTTATATACTATTAGTGATTTTATCAAAGCTTCTAAAACTTAAATTACATGGTAAAAGATCTGTAAGAGGCTGCATAAATGTTAGCTGGCACGTAAAGACAATTGTAGAAGTTGAAGACATGATGGCTATATTTCAATGTTTATTCCCACTCAATATATTGCCTTCTAAGCTTTCTTTTTTGTTCAAAGCAGGATCTTAAAGATAGGTTTAAGTTAATGGATGTAAGGCAGGGTTCCTACACTGTACTGGCGCATGTTGGTGGCCCTCTGTGCCCTAGATGTATGCACACAGGGTGCAAGTAAAAATCTACAGAGTGGGAAAAGAAAAAAAGACACATGCACCCCAATGTTCACAGCAGCACTATTCACAATAACCAAGGTATGGAAGCAACCTGAAGTGTCCATCAGCAGAGGAATGGATAAAGATGTGGTACGTATATACAATGGAATATTCCTCAGCCAACAAAAAGAGTGAAATAGTGCCGTTTGCAGCAACGTGGACACAACTAGAGATTATCCTAAGTGAAGTAAGTCAGAAAGAGAAAGACAAATATATGATATCACTTATATGTGGAATCTAAAATATGACACAAATGAACTTATCTATGAAACAGAAACAGAATCACACACATAGAGAACAGACTGGTGGTTGCCAAGGGGGAGGGGGTTGGGGGAGGGCTGGAGCGGGAGGTTGGGGTTAGCGGATGTAAGCTACGATGTATACATAAACAGCAAGGTCCTACTGTCTAGCAGATGGAACTATATTCAACATATATAACTGAATCACTGCTGTACAGCAGAAATTAACACAACATTGGAAATCAACTATACTTCAATTTTTAAAAATGAGTTGTAAAAAATATAAAAATAAAGTGGCTCCAGTAGCATGACGGAAATCCTCGGAGGTGAGTCATGGGTGTAGGCTGTTAAGGGTAAGCAGAACACAAAAGCCGGGGAGGGACACCCAGAAAAGTGAAATGGACCTAACGGCGTCAGGTTACTCTGGCCACTAACCTCTATCTTGAAATTCTGAAAAACAACCTGGACTGTTTGATGGGGCACACTGATGGCAGTCTTGTGTGCTGACAAAACATTGCATCCTCTTTTGCTTCCTGTCAAAAAGCTTCAGAAATCAACCTGAAGAGCATCAGAAGAGAAATTCATCTTGGATCAATTTTTCAAAATTAGCGAATTGCAAACATAATCATCCTCCCCCAAAATGCCCCCAAGACCTTATTGGAAAGGGCATCGTTGAATTTCCCCTAGAGTGTACAAAACAAGTTTAATAACGATTTAGTTGAACCTGAACAGATTTCTGCCACACAGCATTTTCTAGATTTACAGCAATTTCGGAAAAAAGCCCAGGATGGCAATTCTGATGCTCCCTCAACACACCCACCACCTCCCTACACACACCAGAATCAGTCCAGAGGAAATGATCAACGTCTAAAGATTTTAAGTCTTTGAAAATTTTTATTTCAATACCAACTGCTTGACTTCCACGGCATTCACTGCCTGATTTTTACTGAGCTAACCAAAGGGAGGAAAGGAGAGCCTGAGGTGGAGTCGGGGCTCAGAGCAAGGAAGAAAAGCTCTGCCACTGCTTGCTTTATTATGTGACATCTTCTTTTTCTTGAAAGCTACTGCCAGGACCACTCTCTGTATTTCCTTGCCCGATTCCTGCATTAACCCCCGTTCACTTAACTGACAGGAACTCCACCCACTTCACCCAAGCTTCTGGTCATCAAGATGGTTACCTCCCCCCAAAACAGAGTTGCCATATGATCCAGCAATCCCACTCCTGGGCATATACCCAGAGAAAACTAGAAAAGATACATGCACCCCTGTGTTCACAGCAGCAGTACTTACAATAGCCAAGACATGGAAACAACCAAAATATCCATCAACAGAGGAGTGGATAAAGAAGATGTGGCACATATGTGTGTATGTATGTATGTATATATATATATAATGGAATATTACTCGGCCATCAAAAAGAATGAAATAATGCCATGTGCAGCAACATGGATGGACCTAGAGATTATCATACTAAGTGAAGTAAGTCAGAAAGTGAAAGACAAATACCATATGATATCACTTATATGTGGAATCTAAAATACGATACAAATCAACATATCTACGAAACAAAAACAGACTCAGACACAGAGAACAGACTTGTGGTTGCCAAGGGGGAGGGGAGGTGGGGGAGGGGAGGATTGGGAGTTTGGGATTAGCAGAGGCAAACATATATAGGATGGATAAACAACAAGGTCACACTGTATAGCACATGGAATTATATTCAATACTCTGGCAAACCATAATGGAAAAGAATATTAAAAAGAATATATATATATCCATATGTGTATAACGAAGTCACTTTGCTGGGCAGAAGAAATTAACACAACATTGTAAATCAACTATACTTCAATAAAATTAAAAAAAAAAAAAAGATGGTTACCTCCCCAAGAGGGGCAGCTACCGTATTTCAGCAGCTTCAACTGTCTGAAAATTATTCAGCTGGAGGCCCAGCTATTTTCCTATTGGATCTCCCATGAAAGACACAACCTCTTTAAAGGCTATGTCCTCTCTTTATCCTCACACAAACTCTTCAGAGAGGGTCTGACCTTCTTGAGCTAACGGCCTTTTGTTCAGTAAAAGTTCAGAGAACAAATATTTCTTCACAAACAACAATAACAGCAACAATATTCTTTTCAGTGGAGGAACCAGACAGCCCAAAAGTCAATTCAGACGGCTGAGGGGACGGTGCCAGGATATCTGTGTTTTGAAAGCATTCCGGGCAATTCCAATGTGTGTGGGGGTTGAGCGGCTCTGTCAATCTGATGTGTCCTGACTCCCTTCCTGACCCTGCTTCCCCTGCCTACCGTGCTTCAGCCAAACAGGGCTTCTTCTTCTTTTTAATTAAATTTTATTGGAGTGTAGTTGATTTACAATGTTGTGCTAGTTATACATGTATATATATCCACTCTTTTTAAAATTCTTTCCCATGCAGGTCATTACAGAATATTGAGTAGAGTTCCCTGTGCTATACAGCAGGTTCTTATTAGTTATCTATTTTATATATAGTCAAACACATCTTTTTTTTCTTTTTGGGGGGAGCCATCCTGATCTTACCCTGACCAGGGATCAAACCCAGGTCCCCTGCAGTTGAAGTGTGGAGTCTTAACCACCGGACCACCAGGGAAGTCCCAAACAGGTCTTCTTGACGAGCTTTTACTAGGCTGTGTCCTTGTCCTGTCATCTTTGTACATGCTGTTCCCTCAGCCATCAGATGCTCTTTCCCTGGTTAACTGCTCGACTCACGCCTCAATTCAAGGACCTGCGCCAGAACCATAAAGCTTCAAGAAGCACCCCTCTTGCTCCTTGGATGTCCCACCATATAAACCTCATTGAGTTTCTATCCAGTTGTGTAACCATCTTCAAGGAGGCCCAAGAGGCTCATGTGATAACTAGAAGAAACCATCTCAGCTTAGGGTTGAAAGGAATTCAGCCTGGAAGTTCTGTAATTACACACATCACGGCTCACTTGTCAATGTTACCATCAGTGCAACGAAGCAGCAACCCAGTCTCCCACACGCCTGAAAAGAGTGCTGACGATTTCTAGGTAAACTCATTGTTCTACCTTCAAACCAGCCCTCTGGCCTGGCTGCAACCCCAGCTGCTCTCTGGCTTCCCCCTCCCTCTGGGTCTAAGGAGGCTGAACGCAGGTGCAGAAAGAGTGGAGGGTGAAGAAATGACCAGCAGGGAGACCGGTTAGGAAGTCCTAGTATAGTAGTGAGGGCCAGAGGACGGGCATGTTGGGGAGGAAAAAGTCCCCCTTCCCCTAGGGTACCCTTTCCAGCAACAGACATCCTGTTTCTTTCTCTCAAAATCACCAACTCATTATGTATTCCTGGGCATCTGGCACTCTAAAGCTCCAGCTGTTCTGCCCTTGGCTTTCAGAAACTTCAACAGGAAATGATATTCAGACCATGCAAGGTGGATGGACACATGGCAGATTATATCTAAGACAGGTGTCGGAAAGGGTATTCATCCAATAGGTTTCCTGGTGCCACCCAACTGCCAGACTTGCAAATACCTCGAGCCCAAGCTCTTCATAAGAGTCTAATTGTTATTTTCAGCACCACAGGCACAACCACCTTAGACGGGAGCCCTCAGCCTCCTGTCCATGCTTCCGCAGAGTTTTCACAGCCCTCTCCAGGGTGGAGGGTTCCTGGAGCAAAAGTCCCAGAGCCTCTCTGTGCCCCTGTGGTTCCTCCCCACAGAGCAGCAGAGGATGGGATGGCCCAGTCTCTCTCCCTTGCCTCCAGGAAGTGCAGAAAGGGAAAGGATCCTTTCTATTCCCTGCCCCAACAGAGAGAACACCTGGGTCAGGACTTCAAGAGGCTGCCTGGGGACTGCCATTCTCTCAAGGACCTTCCTTTCTCTGCCAGCAATGGATGCTGTGAGCAGGCTCCCGCCCTGCTGAAGCCCACCGGGTAAGAGTGCCTGGAGCCCACTGTGCCACCCAGCGCTCCCCACAGACAGGGACGAAGGCTTGGGTTTGAGAAGCAGCAGGAAGCCCTCGCTTGGTCTCCAGTCCAACTTCACCAGGAAACCCTGAAATTCAGGATTATTGCATACGTGACACCATATAGCTAACAATGATCACCTTCTGGGTGCTTATATCTTTCCTCTAGTGGTTAGAACCTGCAGACAGGAAGAGATGGCTAAATGGCTCCCCAGGCACACAGCTACCTTTTTTTCTTTCCACTCACTCAGAGCCTGCGCTGTCCTCACAATTTATAGTGCTCTGCAATACATCTTCTTATTTGTTTTACAAATGGGAAACCAGACCCAGAGAGGCGGGATAATTCACCAAGTTTCCACACTTAGTACCAGAGCAGAGATTTTAACTCGCTTCAGTACCTCATTTGCACCCTTCGTTTGTTTGTTTACTTATTTACTTTTTTATTAGAGTTAGACAAATTTATTCTCAAGTTCTTAGAGACAGATAACAATAGCCATGTGCTATAGACTGAATATTTGTGTCCCACCCCCAAATTCACATGTTGAAACCTACCCCCCAGTGTGATGGTACTAGGAAGTAGGGCATTTAGGAGGCGATTAGGTCATGAGGGTACAGCACTCATGAGTGGGATTAGCGCCCTTGTAAAAGGGACCTCAGAGAGTTCCCTCCCTCCTTCTGCCATGCGAGGACACAGAGAAAAGACAGCCATCTAGAAACCAGGTAGTGGGCTCTCACCAGACACAGAGTCTGCTGGTGCCTTAATCTTGGACTCCCCAGCCTGCAGAACTGTGAGAAATACATTTCTGTTGTTTATAAGTCACCCAGTCTATGATTTTTGTTATAGCAGCCCAAACGACTAAAACACCATGAAAGCTCTAAAAACAAGGAGAAAAAAAGAGGAGATGGATAGCCCTGTTTGATATGAAAATGTCTAAGGAGGCTTTACAATGAACACAGCTAATGCCAGCCCAAGAGCAGACATAAAAATAGAACACAATAGAAAGTCTAGAAATAAACACCTGCAGAGTATATTTAGCTATGATTAAAGTTGTACCTCACAGGACTGGGGAAGATATGGAATTTTTAATGCATGGTGTTGGGACACCTGGATGGCCATTTGCAAAGAACAAATGAAACACATCCATACTTCCACATCATTTTTAACTCCAGAGATCTCAATGTAAAAATAAAACAAATATAACTAGAGTGAACTAATACAAAACTCTGGGTGAATTTCCTGAGAGTGGGATGACATTTATGAGTCTGGTTCAAATCTTTAGGAAATAAAAGAAACAACTGATAGTGTCAACTATATAAAATCAAAATTCTATCCTGAGAGCCAGAGAATGTAAGTGGCGTCACCCAGGCCACAGGGGGTTCGTGTAAACTCCTGAGGGTAAGGCCAGGCTCTTTGACCTCACTCTTGGGTACTTCCGTATGCTGTCCCCCGTGACTTTCTAATACGGCCCATAACCCTCCTGTTCTCTTCTTGAGGCCACGTCTGCAGACTGTCTCTCACACCTACAAAGCCCTCTTATCACTATGTGCACAGAACCCAGTGTTAGGTTCCAGGATCCTTTGAATGAAATGTGCATCTCCTTTCCACCTCACTAGTTGGCTAAACTTTAACCTATGATGGGATTCTGAAGTCATCCACAGTTCACCAGAGCTGTAATCTACAGCTATAGGTAACAGATGAGCCCCGAGGCTGGCAGACGTGGGCTCTGCAGTTGCATCTTTGTTCTCTGGAGAGGTAGGAGGCCAGCTGGACACAGTATTTCTCCGGTAACCCCTGTTTAGGAGACACTTCATTGGGAGAGGTAACAATGACACAGAAAACCTATTCCCCGCCCTCAAGTGTCTTGGCAGCAAATTTGGAAATTAGGAGGATGGAAGGGACCTGTGAGGTCATGTAATCCAAACGCTAGCTGGCCTTTAAGGAGGCCATCAGTGTGAACCCAGTAAGCAATCCTAGTAATCAACGCTGGTGTGTACAGCACAGAATGTGCTAGAGTTCAGAGAAGGACGAGATCAGAGGCAGAGGGAATGAGGTTCCACATGCAGAGACAGATGGCTACTGAGAGTCTTACCCAGGCTTCATTCATGATTTATCCCCAGCCCTAGCCATAAATCCTAAGCCTTCTTCCTGTAAACAGCCTTGCTGTTCTAACCCACCTTGCTCATAGCAGGCTCTGTAGCCTGGGTTGTCACTTTGGGTGAGGACTCTGAAACGTTTCAGACCTCCCCTCACCCCGGTCTCTTCCCACTGCAGCCCCCTTAGTTCTTTTGCTCTTTCTACCTTCTTTGCCTGTGTCTGATATCATTCCCTCTTAGGCCAGGCTGAGAAGAAAGCTCCTCTGCCCTCAGGAGAAAAGCAGTATCCAAGCCGTGCAGCAGGCACGCAAGGTGCCGAGGAAGACTTAGGGAGAAAGGATGAGGGAGGGGGGCAGGGCTAGCAGAGCCCGAGGGAAAGTCCAGCCACAGCCCAGCGGCACTGGGTGATGGTCACTGGGAACACATGGTTCATACAGATGACCAAGAAGCACATGAAAAGGTGCTCAACCTCTCTAATTATTAGAGAAATGCAAATCAAAACTGCAATGAGGTGTCACCTCACACTGGTCAGAATGGCCATCATCAAAAAGTCTACAAATAATAAATGCTGGAGAGGGTGTGGAGAAAGGGGAACCCTCCCACACTGTTGGTAGGAATGTAAATTGGTGCAGTCACTATGGAAAACAGCATGGAGGTTCCTTTAAAAAACTAAAAATAGAGTTGCCATATGATCCTGCAATCCCACTCCTGGGCATATATCCAGAGAAAACTATAATTTGAAAAGATACATGTATCCCTATATTCATAGCAGCAGTATTTACAATAGCCAAGACGTGGAAGCAACCTAAAGTGTCCATCAACAGAGGAACGGGTAATGAAGATGCGGCACATATACACAATGGAATATCACTCGGCCATCAAAAAGAAAGAAATAATGCCACTTGTGCCAACATGGATGGACCTAGATCATACTAAGTGAAGTAAGCCAGACAGAGAAAGACAAATATCATATGATATCACTTATATGTGAAATCTAGAAAAATAGTACAAATGAACGGACTTACAAAACAAAAACAGACTCACAGAGATAGAAAATAGACATGATTACTAGAGGGGAAAGGGTCAGGGAGGGATAAACTAGGAGTTTGGGATTAGCAGATACAAACTACTATATATAAAACAGATAAACAACAAAGTCCTACTGTACAGAACAGGGAACTACTATATTCAATACCTATAATATACCATAACAGAAAAGAATATGAAAAATTCTCTCTCTCTCTCTCTATATATATATATAATATATACATATATATATAATATATAACACTGAATCACTTTGCTGTACAGCAGAAACTAACACAACATTGTAAAGCAACTATACTCCAATTAAACAAGTATAACACATGGTTCAGAGCTACTTAGGCACCTCACTCTGCTACTTAGCTGCTGTCTCAGATTGTGGTGTGGCTTTCTGAACCTGCTCTGCTACGGGCAGAAGGAAGATACAGTCTTATCCCTTGGATTCACTGCTTCACTTCTTAGGACATCGTTCCCATTGAGAAGCAGATGTGATGGCGCTGACTCTTCTGGAAGGGCTATTAAAGGCTATGCTCCCTAACTAAACTCCTTCCCAAAGCAAAGATGCATGGTGACTTCCAAACCTGTCTCATCAAGAGAATCACCCAGGGAACTTTAGATAATTACATTTTTCCAGGCTCCATACCTTATCTACCAAATCAGAATCTCTGGAGAAAGGAGCAGCACAGCTTTCTACTTGTTTTATGGCCCGCCATTAAATTCTGATGATTGTCCACTTTGCAGAAACAGCTAGATTTAAACTGAGATTGAAGGGTGATGATCTAGAGACCCCGTGAGGGAACTATTAGCACACGTGGGAAGGTCTCTCCTGAAATGGTGAGTGTATCTTCCGATTGTGCCTAGAGCCAGGAAAACACTGTGCTGTGGGGATGAGAAACAGGACGGCATGCCACCCCCCAGACTGCCCCAGAACTTCAGACTGGCCCCCCATGGAAAAGGGTGCCACCTGCAGAAACCCGATGGCTGCTCTCACAATGCATTCTGTTCACAAGAAGCAGGGGCTCTGAAGGACAAAGAGAAACAATGAAAACTTCTTTCCAGGGGTGTGCTGGGGCTGACCTGCACCTGTTAATGTCTCAGGAATTCCGCAAGCCAGCTGACAACAAGTTGGTAGCTTGCAATCAGCCATGGTGGAAGTATTTATACCACAGAAAGTGAAAAATACTATAACTCAGAAACTTTCTTCTTTTTTTCTGGGGAACCCGTGACCAAACATTTACTAGCACCCTCCTGCCTTCTTCCAGTTCTTTGGGACTACGGTGCATTTGGTACATAAAGCATTTGGCAATCAGCTGCATAGACGGAGTCGTGATGGGCATGAGAGGCCCTCCTCTAGCGACTCACAGGCAGATGACATCAACAAGCAGGATGATTCAAAAGAGCACAGGAAAGGCATATAGCCAGAGAAAACCGTAATTCGAAAGGATGCATGCACTCCAGTGTTCACTGTAGCACTATTTACAACAGCCAGGACATGGAAGCAACCTAAATGTTCACTGACACAGGAATGGATAAAGAAGATGTGGTACATCAGAAAGAGAAAAACAAATACCGTATGCTAACACATATATATGGAATCTAAAAAAAAAAAAGGTTCTGAAGAACCTAGGGGCAGGACAGGAATAAAGATGCAGATGTACAGAATGGACTTGAGGGGGAAGGGGGAAGGGTAAGCTGGGACGAAGTGAGAGAGTGGCATGGACATATATACTCTACCAAATGTAAAGTAGATAGCTAGTGGGAACCAACTGCATAGCACAGGGAGATCAGCTCAGTGCTTTGTGACCACCTAGAGGGGTGGGGTAGGGAGGGTGGAAGGGAGACGCAAGAGGGAGGAGATATGGGGATATAGGTATACATATAGCTGACTCACTTTGTTATACAGCAGCAACTAACACAACAATGTAAAGCAATTATACACCAATAGAGATGTTAAAAAAAAAAGTGTGTTACATATACACAATGGAATACTACTCAGTCATCAAAAGGAACGAAATAGTGCCATTTGCAGAGATGTGGATGGACCTAGAGCCTGTCATACAGAGTGAAGTCAGAAAGAGAAAAACAAATATCACTTACAGTATACAGTACAGTATCACTTATATGTGGAATCTAGAAAAATGGTACAGATGAACTTATTGGCAAAGCAGAAACAGAGTCACAGATGCAGAGAACAACCTTACGGTTACCAAGGGGAGAAGAGGGGCGTGGGACAAATTGGGAGATTGGGATTGACATATATATACTAGTATGTATAAAATAGATAACTAATGAGAACCTATTGTTTAGCACAGGGAACTCTACTCAATGCTCTGCGGTGACCTAAATGGAAAGGAAATCTTAAAAAAGAGGATATATATATATATATATATATATATATACATACATATAGCTGATTCACTTTTTTGTACAACAGAAACTAACACAACATAGGAAAGCAACTATACTCCAAGAAAAATTTTTTTAATTTTTAAAAATAAAAAGGAAAAAATAAATAAAAATTGCCTTGGAAAGTTAAAACAAAAAACCATAGGAGAACTGATCTGAGCATACACAAAACATCTGGGGACTCCAGCAATAACCCGGAAGGCTTCTACAGGTGGAACACACTTTTCAAGTGTGGACTTAGAGGCTATTGTCGCCTTCTTTAAACCCACAAGTGAGGGACTTGGAGGTTACAGTAGAAACTCCTTCTCCAGACTTCCTATCAGATCTGTGTGTGGCTTCTCCTTAAATAATTCTGAACACAGCTCACTGCTCTCTGTATTGGCCCATTCCATCTGTGGGCAGCTCTAGTTGCTCTTTCCCACATGAAGCCGAAGTTTGCTTCTCTGTCATTTCCCCCATGAACCCATTTGGTCACTGGCATCTCCCAGAGCTGCTTCCAGTAGAAGCCATACAGAGATGCTCCCCAGTTTCTACGGAGGGAGCAGGCCCCTTGCCCGTACAAGAGCGCCTTCATCACAGTCACTCCTGGGGCTCTTCCGCTTGGCCATCATCCCATCGGGGAGGGGCTTTGTCCAAGTTTGTTTCCACTCTTGAATATTCTGCCTTCAAGAAAACAGCACTCTCGCCAAACCATGTTTCTCTCTCCCGCCGTTTAGTGTGATTTCCATTATTCATGAACTCTTCCAGTAGTCTTAATGCCAAAAGTTTTGCTGCCAGAGGGGCCGAATTGATTTTGTGGAGTGGTTTGCATACTATATATAAGATCTTCTCATTTATTTATGTGAAAGGAGCCTACCCTGGGCTGAGCATCAGGCTGGGCCAGGCAGTGCAGGGCACTAGGTTTCTGGGCCACATTGCCTTGGAAACCACGGGGCTTTGAGATGAAGCCCAAGCGGGGGCGCCCGTAGCAAATGGAGACCTCTTCCCTAAGGGGCTCCCCCAGCCCTCCCCCGCCCTGGGTAATGAGACTCCAAAGGCCACTGCCAAATTCCGCTCTGGCCAGCTCCCAGCTGTAGAAATATTCAAGCAGTATTAGTAAACATGGATTCCAGGGAGGACGTTTAGCCTTCTGAATGAGCCTGCCTCGCTGGGCTCTATTTACTCTGAAAAAAAATCATGGCGCGATGGGAAGAGGATGGGCTTTGCAACCAGACACACTGGAGTTCAAACACCAGCCCTGCCACCAGAGAACGGACCCATCTCTCCCAGCCTCTGTTTCCTCATTTGTAAACTGGGTTAGTATGCAAATTAAATGCTAAAAACCACAGGAGCACCTATAGCAGGGCTTGGCATGTAGAAATGCCCAACAACGGTAGTGCCCTGTGATTACCAAGAGCTTCTTACCAACCTCATCTGAGCATTGACATGGGTTTTCTTCCTTTACTTAGCAAAGTAAACGCTGCTTAATCTTTTTAGCCCTTGTGGTAGGTAAAATAATGCTTCTCTCCCCAAAATATCCATGTTCCAGTCCCTGGAAACTATGAATGCTACCTTACACGGCAAAAGAGATTTCACAGACGTGATTAAGGATTGTGAGATGAAGAGGCTCACCTGGATTATCCAGGTGAGCCCAGTGTAATCACCAGGGTCCTTATAGGTGAAAGTCGAAGGTAGGGAAGTGAGAGAGAAGGACAGGTTAAAACCGAAGCAAAGGGAGAGATGCAAGGGAGGTTTGCAGATGCTAGGCTGCTGGCTTTGAGGCTTGAAGAAGGGGGTCATGAACCTAGGAAGCCTCTAGAAAATGGAAAAGGCAAAAAAATGAATTCTCTCCTAGAGCCTCCTGAAGGCACGTCACTGTGTGGATACCTTGATTTTAGCCTGGTGCAACTCACTTCAGACTTCTGACCTCCAGAATTGTAACATACTAAATTTGTGTTGTCTTAAACCACGAAATTGTGGTAATCCGTTACCACAGCAATGGGAAACGAATACAGCCCCTAATCCCTGTCTGCCCTGGAAGACCTGGCAATCCCCTCCTCACATCGTGGAGCAACCCTGGAATCCTCCAGCTTGGCTCTGGCCCTAACCCAACGTGCCTGGACGAAGGAGAGAAGAAAAGTCTGACGTGGGACACAACCGCCCCAACAATAGGTAACATTAGCTGGTTGCTTCTAAATACGTGCCAAGTCTTAATTCATTTAATCCTCACCACACATCTATAAGGTAGGTACTTTATATCTCCCTCTTACAGATGGGAAGCTGAGGCACAGAGATGTTAAGTCAAATATCCAACGTCCATACCACCGGTAAGGGACAGGATGCAGACTTGCACTCAAGAAGTCTTTCTTCAGAGTCCAAACTCTAAACCACTTCTCTGTGCGGCCAAAGTCCCCACCCTTGAGAGTGAGAAGCTGGAAGCACCATCTCAGGTTCTCCCCTTCCAGAGATTCACCCCATCGGCATGACCTGAGATTTAAAACAGCATTTTCCCTTCCCTCTAGAGGTTGAAGAGTGGTTGGAGAGAGGATGGAAGCCAGTCTACCAACCCCATTTCTGAGATGCAGTCACAGGCAGAATCCAGAAAGATTTCCACAGCGCTTAGAAAAGGCTGGTCCAGATAGCGTGCCCCCTCTCACACAAAGCTCCCCCCTCCCACACCATGCTCTGCCTTATGATGAGCCCCAGAAAAAGGCTCCAGTCATCCCCCAGCTGGCCTGGCCAGTGTGGGGGCTCCATGGGACAAGGCACCTGTTGCCCTCCAGGTGGCCCTGACACAGGCATCAGGTGAGAGAAGAGTGCAACGGTGTGACTGATGGGTTCTTAGAGAGTTCATATCTGAAATGTGTTCAGAACGTTGCCTAGTCCACAGTACGGCTATGCGAGCATTTGTTTACTGTACTGAGTTTCTTTTCCTGGACAGAAGGGTGCCAAGGAGCATGTCATGTAAGGTGGTGCTTCTCAAGCTTTCACGTGCACCCACATCACCTGGGGAGCTTCTTGCAATGCAGACTCTGATTTAGAAGGTCAGAGATGGACTCAAAGATTCTGTGTTTCTAACAAGGTAATGCAGATCCAGCTGGGCCGTGGATCGGACTTTGAGTACGGAGGGTGTAAAGCACAGGTAACATTACCAAGAAGCCAACCTCATTGTGAGAAGAGGCCCTGAGGGTCCAGTGTGTACCCTGACCGCAGCTATTAAGTCTGGCCTTTCAAACCTTTCTCCCTTTCCGGGCAAGTGGCTCCGGGCGGGAGGCGTCCCTCAGTCTGGCCAGGATGGTGGCAGCGGGCCATTTCCACTGAAGACCTGGCCATGTCTCAAGCACAAAGGAGGCACTTAGCCAGGAGGTCAAGGAAGGAATTGACCAGTAGAAGCTTAAACCCTCAAAGCTTCCCCATCCCCTACAAGGTAAACACTAAGATTCACGCCCGTGTCAACAAGACTCAAAACCCTGACCTCCTTTTTACCACATAGCTTCCCAAATATGACTGGCTGTGACCAGATGGCCTCCCACTTGATGAAACAATGTCTCCTGTCACTCGAAAGTCCCAACAGCTTGCAAGCTCAATGAGGTGAACTGCACCCCTCTGGGCCCCTCAGAGCTCGTCATTTGCCCCCTCTGCATCCCAAGCCCTCACTTCTCAAAGTGTGGTCCGTGGACCGACAGCATAGGTACCACCTGGGAGCATGTTAGATATGCAGACCCTCAGACCCCAACCAGAGTGACTGGATCAGAAGTCGCGTTTTAACCAGATCCTGGGGGTTGGGACAGGGGGATTTGTGTGCCTGTGAGAGTCAAGCAGCACGGGCCTGAGCCACTTCTATTTCTGCGTTTGCCTCAGGTTCACGCTCAGCCCCAATCTCAACTTCCCTCTCCGGAGCAGGTCAGCCTGACCCGCGAGCCGAGTATAAATGTAGCCTCGTCTCCCGCTCTCCTTGGTTACCTCTCCTTTCAGAAGCTTCCAGTCCTTTCCTCATCTTCCTCTATCAGGGCCAATTCTGAAACCCTGCCACCTTCTTAAATTAGTCCCAGAATGTGTCAACAGCCCTCATTTGAGAATCCTTGCAATGATTTTTTTTTCTTTCTAAATAAGAAATTATCTACCTGAAGGTTTTAAGCTGTGGCCAGCCAAGCCGCTCTGCACAGGCGCATGGCTGTGCTGTGTTTGCCACTCTGGCCTCTGAGGCCGTCTGTGTACCTGCAGAAGGAGTCAGCCTCGGTGGGACAGAGGGGAGGCCACCACTTGGGGCCAGTTCTGTGTAGAGTTCTTGTCTTAAAGGCACCTTGGACTGCAACAGGGAAAAACAGCAAAATTGCAAGCAGCTGCCATGCCTCACATGGCACCAGCCAGGCTGACCCCGGTCGTCCTGGGGCAGGTGGGGTTATTCCAGGGAGTTGCTTTTCGAAATGAAACAGCAGAGGGTTCCTTTAAGGCGCTCAAGGCCTGAGGATAAATTTCGAATTTACCCTTGGGGTAATGAATGATACTGTTCCCCTTTTTATTCGTTGTGAAAACAACCTTCACAACTCTTCATGAAGGCTTCTTAGATTGTGTTTTATTTTTTTAACCCAGTCCATCAATTTCTCGCAGAACATAAAAATACATGTAGAAAATTTGTAATATAAATGCAGACATTTTTATCAAAGAAAATAAAAACTAGTTCACCAAGCAGAGATGATCACAGATCATATGTGGGTCTGTTTCCTTCCTCCCTCAGTCCTGTATGTCTAATATATACACATAATTATGTTTTATGCCCTTACATACGTATGCACCAAGATATAGAGCATCCTTTATAAAATGGGAATGATACCATAGAGTTTTATACACTGCTCTTTAACTTAAGTATGTACTATCTCATGTCATTAAACTTGCTTTGAAAACATAATCTGTTGTGTGGTTCTGGTCATAATGTATCTATCCACGCCTCTAATGTTGACTATTTCTTTTGTTTTGATTCTTTGACTATTTTTAATTTTTGATACCTTTACCACGTGGTTTAATAAAAAGTGACTTAAATCTTTCATTTATTTAGCAAACGTTTATTGAGCACCTACTCAATGCCAGGTGCCCTGCCAAATGGTAAGGATGTAAAAATGAAGTACTGAGGGACTCACGGTCTTGCAAAGAGACAGGCAGATAAGCAAATGCACAGACTGTAGTAATACCTGTAATAAAGGGAAGTACAGGGTAGGAAATGAGACTCCTAGTCACAGACAGCAGGATACCCCACAGAGTCCTTAGTGTGGAGGATAATTTCCGAGAGTACTGAGTAATGCATCCCCACCAAGATAAAAATCACTGTCGCTTACGTATATGTCCTGTCTTCTGCCACGTCTGTGTTTATGGTGGCAATATATTTTCATGACCTTTTCCATTTCTCTCTCATTTTCAATATCAGCACAAAGCCTCTCAAATCTCTAGAGGCGCCAAGAGTCCTCTGCAGTTCCCCGTCTCACGTAACCACATTTTTTCCAATAGAAACCAGTGTCAGGATGACAAGGATAGGATCCATCACCCTGGAGAGCAAGACCCACAAAGGCTAGGTGCGTGGCCCGAGTTCCCGCCACAGGGGCAGGTTCAGAGTAGGACTCCAGATCCAGCTGCCAGCACATTCTAACCATCTGTTGTGGGTTGAATTTTGTCCCTCCCCAAAGATGTTGAGGTCCTAACCCCGGTACCAGTGAATGTGATCTGATATGGCAATGGGGTGTTTGCAGATGGTCGAGTTAAGATGAGGTCATTAGAGTGAGACAATCCAATATAACCGGTGTTCTTCTAGAAAGAGGAAATGTGGACACAGAGACAGACACATGCAGAAAGAATGCCATGTGAAGATGAAAACAGAGGCGGGGAGCATGCATCTACAAGTCAAGGAACACCAAAGATTGCCAGCGAACCACCAGAAGCTAGGAGAGAGGGATGGTACGTATTCTCTCTCAGAGCCTTCAGAACAAACCAAACCTGTCAGCACCCCGATTTCAGACTTCTAGCCTCCAGAAAATAAAATTTTTAAAGCCACTCCATTTGTAGCACTTTGTTACATACAGCAGCCCTAGCAAACTGATGTCATCACGTGACCCCAAGTTGATATCAATCAACTGGACAATTCATATAACTTTGAACCTCTTAGCTAGACTAATTCTAAAGTGCACTCAGGTTTGCGAATCACGGATTTTAGAATCAAGCATACTGTACATCCTATCTTTACTAAGGAAACACATAGCAAGAAAGAAGGCCAGGTAATAGCAGTCCCAAATTCTTAATGAGAATCACAGTTTGCCATCACAGTTTGAAGATGGACATGTGCAGAAAGGAAACTCTAGGTAAAACTTTGCTCCAAATCCCAAAGTTCTTGTCTAATGAGCCACATTCATTACATGTGAGGTACTAGAACTTTTGTCCCTCCAGCCTGAGATCTAAAAGCTCTGTGAAGGTAGGGAACCCTTGTTTCTTATCATATCCTCGGTGCCTAGTAGGTTTGACCCTCAATATTTGCTCAAGAAGTATAATTTTGAATAAATGAATGAACAGCCTCTTTATTTCTTTTTAAACTCACAAGCTATTCTTAGCCATTTTAGATCACTGGTATCCAGATTCGGTTGTGTACCCCTAATACGTGTGTATTTATTATAAACATATGCAACACTACATGATCAAATACACAGAAATAGAAACATCCAAAAGATAAAATGAAAAAAATAAACATGATTAGAGGTTCTATTAAGCTCCCCTAAAGCTCTAGGGGACGTTCTTTGCACCCCAAAGCATCCTCAGCCACCACCACCGCTGCAGATTTTACCACAAAGAAGAGCAAGAAAACGGAGATCCAGGGCAAATGAAGGCTTCTCCCTCAGACCCAGAGAAGCAACCCCTGCTCCGACACCCGCTTCCTACTCATTTGGCTTTGGTAGGAAGGGGCAGAGTCAAAGGAGGGAAATGCCTCTAATTGAAGAATAGAAGGTCATAGGTACCTCTCCAGATCACACCCACGAAAAACGTAAATAGTATGATCAAGTGTTTGTTAAAAAGATTTAGCAGGGCTTCCCTGGTGGTGCAGTGATTGAGAATCTGCCTGCTAATGCAGGGGACACAGGTTTGAGCCCTGGTCTGGGAGGATCCCACATGCCGCGGAGCAACGAGGCCCGTGAGCCACAACTACTGAGCCTGCGCTTCTGGAGCCCGTGCTCCGCAACAAGAGAGGCCGCCATAGTGAGAGGCCCGCGCACCACGATGAAGAGTGGCCCTCGCTTGCCACAACTAGAGAAAGTCCTCGCACAGAAACGAAGACCCAACACAGCAAAAATAAATAAATGAATTAATAAACTCCTACCCCCAACATCTTCTTTAAAATATATATATATATTTAGCATAGGACCTCCCAGAGCTGTCAATACGCTAATATGCTTCGGAAAGCCCCAGGAGGCTGGAGCCTGGTTCCCCTGGAAGAGAGTGAGAACCCTACAAACTGGGAATATGGGATTATATGATTCAATTTGTCTAAACTATTCAGAAAAAGCATTCTTCTTTTTGCCTACCATCCCCCTCAGTGCTTTCTCCCAACATTTTTGATCACGGAACTCTTTTCTTCAGTGAATCCTTATTAACATTTTGAGAGAAATTAGTCTGAGACTGAGGTAACCAGAGAAAACAGTTATCTAAAAGTATTAAACTTCATTAGAAACATTCAATTCTTAATTCAAATATAACTAAAATTTTTTTCACTTAACTTGGGAGTAAATTACTGTCTTCTAACAAATTCTCAGAAACTTAATAAATTTGTCATCAATTGAATTTAGGTTCACATCTTTGAGCCCTAAATACATAATGGACATAAAAAAATAAGTAAATGCAAGCAAAAACACTTAGCTCTAGCTCACAATGAAAAAACACACATTAAAACTGGCTATTATTAAATTAGATAGAAAAAAGAGAAAGACAAAACGCTAGTGAGTATAATGAATGTGCTGGTTTGATACACTGTAGTGTTTTATTTCAATGGAACAACCCTTTTGAAAAGTAACTTAACAATAACTATTCAGAGCCAAGAAAATGTCCTATACCATTTTACCCATTAATCCCTTTTCTTAGAAATAATTGAAAGTCTGGAACCAGGACAAGAGATGAAGGAGGGGCACTATATACATTCATTGCATTTTTTTAATGGAAAAAAAATCTAAATATTTCATCCTACAGAAAACAGTGAATTTTGGCACATCTCCTAGAAGGGATATCATGTAACCACTGAAATTCTAAATTAAAATGTGGAATATGTAGCAACATAAGAAAAAACTTATTTTATAATAAGGAAGAAAAGAACAGGATACAAAATTGCATAACAATGTGAAAACCATATGTCCACAAAAGATTATAAAAAGATGAGTTCTTGTAGCAGGCTGGTAAGATCATAAGCGAATTTTTTTGTTGTTGTTTTTCTAAAACTTTGTAATGTTATTGTATTTTACCTTTTAAAAATATTTTTAAGAACATAAAGGCAATTTGCTGCTATATATTTTTTTAAACCCAAATGAATTTCTCATACAGTACAAAGCACATTTTTCAAACATTCTCCCACTCATCTGTAGACGCGTTAAAATTCAACTAAATTTTCAACGATACGGATTATCTTTCAACTTGAAAGGTGTGTGAAGGCCCTTAGATAAACAGAACCATTTCTGGTGCCCTGGTAATTAAGTTCAAACATCCTGAAGAAGGCAGCCTCCTCTCCCGGAGGCCCAGAAAGAATTTCAATGGCCATGTAAATCTTCCAATTAGTTCACAACATAAAATTACAATTCAGTTTTGATATTTTTTCCCTCTGGGTTTTTGTCTTTTACCATTTTTGTAACCCATATTGTAATTATGCCTGCTCAATCTGACGCAAAACAGCCCCTCTTTTTATGCTAGGCTTATAAAATGCAAGCTGGCTAGCTGGTCACTGTCCTGTTTAAACATACCTGTTCCTGGGAATTCCCTGGCGGTCCAGTGGTTAGGACTCCGAGCTTTCACTGCCAAGGATGCGGCTTCCATCCCCGGTCCGGGAACTAAGATCCCGCAAGCCACCGCCAAAAAAACAAAAACAAAAACAAAAACACCCGTTCCTGAAGACAAAGGGTCACTCTAAGCTTCTGGGAAAGACTCTCCCAGCGACTGAAGACCTCCAGACTGAGGCCTCACCCACGCCCCTTGTCAGCTGACCTTTGAAACACCATCACTCTCAGGTGGTGGGATTTGCAGGTGTTATCTCTAATACCAGTTTCCATTTCTCTAACCTGGCTTCCAGAATTGCCCCCATTGTAATTCAGGGGCTGAAGATAACAATTGAAAGTTACCTTCCCACCAATCAACTGGGAAGTAAGTAGCCATGCCAGTTACTGGCAGTGTAATTTACCGAGATACTAATTTCTGTTTGGTTTTCCTGTGACCTTCCCTCTTCCTATTTTAAGCAGACATCCAGACCCTTCACAACTCCTTCCCTCAGGAGTGTCACCTCTCCCCCCCGACTCCACCTCCACCCAGAGATCTGAGGTTAGCTGAAGTCAGGTTTTTTGAAATACTTAACTCATTAGAGAGACTATACAGAGTCCTTGAGAGAGACAGGAGAAAACAGATTTTGAGAGCAGTGAGAGCGAGGGGAGAGATGGCCTTCTGTCACTCACAGCTCCCCTCACCTCCATCTCCCACCCACCCCTCTCAACCCTGGAGAGGAGACGTGTATCTGGGAGACTAAGCCCCGGGAATTGTGCGGAGCAATAGAATGGTGGGCAGTTCTTCCCAGAGGCAAGAGGCACCCCTGTCCTGGGCCCCATGGTTTAGAGGATTCCATTTAATCACAAACACACACACACATAACTATGTTTATATTCATGAGAGGACGTGCTAAAAATCCGCTCTGTGCATGACAACTTCTAGGTCCCAAGGAAATACTTCTCCCCATCTCTTGTTCTGTTTCCTCAAACTAACTGCATTTGAAGGCCATGAAATTCTGCACGTCGTCCCACTGACAATGTCAGAGATGGGGACTGCTTGGAAATGTAGGGGGGATTTGAAAGACGGAAGACTTTGGGTAAGAGAAAAGACAAATGAATTCATTTGTCAAATCCTTTCACTTGGCATGAATGCAGTAAGTCTAGCAAATGAAATATTAATCCCCAGGAGTGCCAAGGATTCATTTTTCTTCTGCTTCTTCATGTCCCAATTTATCGTTACAGAGCAAGTCAACAATTAGAGCGGTGTTTGCAATATCTGCACATGGTAGCTGAGAAACATTTCACGATATTAAAGGAATCATATTAAAGTCTTTTACACATAGATCTAGATTATTACACACACAAATGGATCCTGATTTAATTCAGTGGCAACTAGAAGAACAATGAACACTAGAATTGTGAGTAGTGTTTTTTAAATTTAATAAGATTAAATTAAAATTTCAAAATTAATTTAAAACTTAAGCTATATTATATATCTTTGATTTATCATTTTTAATATTAACTATAATATGTATTTTTATTTTATTTTAATAGATAATGTTAAAATATTAAAAGCTAAATAACTTTGAAAACATACAAATATTGTTATTTTTTTAATTTACATTTACCTGAATTCTATATTTTTTGATGAAAATATGTTCAAATTTCATTTTTCAATTTATTCAATCATTACTGTCAGTAGAATATAAGTTATGTGAAAACCTTGATAATAAAATAGTGATTTTTGCTGATATAAATAAAAGGAAAATAAAGCTATGGAATAAGTACATAATTTGTGGTGTATGTGTGTGTGTGTGTGTGTTTATTTAATTACTAATTACTTATCTAATCATCACCAGCCCACTAACAAAACACCCAATTATGCTCAGTCAAAATTTAATTCCTTTGTCATTGGGTATTTGACAGTGTTCCATCATATAAAACCCACTGTTTTATGCATTTTGATTCTGTCATAATGAAGGTGTATTTGTCATGGTAGAAGGACAGAATATCTCATTAACCACCTTGGTACCTTGGTTTATAACTTCATCATTTTTAGATGTAAGGCATGACCTTGATCTGTGCCCTTGCCACAGCAGCTCTGCTGTCCGTGGAGGCTCTGCTTCCCAACCCACCAGCTTCCAACACAAGCCACAGCTGAGTCTCTTTGGCTCTGATTGGGTCATGTGACCCTGAACCCCTGAACCATTCTCTCCAACCAATTAAATGCAGTGTAGCATAGGCCAGCCCTCAAACACCTGCCCTTGTAGAGTCTGGAATGGACCCAGCTCCACTTGAATGTCATAAAGTGAGTGTGATAAGAAGGGTGGTTCTCAGAGGCAGATCAAGTTTTGTGAGTTATAACATTTTTTCAACTGGGGGGCAGGGGGAGCTTTCTAAGAAAAAGACAGAAATTACAAACTCAAAACTTCAAAATTAGATATTGAAAGAAAATATTTCAAAGAAGAAAAAACAAACCCCAAATCCCCCAAAACAAAAGAAGGTCACCATTATCACAAAATCCTCCCTAGAATATCTCTATTATTGTTGTTTTTTTTCCTACAGTTTTTGGCTGAATACTCTTCAATCACTTATTCATACAACAATCACTTCAAAATATCTTTCACTGTTGTGGCCTCTCCCGTTGCGGAGTACAGGCTCCGGACGCGCAGGCTCAGCGGCCATGGCTCACGGGCCCAGCCGCTCCTCGGCACGTGGGATCTTCCCAGACCGGGGCACGAACCCGCGTCTGTTGCATCGGCAGGCGGACTCTCAACCACTGTGCCATCAGGGAAGCCCCAAAATATCATTTTTTTAAGGAGAATAGAAAGATAATTCAGTCCTTATTCTACTATGGTAGAATAACATTTTTTGAAATCACTGATAACTTTAAAATGTACTTTCAACTTCATATTGTATTGGTAATTTTCTGTGTATTTTATGCCAAATTATTATTATATTATTATCATTGCCAAATTTGGGACTTTTTTCACATTTCTCCTATGAACGTGCTGGATGATTTCAAGATATTTCCATTTTTCTTCACAAAATTTGACTCATCTTAAATACTCTTCAAATTGACGACACTCATTAACCAGTTTGCTGTCAATGTCCTCTTGTCATATCAGATCAGTCACCGCAGTGGGCAGTAGTGAGTATTCCTGGAAGTCATTAGGAAGACATTAGGATGCCAGCAAACACTGAACTATAATCGAGTGACTATGAACCACATAAATTTATCTGTTGAAGCACAAACTCAACTTCCCCTTAACTGGACTCAAAAATATGCCTTCAGCCCTTCTAATACTTTAAATACAAGGGGAAATGTGAATGAGGAAGGTCAGGGTGGAAAGATAGAGTCATGCCAATGAGAAGCTTGGAGGCTTAGGCTTCGGTAGCTTCACAGTATACCCACCTCTGGTGGTTCCCCAAGGAAAATTCTGAAGCTATTTCCTGAAGAAGGGGGAATGGATTCTGGCAGGCCAAAATAGTAGCTGTCCACTACAATCATGTTGGCTTTTAGTCCTTCCACCACTAAGTCCACTTTTTTCCCCATGAATAAATATACCTTCTACAAAAGATTTTTTGCTGCCCTCAATTAAAATGACACTTTGTTTTTTGCTTTTGCTTTTCTCTCCCTAGAATATCCTGTACCCCATCTTTATTTGACCTAGTCATTCCCATCTTACAGGGCCCAGCCCAAGGGCTGTCTTTTTTACCTCTGATCTCCCTACCCCAGAAGTGTTCTATGGTCAAACATTGGGGAGAAGTTGCATGACTTCTCTCTCTCTCTCTCTTTTTTTTTTATTTCTCACAATTGAATTTTATTATTTTCTTTTTCTAAAAATTTGAAGTATAGTTGATTTACAATGTGGCGTTAGTTTCAGGTGTACAGCAAAGTGATTCAGATATGTATATATATATATTCTTTTTCAGATTCTTTTCCCTAATAGCTTATTACAAAGTACTGAGTATAGCTCCCTGTGCTGTATAGTAGGTCCTTGTTGATAATCTATTTTATATATAGTAGTGTGTATATGTTAATCCCCAAATCCTAATTTCTCTCTCCTCCCCCCATCCCCTTTGGTAACCAAGTTTGTTTTCTACGTCCCTGAGTCTACAAATAAGTTCATTTGTATCATTTTTTTCAGATTCCACATATAAGTGATATCATATGATATTTGTCTTTGTCTGGCTTACTTCGCTTAGTATGATAATCTCCAGGTCCGTCCATGTCGCTGTAAATGGCATTATTTTCTTCTTTTTTGTGGCTGAGTGATATTCCATTGTATGTATATATCACATCTTCTTTATTCCTCTGTCAATATGCCTGTGAGTACTTTGGAACTTGAGAAGTTCCGCTCTACAAGAATAATCATTACTGAGAGCTTACGCTATACCAGGCTGTTCTCATTGCTGTACATGTCGTATCTTATTTAACCCTCCCTACTTACTCTACAGAATACATTGATTTTACTGATGAGGACACTCTAGGGTTAAATAATTTGACCAAAATTGCACTACTGATAAGAGAAAGATCCTGGTTTTCAGCTCAGACACTCTTAGCCATTTTACTATACTGCTCATTTACTTTTGTTTAAGCGGGGCTTCGTAACAAATTTAATCAACAGGCCCCCTCTCTGCACAACCCTTATTAATTCACCCATAAAAATAGGCTACACCCCATGCACCTAAGTTGCACCACTCCTGGGCCCTATCCCCTCTGCATCCTAGCAGAGACATTTGTGTATCCTTCTTATCTCCTCCAGTAAGTCATGAAAACCTCTAAAGGGACCTTCATTTTAATCATTTTATCCCCCAAGTCTCTCACAGTATCTGACACACAGTAGGTATTCAATAAATATTTGTGGACTTAATACATATTGATAGCATTTTAAACTTCCCCAACCTGTATTTAATTTCAAAAAGAAGAAGTAAATCCAATAAATTAAATGCTAGAAAACGGAGACTAGAACGTTTTATACAACTTTTCCAAATCCTTTCATATTTTTCCACTTCTGCTGTTTACTGAGTGAATAAGGAAATTAAAAAGCAGCGGCAGGCTGTTTAAATAGTCAGACAAATTCAATTTGGAATCAACACAAAGATATATTATTTTTGAAGGTCCTTAACTGAAAAGGAATGGAAAATAAATAAAGCTCAGAATCAGTCGTAGCTTGATATGTGCAGCTTTGAAAGAGGAAAAACAACATTCTTAATAATGTCTAATAATTCTCATAGCACAGGGACACAAAAAAATTCATTCTGAATGACAACATGTCAATTCAGCTTCTTGTCCTTCAACCTGGAATAAACAAGGAGCACCCTCTGAATGTCCTATTGTTAAGAGCGACAAATGCAGAAGGGATTTTAATTTCCGAAGATTCAAGTTCAAATCATGAGTCATCTTCTCCATTTCAATCACAATTCTGGTATACTTTTTATTAGCTAAAATGAACATTTCTTACTGCAGGGGAAAAGGAATAGAATCTAAGCAAATTGGCCCACTCACTGTTGAAAACTTAATCCAAACACATTTTGCTACCAACAGAAATAAGCCTCACCCAATTTTGCAGTGTCTTTCAAGACAAAAAAATGGCTTATCTTAAAACTCCCTTAACCATATTATGAATATATCGCATATCACCAATCCTTTTTACATTATTTTGATTCCAATAAGCCAGTCCAAATATTTAATGTGGATAGTTCTGAAGAGCAAAATTCTCTGCAGGTAACAACATGTGGACCAGAGCTGCCTGACAGGTAGGATCCCAGCTGTGAAACCAAATCCGATCCTCCACGTGACCTCCAGAAGTTTCCTGCCCCTGCCTTGCTTTTAGCCATTCAGTGGCTCTCCAGTACCTTCAGAAGAAAGGGTAGACCAGCAAGGCCCTCCAAGACCTGAATTCTTCTTTGCTCTTTAACCTTATTTATCACCACTCCCCATACAGAACCACTTCAAGTTTCCTGCACATGCCTTTTTATTCCATACCTCCATGGTTTTGCTCAAAATGCAAAATACCTTCCAATTCTCACCCTCCTTCTTCCTCCCTCCTCTGACCCTCCCTGCCTCTTCAACCTAAAACCCTAATCTTTCGAAACAGTGCGTAGCCATGCAATTCCACTCCCAGGTATACACACACGAATGTTCATAGCAGCTTTATTCATAATAGCCAAAAAGTGAAAACAACCCAATTGTCCATCAACTGATAAATAGATCAACGAAATAGGGTGTATCCATACAATGGAATATTATTTGGTACTAAAAAGGAATGAAGTAGTAACACATGCTATGACATGGATGAATCTTGAAAACATTATGCTAAATGAAAGAAGCCACATACAAAGGACCACATATTGTATGATTCCATTTATGCTAAATGTCCAGAATAGGCAAATCTATAGAGACAGAAAGTATATTAGTGGCTGCCTAGGGATGGAGGGGTTGGGGGAAATGGGAAGTGATCGCTGATGCATACAGACTTCTTTTTGGGGGGGGGTAACGAAAATGTTCTAAAATTGATTGTGGTGATGGTTGTACAACTCTGTGAACATACTAAAAGCCACTGAATTGTGTACTTCAAATGAGTGCATTATACGGTATATGAATTATCTATCAATAGCTGCTATTAATACAATGCTCAGGGGCTTCCCTGGGCTTCCCTGGGCTTCCCTGCTGGTGCAGTGGTTGGGAATCCGCCTGCCAATGTAGGGGACACGGGTTCGATCTCTGGTCCGGGAAGATCCCACATGTCGTGGAGCAACTAAGCCCGTGCGCCACAACTACTGAGCCCACGTGCTGCAGCTACTGAAGCCTGCGCACCTAGAGCCCGTGCTCCGTAACAAGAGAAGCCACCACAATGAGAAACCTGTGCACTGCAATGAAGACCCAACACAGCCAGAGGAAAAATAAAAAAGGTACATACATATGAACACTAAGACCTTATTAATTTTGATTATCCAATGAAGACTGGAATGGTCCAGTCTGAAACTGACCTATGAATTTTCTCTGAGGGTATATTTTGCCAAGCAAAATAACAGCATAAACAAAACTTGTAGGAGTTTGTTTAACCTACTTAGCAGGAAAGAAAAAAATTAAGGGCTTTATCGACTCTATTATTTCTTTTTTCCTTTTTTTTTTTTAGAAGATGTTGGGGGTAGGAGTTTATTAATTAATTTATTTATTTTTACTGTGTTGGGTCTTCATTTCTGTGCGAGGACTTTCTCTAGTCGTGGCAAGTGGGGGCCACTCTTCATCGCGGTGCACGGGCCTCTCTCTATCGCGGCCTCTCTTGCTGCGGAGCACAAGCTCCAGACGCGCAGGCTCAGTAGTTGTGGCTCACAGGCCTAGTTGCTCCGCGGCATGTGGGATCCTCCCAGACCAGGGCTTGAACCCGTGTCCCCTGCATCGGCAGGCGGACTCTCAACCACTGCGCCACCAGGGAAGCCCTGGTTTCTTTCTTAATTCTTTTGGAGTTAGTATTTTCCTGATTTTTAATAGGGAGCATATATTACTTTTAAAATCAGGACAAATAAATAAAGGTCATTGAAATGAAAACAGTTTTTTTTTTCCTCCAAAACAATTCTTTTTTGAGGCCACAACAGTGAGAGGCCCGTGTACCGCAAAAAAAAAAAAAAGAAAGAAAGAAACCAAATCACCGGGATTGCATCACCAGCTCAGGGCATTTACTTAGAAGCCTCTGTACCCTCAGCTGGAGCTCCCGTAGCATCTGTAGCCCACGGGAGAAGCTGGGTCCTGCCTGGTCCTTTTTGATCAGCTCCCAGAAATTTGTACTCAACCAGGTCACCAGAGTTGGCACTAGAAAAGGCAGTTTTATCTCGTGTAAGCTCAGAGGGCTTTTGGAAGCCCAGACTTATATTTCCACCCCCTCATCACTTAGGGGGTACCACGCCTCCCGTCTGTTTCGAATCCAGTGGCATTTCCTGGAATTCAACTGCCTTCCTCTCTCTACAGAGGAAGTGAACAGTTTAGAAACCTAGGCTCTCCAGAATGGGAACTCAGTTATTGGCATAAATGTCTTTATACTGCTTCCCACGAGTGTAATTGTCAAGTACCTTCTGTTTTGCTTCCGGTTTGTAGTACTTCGTGTCAGACGTTTGACTCAGGTCAAGTTTCTGACCTTTTCCTTTTTTCTTTTTTACACTTTTATTGGCATATAGTTGATTTACAATGTTGTGTTAGTTTCTGCTAACACAGTTATACATATACATATATACATATACATTATACATATACATATATTCAGTTATACATATACATATCTCCACTCTTTTTTAGATTCTTTTCCCATATAGGTCATTACAGAGTATTGAGTAGAGTTCCCTGTGCTCTACAGCAGGTCCTTATTAGTTATCTATTTTATATATAATAGTGTGTATATGTCAGTCCTAATCTCTCTGACCTTTTCTTATATAACTTAGTTTTCCTTGGACTCAGACAGCTTTCAAACTAATTTGTCCTTGGGACACAGTACGGTGCAGTGGCTGTGAGTCTTATGACAGCACGCTGTGTGAGCGCTGCAATGGTGAAATAGGCACTTCGGTACATAGCTGGTGGGGATGGTAAAGGATCCAGGTCTCTTGGAAGGTAATTTGGCACTAGCTATCAAAATTACAAATGCATATAGCCTTCAATTCAGTAATTCCATTTCTGGGAATGTATCCCACAGACAGACCTGCACACAGAGGAAATGAATGGGAGCTTCATCCTCATTGTAGCATTTACACTATTATTATGTTATTTATTATAATTATATATTATAGTACAATAGTATAATTGTATATTACAATATAATAATATAAGTATACATTATACTCTATATTCTATTGATACTATTATTGATATTTATTGTAGCATTCATATTATTATTATATTACTTTGTTATAATCATACATGATAATGGTATATTATATTATGGTATGTTGTATATAAGTGTATATTATTCTATTCTATATTATTATTATTACTATAGCAAAAGATTTAGAAACAACCCAAATATCCATCAGTAAAAGATGGATGGTTAAATAATTACAGTACATCAGCATAATGGAATACTATATAGATGTTTAAAAAGTGAGAAAGTGGGAGTTCCCCAGTGGTCTAGTGGTTGGGTTATGGCGCTTTCACTGCCATGACCTGGGCTCAGTCCCTGGTCGAGGAACTCAGATCTCGCAAGCTGCATGGCACAGCCAAAAAAACCAAAAACAGACAAACAGAAAAGTCTGAAAGCCCTCTATGTACTGATATAGTATATATTTAATTCTATATACAGAAGATACATGATTCATATTATATGAAAGTGAATAGATTTTTTATAATATGTGATCTATATTATATATTCATGATGTATAATACCATATATATGTGTGTACCATATATATATATATATATACTGAGAAAGGCAGCTTGGAGAAAGGTTAAGAGCACAGAGTCTGGAGCCAGAATACCTAAGTCAGAAGCCTGACCCCACCTCTTCCCATCTGTGTGATCTTGGGCAACTCACTTAACCTCTCTGTGTCTTGATATAATCATCTATGAAATGGAGATAATAATAGCACTTCTCTCATAGGGTTGATGAGAGTATTAAGGGAGTTAATATGCATCAAATGCTTAGAACTGGGTGTGGCACATAGCAGAGAAGAGCCATATAAGTGTTAGTTACTTTTATATTCCATGAAGTGAAAAGAGCAAAGTTTGGAGGTGTATAATATGCTACGTTTTGTGTAAGAAATGGGAGAAAATAAGAACCCCTATTTGTATTTGCTTTTCTTTGCACAGAACAGCATTAGAAAAATACTTACAGGAGGAGGGGGTGTGGTGCCAGACATAGATAGGAGAAACTTTTTAAGTGCATTTCTTTGAATGTCCTTTCAACTTTTTGAGCCACATGGATTTAATGCCTTTTCAAAAATATATATATATTGTTAGTTTTTTTTTTTTAAAGAAGTATGAACCTCAGATTCATGAGAGTCTGAACTCTGACTCTACCACTCACTAGCTCCAAAGCCTGGCACAAAATTACAAAATTTATGACTTCTCCGAGGCTGAGATTTCTTTCTGCATAAAAATCATATCCACCAGTAATTGAGATGCACCAGTAACATGTCTGGTGTAGGGCAGGCCCATGACACGTGCTCAGGAAGTGTTAAAGGCCCCTGACTCCACTTGCTCTTCACGTCGCTTTCTTCCAGGTGCCCCCAAAGACACTGATTCTCCTCCTCCAGCTGCTGGCATTCCAGAACCTGAGACCAGATTACCTGGGGATGGGAGAGGAAGGCCAGACTCTGGGATGAAATCAGAGCAGGGTTCAAATCCCAGCCAAGTGGATTATTACCAACAGCATGGACTTGAGCAAGTGGGCTCAGTTCCCTCATTTGTAAAATGAAGACGGTGACAATGTCTCCATCTCGTAGGGTGATGGTAAGAACTAAACATGGTGTTTGTGACGCACAGCTTAGCACAGAGGAGGCGCTGTGTCCGTGGAAGTGACTGTGACACGGAGGGCAGGAGGGGCTGGGAGAGACGGGGAATGGCGTTTGTTCCCAGCTCCCGCTCTCCCAGTGTTGTCAGTGCCTTAACTGCTGAAGGCCGGGTGCTAAGCCTTGCCCTCTTTAGCCTCCTGGGGGAGAGAGAGCGTCTGGGTTAAGAGGACACGTAATCATTCTCAATATGCAAACAAGGCAGATGAGGCCCCAGCTCTCCAAGCATCTACACTCCTGTGGACCGTAAACAAGCGAGCACGGAGAATTAGGATCATGTTTGTGGGCTGCTGCCTGAGTGAGATAGTTATGAAGGTAAATTGGAGAGCTCCAGTGGTTGGTTTAGGGTTTGACTATGCTTTTTTCAGATTGAAGATGTCCTGGTCTCCAGTTTTTTGAAAGATTGAGGACTTCAGACATGATATTCATCTAAGGAGAAGGAGGGGAGACTTCAAAATAGGAGGCAGTTTAAATCCTGTTTCCACCATTCACCTGGGCCTGTTCTCTCAATTGATGGAGTAGCAGTTGGGCTGGAAGGTAGCTAATTCTCCAGGTCCTGACACCAGGATCCGCTGCTTGATTTGGCATCAACCATAATATCTATGTGATGTCATTGCATAATATGATTTTTATGTCTCTGCAGACTTTATTGTTTTACTTTTCCTCTTGCTGAGAGCCATGTGCAGCTGTAAGTGTCATGGAGTCAGGTTTTTACTATCCTGAATGTGAAAGGCCACATTTCTGGCAAGATGTGGATAAGCAAAACCCCATGTGTGTCTATAAAACTAAATAGTAATTCCAAAGTATCTCCTAGTATGAGCCTGGGATGTTACCCAGGTTTTAAAATATATAATTTAAAATCCATGATCCTCTTGAGAAAAAATTCAGGATAGTAAAATAAATCTGCTCTTTTATATACACATGCCTCAGGGAAAACAGAATTTTATGTAAATAGCTGCAGGTGGTGATGTAACAGTATTACAATAGCCCCTATCAATTCTTGGAGTTTTCCAAGTGTGCTCTGAACAAAGGCTCTGAGTCTTTGCAAATTCTGTTCCTTCTCCCTGGAGTACCCTCTCCCTTCCTCCCTACCTGTACCTAATTCGCCTGAAAATTTTCTAATTTTCTTTCAGTTACAACCAAGACAACCCTTTCTCTGGGAAGAGATCTTCCTGTGCTCTCCCCAAAAGTGGGTTAGTTGCCCCTCCTCTGTGCTCTTTCAGCAACCTGAGTCTTTAGCAAATGATTTAAATAATCTTTACCACACTGTTTAAATAAAGTTATTTTTTTGCCCTTGACTTCGTAGGCACAGAATTGGTTGAAAACTAATCCTTGGTTTGTAATGCATTATCATTGCTGGCCTACGCTTGGCCCTGTTTTATAGTTAAGTGTTTTATTTTACCTCTGTATTTATTTGTAACCATATTGCCCAGTAGAAATATAATGGAAGACTCATATGTAGCTTTAAATTTTCTAGTAGACCCATTTTGAAAAGTATAAAGTAACGTATCGAATTAATTTTAACAATATATTTTATTTAACCCAATATAGCCAAAAGATTATTATGTCAATAAATAATATAAACATTATTAATGAGATATTTACATTCATTTTTTTCCATATGAAGCCTTCAAAATCTGGTAATATATTTTACATTTAGAGCATATATTGATTGGGTCTAGTCACATTTCAGATGATCAATAGTCTTATGTGGCCAGTGGCTACCATACTGGACAGCACAGATTTATAATATAGCCAAACTCCATGCACACATGACCAAAAACAAGAACTAAAATACTACCAATAACTTATGTCTACCTATAGATGCTTCCCTCATCCTGCTTCTTGACATCTGCTCTGTTGGCCCAACTAGAGGTCAAGTTCATGGAGGACAGAAGATGTATATTATATAGATGTTTATGTTTCATTATCTTCTCAAAGTGTGGTCCCTAGATGCTGCGAGTCCCTGAGACACTTTTATTTCAAAGTGTTTCTTACAATACTATGAAGCCGTCGTTTGCCTTTTTCATGGGCTGACATTTGCACAAATCACAAAAGCAATGGTGTGTAAAACCACTGGCACCTTACCACGAATCAAGGTAGTAGCCCCATACAGCACTGGTAGTCATTGTAATCGTCAATGCCATGCACTTTCGGTTTTTTTAAAAAAAGAAAGTTGCACTTAAAAAGTCCTTGATTGGGCTTCCCTGGTGGCGCAGTGGTTGAGAGTCCGCCTGCCGATGCAGGGGACGCGGGTTCGTGCCCCGGTCCGCGAAAATCCCACGTGCCACGGAGCGGCTGGGCCCGTGAGCCATGGCCGCTGAGCCTGCGTGTCCGGAGCCTGTGCTCTGCCAACGGGAGAGGCCACAACAGTGAGAGGCCCGCGTACCGCAAAAAAAAAAAAAAGTCCTTGATTAAGCATTAAGATGTATTAATTTTATTAAATCTTGACCCTTGAATGCTCATCTTTTTAATATTCTGCGTGATAAATGGGAACACACATAAAGCACTTCTGCTGCACATCGACGTGCAAGTGTTGTCCCAGAAAAGCATTTGTGCCATTGTTTGAGCTGTGAGCTGAGCCAGTGGCTTTTTTCATGTAACACTGTTTTTACTTGAAAGAACAACTGACAGACAAACCATGATTATTCAGAGTTGGGAATTTAGTGGACATTTTCTCAAAATAAACAAAGTAAACCTGTCGCTTCAAAGAAAACAACTCACAATATTTATTGACAATAATAAAAATTTGAGCTTTCAAGTGAAGACTCAAATTTTGGAAGATGTATATCTACCACTGTGAATTTCACAGCTTCTCAATATCTAAACAATTTTCCGGAGAAGTTGGTGGTGATATTAACAAATGTGAAAAGTGTTTTGGTTGTTACGTAAAGAAGTGGCAACATTTGGAAGATGTGTATAGCTCAGGGAGCCAGTATTTCCCAAATGACCAGTGTATAATGTTAACAAAATCACGCACTCAAAGTGCAGGAGGAAACAGTGGATTTTAACGTAAGAGAGAACAAAGTGTTCACTGATATGGTTTCAAATTTTATGCTGCAACTAACTTTTAGGAAGTTATACTTACTGAGTTTTGGTATAGTATCAAAGATTATCCACAATCATTTGAAAACGCTACCAAGATATCCCTCCCTTTCCCAAATGCGTACGTGTTTTCTTTCTCTTCCTTCATATACTTTAAGCAAAAAACATATTGCAATAGATTGAATCCATATTGCAAGCAGATATGAGGATTCAGCTGCTCTCTATTAAGCCAAAATTAAAGAGGTTTGCAAAAATGTAAAAACAATGACATTCTATTCACTTTTGTTTGGGAAAATATAGTTATTTTTCATAAAACGTATATTATTCATGTTTCTATGTAACAAGTTCAGTATTGTTATTGTTTCTTGTTTTTTTAATAAGTTTGTTTATTTATTTATGGCTGCTTTGGGTCTTCGTTACTGTGCGCGGGCTTTCTCTAGCTGTGGAGAGCGGGGGCCACTCTTCGTTGCAGTGCGCGGGCTTCTCATTGCGGTGGCTTCTCTTTTTGCGGAGCACAGGATCTAGGCATGTGGGCTTCAGTAGTTGTGGCTCGCAGGCTCTAGAGTATAGGCTTGGTAGGTGTGGCACACGGGCTTAGTTGCTCCGCGGCATGTGGGATCTTCCCAGACCAGGGCTCAAACCCGTGTCCCCTGCATTGGCAGGAGGATTCTTGAGCACTGCGCCACCAGGGAAGCCCTGTTATTTTTAAATAAATTAATAAGTTAAAATTTTTTAATTTCTGTTTTAATTTCTAATACAGTAAGTATTGATAAATATAACTAAAATAAACAAAGCTCTGAGACCCTCAATCATTTTTAAGAGTGTAAAGTATTTCTGAGATGAGACCAGAAGTTTAAGAACCACCAGTCTAGCACATTTCCTATTCTATTCTATTCTATTCTATTTTGCTTACACATTGTATTTTGCTTACATATTATATTTTATTTGTATATTATATTTTGCTTACATAATATATGTGTTAATATATAATATATTTTATAGCTTTCATAATATTTTACTATTATCTTAAAAAGCGATCAAAGTCAACATCACCGGTGATGGGACAAATCAACGTCATGTGCTTCCCATATAATGTACTGAGATAGACACAACATCTTTTCTATGGTATTCTTAACAAAAATGCACATCCTGAATCTCATCGTAAAGTAACTTCAGATAAACCCAAACACTGACATCTACCAAATATTTTACTTGTACTTTTAAAAAATGTCAATATATGAAAAAAATACAGGGCTTCCCTGGCGGCGCAGTGGTTAAGAATCCGCCTGGCGCACTGCAACGAACAGTAGCCCCCACTCGCTGCAACTAGAGAAAGCCCGCGTGCAGCAATGAAGACCCAACACAGCCAGAAATAAATAGAAGTAAATAAATTTCAAAAAAAATTAAAAATATATATACAAACAGGGACTTCCCTGGTGGCCCAGTGGTAAAGAATTTGCCTTCCAATGCAGGGGACAAGGGTTCGATCCCTGGTCAAGAAACTAAGATCCCCATGCCGCGGGGCAACTAAGCCTACGTGCCACAACTACTGAGCTCGCACGCCTCAAAGAGAGAGCCCGTGTGCTGAAAACTACAGAACCCATGCGCTCTGGAACCTGCGCGCCACAACGAGAGAGAAGCCTGCACACCACAATGAAGAGCCAGCGCACCACAACAAAAGATCCCACTTGCCTCAGCGAAGATCCCGAGTGTTGCAACTAAGACCCGATGTGGCCAAAAAATAAAGAAAATAAAAATAAATACTAAAAAAGAAGGCAATTAGACAATATCATTTTTTTAAAAATACAAATAAAAACAAAGCAAAACCAAGAAATGGTTTCAGTTTAAACTAGCCTAAAAAGATATGACAATGGAATGCCACCTATCATCTGGGGGTTTTTTACTATAAAATAATATTGGGCTTCCCTGGTGGCACAGTGGTTAAGAATCCGCCTGCCAATGCAGGGGACATGGGTTTGAGCCTTGGACCAGGAAGATTCCCACATGCCCCAGAGCTACTAAGCCTGTGCCCCACAACTACTGAGCCTGCGCTCTAGAGCCCACGAGCCACAACTACTGAGCCCACGTGCCACAGCTACTGAAGCCTGCATGCCTAGAGCCCGTGCTCTGCAACAAGAGAAGCCACCGCAATGAGAAGCCCTCACACCCCAATGAAGAGCAGCTCACGCTCGCCACAACTAGAGAAAGCCTGCACGCAGCAACAAAGACCCAATGCAGCCATAAATAAATGATAATAAATAAAATAAATATAAAAAATATTAATGGCAATTGGAAAAATCTGAATAAAGTCTGTAGATTAGAAAATAATAGTCACTGTTAATTTCTTGATCTGGATCATTGTACAGCGGTTATGTCAGAATGTTCTTGTTTTTAGGGAATACACTGTGAATAGGGGAAAGGTATCATTTCTGTTATTGACTCGGATGTTTCAGAAAACAATATGAGAGAGAGGGGGTCGGAGAGAAAAGAGCAAACATGGTAAAATAATATTTGGAATTTGGGAAAAGGAAGTTCAGAAATTCCTCGCATTATTAGTGTAATTTTTCTTATTCCGAAATTTTCAAAATAAGGAGTTAAAAGGGAGAAAGTTTACTCAACAAATACACGAGTGAATCCTTTTCTAGATACTCCACTTTTTTCAGCTTCTGGATTTAGATGTAAGAAGGATTAAATGGAGGAAAACGAAAAGTCTCTTACAGACATAGAGAACAGACTTGTGGCTGCCAAGGGGGAGGGGAGGTGGGGGAGGAATGGATTGGGAGTTTGGGATTAGCAGATGCAAACTATTATATATAGGTTGGCTAAACAATAAGGTCCTACTGTATAGCACAGGGAACTATCGATATATTCAATACCCTGTGGTAAGCCATATGGAAAATAAAATGAAAATGAATATATATATGAGTCACTTTGCTGTATAGCAGAAATTAACACAACATTGCAAATCAATTATACTTCAATAAAATTTTTTTAAAAAACAAAACCAAAAAGTCTCTTAAGGTTATTATTATATCCTTACATTGCTTTAACAATATGTGTTAAAGTGCCTCCAAAATTTACCTCCCCCTGTCACTTTTCTTAAAAGGGCCTTTAAACCCCAGAAATTGAGGTTTTCATTACATGCACTGCAAATTATTTTGTTCCTACTTTGATGTGGCAGGAAAGAGGATCCTTTGCCAGTCTCTAAGGCAACATGAAGAGGAAAGAGTAATTAGAGAATTACTGTTGGAAGAATTTAGAAAGGCGCTTGCGTCCCATCTTAGCTTTGGCCATCAGGAATTAGGACAGCCGGCAGGGAAGCTTAACCTCAGCGGCTCTCAGTTCCAGGAGGCTCTGGACCGCAGGGCCAGGGGGTGGGACGCCGGATCCGTGAATCTTCGTTCCACTCCTCTGGTCTGGAAGTGCACCGCTTGTGGCTTGACTGCTTTGAGGGTAAAAAAGGAGCTTGGGGCATCTAGGATTGGCTGAAAACGTGTGTGGTTAGGAGTCTAGCCCTGCGGATAATTAGAAGCAGATCCTGGAGAGAGGGAAGGTTTTGTGTTTGTGTTTTTTTTTTTTTTTAAAAACAACACGCCCTCCGTCTTTTCTTAACAATTCAATTCTGCACAGGTCGCCTCGCCCGCCTCCCTCTAGCGGCCCCGAGGAGGATCGTCACAGCCGGAGGAGCCATTGTTTTGACCGTGGCTTCCTTGTTCGGACAAGGGTCGTGAGCATTGGTTTCTTGTTTTAAGAGCTAAAGCCGGGCTTCCCTGGTGGCGCAGTGGTTGAGAGGCCGCCTGCCGATGTAGTGGACACGGGTTCGTTCCCCGATCCGGGAGGATCCCACGTGCCGCGGAGCGGCTGGGCCCGTGAGCCATGGCCGCTGAGCCTGCGCGTCCGGAGCCTGTGCTCCGCAACGGGAGCGGCCACAACAGTGAGAGGCACGCGTACCGCAAGCTACTCCACCGTGGGCTAAGGACGTTTAAATCTAGAGAGATTAACGAAATCTCCCGAGAGCACAGCAAATTATAGGGCTAACCCAGGACAGGCACATCAGTCAACTGACCCCAGTCCTGAGGCCGTCCCAGGAAAACTTGAAGAGGGACCCACTGGCACACACGGAGAATCCCCAAAGCCATACTTAGAAGAAAATACAAAGCCCATATCCCTTTATCACTCAGAGCCTGCAAGCCCTGCACACCCCGCCCAACTTCCTTTCTAACCTGCTCCCAAGCTCTATGGGCTTCCACCACCTGCTTTATTTTTACCGTGTAGCCAGCAACACTTTCTGGCATTAGACTGTGCATCCATGTATCTGTTCATCGTCTGTCTTCCACTCTACAATATAAGCTCCATGAAGGCTGCTTTTTCTTTCTTGCTCTCTCCTCAACACCGATCGCCTGATACGTGTATTGGATTCCCATGACTGACCTAACAAATCGCCACAAACCTGGTGGCTTAAAACAACGGAAAATTATTCTTTTACATTTTTGGAGGGAGAAGTCTGAAATCGGTTTCACCGAGCCAGAATCAAGGTGTTAGCAAAGGCCACACTCCCTCCAGGGCCTGTAGGGGAGAATCGGTTCTTTGCTTCTTGCAGTTTCTGGTGGCTGCTGGCAATTCTGAGCTTGTGGCTGTATCACTCCAGTCTTCAAGGCCACCTTCAAATCTCTCTCTGCCTTTCTCATAAGAATACTTGTGATGGTGTTCACGGCCCACTCAGATAATCCAAGCGAGTCTCTTTGCATATCAGGAAATTGAGGTTCCTAAAGATTAAGTGACTGCCCATGGTCAGACAGGTAGGAGTCTCGTAGACACAGGTTTGAATCCAGGCAGTCTGACTCCAGGGCCCCTCCACTAACCTGTACAGGAGTCTGATGGGCACTTGTGCATTTATGGGTTTTGCTTTATAGATGAGCCCAACTATCTATTCTTTACTAAGTCCTATTCTAGACACCACAGGGATACAAGGAGGTCAAGGATCACGCCTTATCCTCCAGGATGTAGCCATTTATGTGGAAAGAAAAGGCATAAAGTTGGATAGTGGTTACCCGTGTGTGGTAAAGTGACTAAAAGAGCGTGAACGGGCTTCTGGGAGCCTGTAATGTCATTTGTTGACCTAGTGCTGGTTACAGTAGTGCGTGAAACAGTTTGGAAAAATTCATCACTATACACTTGTGATTTATGCGCTTTTCTTTGTGTATATTTTGGAAAAGGCATAAAATTAAGGCATAAAGGCAGGATTCTGGGAATTGCAGGGGCTTCGAGAGAGGCCATAAGGCAGTCTCTCCCACAGCATTGGATGTCTAGCTTTCTGACTAACTGCCTGACTAATAAAGGGTTGTGAAGTAGGAGGTGAGGGAGTGGAATTTTCCAGGGACTTTCCTATCAAAATTCCCAAGGTCAGCCCATCTCAGACTCAAGTTTGGCTGTAAAGCAGAGTTAAACAGACATTTTAAGTAACATTTAAAATGTTGCCAATAAGGATTAACTCCCCCCCGCAAAGAAATCTACTGTCACATAAATTTGGAAAATCCTAGGCTAAACAAATTTTGATCCCTTTCTTTGCTGCAGGACTTGTCAGAGCCTTTAATATATTAACATGACCTCTAAGTCTCCAAAAGAGAGATATATTTTGCATTTTTTCCCCCAAACTTATTTTACTATGGAATACTTTATTTGTTTTCTTAACATTTTCAGGATTAATGTTCTAAGGAACAAATTTTAGGAAGTGCTATTGTAGAATCCTAATTTATAGATCCAATTCACCCAAAAATAATGGAGACCAAAAGTCATCTTTCAAAGCATTCCCTGAGGCCTTTCTAGGTTACTCTCACTGTCCCTCGACAAGCCATAAGAGCTGGTTCAAATGACTAAAATATCCCATAACCTAAATGTCTGGATAAATGATGGGGCTGAGGGGGCACAGAGGACAACTGGGGAGCAGGAGAAGGTTAGGGTGCAAGTAGAAAAAATTAGAATGACTTGAGTTCCAGATTATCCTGGAAAGTCGTAAGAGTGGTCTGGTTGAACAAAATGATTATTTACTATGAGAATGCAGGGCTTTCTCCCACAGCCAAAGAGTGGACTCTGGGACTCAAGGACAAGTTGGGACTGGACACCTGGATGCCACCAAGGCTCCCTCTCTGTCCTAAGTGCCCCCTTCATCCTTCAGTCTCTCAGGAGACCTATGTTTTTGCTTCTTGGCTGGCAAGATGGAAAATATAGTTACCAGCAGTTCCAGAGTTTATGTGTCACTGTCCAGTCATGAGGAGTGAGACTCAACTGACTTAATCCCAAATTCCTGAAAAAGGGATATTGGTCAGGCTGCTAGCCACTGGTGAGAACACTGGGTGAGTCACAGCGCATGCCACAGTCACACCATGACCGTGTTGGGGGAAGGGTGCAGTATGGATGCCCACATCCAGGTGGGGAGCTGGGCAGATCACCCAAAAGATGGCTGTTCCATCTTTTGGAACAAGGATCCATCCTGTGTACAGCTGCTTTGTAAAAGCACTTTCTCACCTTCTATGTACATAAAGAAATACTATTTTTTTTTTTTTTTTTGGATGACTCGGGAACTTTCAGTTCTTCAGAATCATGATGCAGGACAGTGGCTCTCCTCCCCTGACCTGTAGATGTCTCCTGTGGAAGGGACGCTGCAGACTGTGCTAGCCATTTCTGAAAATCATTTCACCCAAGTAACATGAGAGGAGCTTGCATTTTTTAAAGAATGATTTGTTTCTTTCCCCTAAAATTTGAGTCCGTGGAGGGAAATTTGGTTAATTAAAACAATATTTGTTTTGGGAAACTGGTTGTTTAAAGCTTCACTGGGCAAGATTTCAGTTGTTTTCTGCTATTACATCCTCCATATTTAATGCCGTCGTTTTGAAAATGGATTGACTTCAGAAGTATTTTTCTCTTGCTTTGGAGACTTTGCACATTGGCCCAAATGGGGTTTTATTTTCCATTTTAATTTATACAGTATAAATATGATGTTGGACTTCTTTGGAGTTAACAGTTTCACTGTGCAGATGTTTCTTGAAAGCCTTTTCAATTCATAGTGTTGGTTAAAAAAAAAATTTTTTTTTATTTTATTAGCCTGGCTGCCTGCCAGGGGTAGGTGGGGAAACTGTTCCATTTTGCATAAAACTGTAAGATTTTCTTTCCTTGTGCTTTCCCCACCCCCAGCCAGCTACATGATTATTAGGATTAAAGATGCCATAGTGACATCTTGTGGTCAGCTGCCAGAGACACAGCAAACAGTGGTCATGGTGGGATGACAGAAGTGATCTGTTCATTCTCCCACAAGTATTTCTTGATTTATTTTATTTGCTTTTTATTTACCAGTTGGCTCAAATCACCCTAGATTTCCAGGTTGTTTTGCTCTACGGAAAGTACTGAACTTTACCCCCATAGGAAGGATAAACATGCTGTGTTCTGGAAGGGGAAAGGAGGACATAACTCTTACTTTCGGCTTTTTGTTGGACGCCCTCATGAAAACAATGTTGCACAAGTTACTCAGTGATAACTGAAAAATACCCAAATCTTTTCCCTAAAAGGGGACAGGAAAGAGTGATTCTAAATAAGCTCTCATTCTTTATTCTAATTCTCAGCTTTCAGAAACTAACAGGCGGTTTGTTTACTTCACTTGTTTAGTATTTAGATGAAAACGTATAAATAATAACCCTCCAATTTTTATTTCCTCTCCCTAACTAGTGTCAATGGAGATAAAAATCTGCTTGCATAATTCTTGACTTTTAAAAGAAAAATGTAGCAAATATTATGCAGAAATTTTAAAAATTATGTTTACCAGAAATTTTGTAAAACGTAGAAGATATGATGTAATGTTAAAAGAGCAAAACACCAAGTTATATATCAGTTGAGGTCCTATATACATATCAATGTGAAGATCAGCATGGGTGTAGAAGTCTACACAAGTGTGGATGTAAATGTCAATGTCAAGGTCCATGTGGAGGAGGGCATAGATGCAGAAACAAGCCCAGAAAAAACATATATACTAACAAACATTTTCTGTTTCATAGTATTATAACTAATATTTTCTTTCTTATGCTGTTCTCAATTATCTATGTTTTCTTGACTGAACACATATTAAAATCATAATCAGGAAAAATACTTGGCACTTTTTTTTTAAGGATCAATGTTCTGTTTGTTTATATGTAAAATATCTCCATTTCAGGATGACACAGAAACATGAAAAAAATTCCTGCAAAGTGAGACGCATAGCAATGCACTGAGATGAGGGAACCGGAGTGAATCATAGACCAAGATCAAAGTCACTCAGGGAGAGCTAAAATACTTGGCATTCCAGAAACCTAAAGGTCTGTCCTGTCTCTCAGGTGCCTTCCCTGTGGAGCTGAGGATACGGGGTCTCTGGTGTAGGGGGCCACTCTCTGCAGGAGAGGTTTGCCAAGGCCTCCAGAGAAACTGTGAAACAGTTCAAGTTTGTCTTTGGTGCAAAATGTGCATCTCTTTTTTCAGTACTGATGTATACCAGGTGCTTAAATAGAATCTTGACATATGTTAGTACTAAGATTGACAATTCTCCAAGGTATCTATAAAAGTGAGAAAAGTGAGAGTTGGAGAAATTAAGTGCCCCAAATCACACAACTGGTCGGACTGGGATTTGAATTCAGTCTCAGTGGGCTCTAAAGCCCCTCCTCTATACACTACACCTGGCTCTCACCGCCCTTTTCAGCAGATGAAATACTTTACACACACCTTTAGTGTCTCAGATCTCCAGAATCATAAAAGCAAATTCCTTTAGAAGCCATTGAAATATGTCCTGAGGCCCCTGGCAGGTGCCTCAAATTCCACTGTTACGGTGAACACCTTTATCCACATGCTCCTCATGTTTCCATAGGAGAAGAGGTTTTCTTCTCCACTCCCCCCAAAAAAGAGTGGTAAATCCTTCTGGTTGCCTCTCTTCCCCATCACTCACTAGACCCCCTAGGGAGAGGAGTGTGATATTTCAGTGGTGATACTTTTGAGAGTCTAACATCCTTTGGATCACATGAACCAAGGGGCAGGACCCCTGACTGTAAAGGTAACACATATAGCCAACAGTCCCCTCTTCGTTAACCAATGTGTTATACAAAGCCAATAAAATATTAACTTTTCACATTAAATAAGTTAATTCTAAAGTTTAGTTGGAAAAATAAACAGGCAAAAGTAGTCGAGAAAATTCTGAAAAAGAATAATTACCAGATTTTTTCCAAACCAGAAATCAAAGCATAGTATAAAGCTATAGTGATTAAAAATGTATAGTGCTGATACATGAATAGACCAAGAGATCAATGAAAGAGAATAAAAAGTCCATAAATAGACCTAAGAGCATGTGGAAGTTTAGTATGTGGTAAATTTAATATAGCTTAAAGAACAGTATCTCAAATCCATGGAGAAAAGATACGTTTTTCAATTAAAGGCTTTAGGACAACTAGATGGCTATCTAAAATAAAGTTGGATCCCATACCTCACAACTTCACCAGGAAAAATTCCGAGTGGTACAAAAATTTAAATGTAAAAAAGAATAGCATATGACAAGTGACATAAGAAACCATGGGAGAATTATTTAATAATCTCAGAGGGCAGAATATCTTTGCATTTATGACACACACGAAACACAGAAGTCACAACATTCCGCAGAAAAAAATCAAAGACAAATGACAAAACTGGAAGGAAAAAATATTTGTAATAGACACCATGCTAATTTTTCTAAATATATAAAGAATTCCTAAAAATCAACAAGGAACAAACCAATGGCCCAATTAGAAACTAGGCAAATGATTTGCAGCAACATGGATGGACCTAGAGATTATCATACTAAGTGATGTAAGTCAGAAAGAGAAAGACAAATATATCACTTATATGTGAAATCTAAAATAATGATACAAATGAACTGATCTATAAAACAGAAATCGACTCACAGACATAGAAAACAAACTTAAAGTTACCAAAGGGGAAAGTGGGGAGGGATAAATTAGGACCTTGGGATTAACAGATACACACTACTATATACAAAATAGATAAACAACAAGGACCTACTACTGTATATTCAATATCTTGTAATAACATATAATGGAAAAGAATCTGAAAAAGAATGTGTATATATATATATATATATATGTATAAATATATATATATTTATACATATATATATACACACATATGTATAAGTGGATCAATTTGCTGTACACCAGAAACTAACGCAACATTATAAATCAACTATACGTCAATATAAGTAAATACATAAATAAATTTTAAAATAGGCAAATGATATGAACCAACTCTTCCCAGCACAGAAAAGACAGAAGGTTCTTAAAATATCTGAAAAGGGGTTCAACGTCACTCACAATTGGAGAGACGTACTTTACAACTATCAGGTAGCGTCGTTTTGCACCCGGCCCGTTGGCAGACCTGAGACTTTGGTAGGAGACTGTGCTGGTGAGGTTGTGAGGAAAGAGGCCTGCTCCTACACTGCTGGTAGAAGTGGAAATTAGAACAGCCCCTGTGAAGGGCAGTCTGTGAATGCCCATATCCTTTGACACAGCCATTCCACTCCCAGGAATTTATAGAACAAAAGATGCTCCCGTATGCAAAATGACTTAGGTACACGGTCATTCATTGCAGCAATGTTTAAACACCAAAAAGCTGAAAACATCAACCAAATATTGGTTAAGTAAGTTATAATACACCCACCTAAAAGGCTACCACGCAGCTATAAAAGAAGAAAAGGATGACATTCTTTATGTGTGGATATAGATCATCTCCATGAGATATTGTTAAGGTAAAATCCAGGGCTTAAAAGTGCATAGACTGTGCTATCATCTTGTGTTACAAATCAAAAAAGGAACGCACTGAATATACATATCTGCTGATGTTTACATAATCTCTCGCTTGAAGAAGTGCTAACAGTGTTTAGTTAAATAGCCAGAAAGAATGACCTCTGAATGTCTCAGACTCACTCAACATGGTGAGACCTTCGTGATGGTCAGGGCTATGCTCTCCACCCGAAGGTCAGGGGAGACTAATAGCAGAGGCGTGAACAGTACCCTCGGGGAGGCCCAAGCACTCCAACTACTGTGTCCTCCCCAGAATGGGGGGATCTTTTCAAACCACGTGGACACTTTTTTCTTAATTAATTGATACAAATCTGATACATTGATACATTCTCGTCAACAACATATTTACACTCGTTTTAAGATAAAAATAATGATTTATTTTTCCCCAAGGAAGATGCACCATATGGCGCTGAGGTCTCAGATACTCAGATATATTGTGGCCTTCACCCAGTTTTGGCAGCAAGACAGAATCGCTCGGGATCCATGCTCACACCTTTAACTACCCAACATTTTAAGCTTGATCTTTCCTCCTGAATTCCAAATAATAACAAAAATAACAGATTTGTTGCACGCCAGGCATTTTGATTAGATGCTCATGGCAATCCTAGGATGTGAAGATCATTATTATCCTCACTTTGAAAACACAGAAGCTGGACTTCCCTGGTGGTGCAGTGGTTAAGAATCCGCCTGCCAATGCAGGGGACACGGGTTCAAGCCCTGGTGCGGGAAGATCCCACATGCTGCGGAGCAACTAACTCCATGAGCCACAACTACTGAGCCCACGTGCCACAACTACTGAAGCCCATGCGCCTAGAGCCCGTGCTCCACAACAAGAGAAGCCACCGCAATAAGAAGCCCGCGCACCGCAACGAAGAGTAGGTCCCGCTCGCAGCAACTAGAGAAAGCCTGCGCGCAGCAGCGGAGACGCAACGCAGGCAAAAATAAAAAATTAAAATTAATAAATAAATAAAAACGCGGAAGCTGAGGCTCAGAGGGTTAAATGCTTGCACAGCATCACACAAGCTAAAAGGCAGAAAGGCTGAGGTTCCACCACAGATGGATCGGACGCCAAAGTTATTTCTCTTTATCTGTATCAAGCAACTTTCAATTCTTTCTGCACTGTTGTTTTTTGGGGTTTTTTTAAAATTTATTTTTGGCTGTGTTGGGTCTTCGTTGCAGTGCATGGGCTTCTCAGTGTGGTGGCTTCTCTTGTGGAGCATGGTCTCTAGGCGCACAAGCTTCAGTAGTTGTGGCACGTGGGCTCAGTAGTTGTGGCTCACAGGCTCTAGAGCACAGGCTCAGTAGTTGTGGCACACGGGCTTAGTTGCTCCACGGCACGTGGGATCTTCCCGGACCAGGCCTCGAACATGTGTCCCCTGCATTGGCAGGCAGATTTAACCACTGTGCCACCAGGGAAGCCCTGCACTGTTCTTTAATGCCTTCTTTATTTGGTTCTCTTTCTAGTGGTCCTCTATGACATATTAAACCTTATACATTCCTCTGGCTTCAATGTCTACAAATTCTAGTGGCTCTCAATCCGAGCTGCACATTGGACTCTCTCGGAGAGATTTTAAAACACACCCACCAGAACTCACCCACAGATACTTTGTTTTCATTGGTCTGGGATGGGATCTAGGAATCAGTGTTTTCAACCCCTTCCTCCACTCCATGTGTGTTTTATTCAACTTTGCATCCCCGGTGCCTAGTAGGCACTCACTAAATATTTGTTAAATGAATGAATGAATAGATGATGAATGAAAGAAGGAAGGAAGGAACGAACGAACGAACAAACTTCAGGGTAAGGTAGGAGCCAAAATTTTTTTGACAATAAAGCAAGAGCAGTTTTGAAAGCCCTAGGCTAGGTCATAAATGCAGAGTCATTTTGATCTCCTTCTGGGACGCTGGAGAAGAAGGAAGCTGCATCCCTGTAACCCGCTCCATTTCCACACAATGGAAAACTATAAATAGCAGCCCTGAATCACATGAGGGTTATGTAATATAAGGTTCACAGAACAGGCTGCCTTTATCACTCAGGCTTAAGTTGCACTGAAATGGAAACTCAGCTGATGCCCTATGTATTAGTTTCTCCAAAAGATGAAAGTCTCTGGCATTTGCCCAGACCATCTATTTCCATTGCCCAGGTTTGAGGCCAGTTGCCAGGGCCTGTCTTGATAAGGAATTCCTGCTGTCTTTCCAGATAACGAGTAGGCAATTTCAGCAGAATTATTTTTATTTGCAAAGATAAGACCAGAATTTCCCCTGATCAAGTGAAAAGGCCGTGTATATCAGCTTTTCAGACACTTGGGAACACTGGATCATAGCCTCCAGTGAGAAGGTAGATATGCCACACTCGTGTGTACAGTTCCGGAGAGGTCACCCCTGCTTGTTCCCGTAGAGATTTGCTGATCACCTGAAATCCTTTGGTGAGACACTCAAATCCACTGTGTGCCGTTTAGAATGGGTTTGTCATCCTCTATAAAATGATAAGGTGGGCTTTCCTGGTGGCGCAGTGGTTGAGAGTCTGCCTGCCGATGCAGGGGACGCGGGTTCGTGCCCCGGTCCGGGAAGATCCCACATGCCGCGGAGCGGCTGGGCCCGTGACCCATGGCCGCTGGGCCTGCGCGCCCGGAGCCTGTGCTCCGCAACGGGAGAGGCCACAACAGTGAGAGGCCCGCGTACCGCAAAAAAAAAAAAAAAAAAAAAAAAAAAAAAAAAAAAAAAAAAGAGATAAGGTACCTGGCCTGCCTAGGAAAGGGATCCCTGAGCTACTTTTGAATACACAATTGATTCTCACTGGTTAATAAAGGGGGACTTTGGAATAAATGTTTCCATGAGCCAAAGCGTAAGGATGTGGTGGCAGAGATGGGCACCCACATTCTTTTCTTCTTCAATGCCCAACTAGCCCTCATTTCCCATCCTGGCTTGCAGTTAGGTATGGCCATGTGACCGTGTCTTAGATGATGGAATGTGACAAGTGAGGTGTGCCGTGTCCACACTTGGCCAGGCACATTGCTCCGTGTTTTTATCTGCCTCCTGGATGGCTGGTACGGAGACGCCTGCTAGGGCAATTCTGGAAGCCATGGGATGAAGATGCTAGAGCGTCGCCCGTCTGGGTCCCTGAATGACTGCCTATAGGAGAGTCATCCTGTCAACCTTTTCATTACCCAGTGCTCTCATCAGAGCAAGAAATACACTTCTTGGGAATTCCCTGGCGGTCCAGTGGTTAGGACTTGACGCCTCCACTGCAGGGGGCACAAGTTCAATCCCTGGTCGGGGAACTAAGATCCCACAAGCCACGCGGCATAGCCAAATAAAATAAAACTTCTCTTGTGTTTGTGCCATTTTACACTATAGGCAGTGAGCCTTCCCTATCTAATTATAGATGTCATGAACGTGTCATTACACTTTAGCATCAAGGACAGGAATCCCTCATTTGCTTTGGAAGAAAAGATCCCACAGAATGGCTTACTCAAAATGACTCTGCCAGACTGCCTTTGCCCCCATGTGGCCCTGGGAGTTGATAAGCTCAGAATTCTTGTCTGAAACCAGATGGGGCTGTTTGCAGGGATCATCTGGCTTACCTCTAACGTGGATGAGCAATTTTTCCAAATTTCATCTCAAAACACAGACACTCCATGCAAGGACTTTAGCAAAGGCCTGAACTGGAAGAAAGGGATACTTCAAGTAAAATTCACATTGCACAACAGATGGGTCTCTGGAACAGTTGATCAAAATTGAAATTTTTATCAAACTGATCATATGTCAAGAAAATAAAAAAGAATCTTTTAAGACCTTTTTGCAATTCAAATAATCACAATCCACATTCCCCACCTAAGTACTTTTTGAAATATCCTAGACTAGTAATTCTTTTAGTGAAACAACCTATATTTTTCAGAAGCTGTAATGATTTCCACGATATCACTGAAGCGAGAGCGGAGGTGGAGTGGAGAAAGAAGAAAATAGAACACTTAGATGAAAGTGAAAATAATCCTCAGCCCAGAAATCCACTACGGTACAGCAGAAAGGATTCCTGGGCAAGAAAGTAGGCAAAGAGTGTTCGATGCCCAGACACTGGATAAATGAGCAGAACTCGTTGGTGAAGTTGGTAGAATGCTCTAGAATTCCATTCCAGAGATAGAATGATAATGATAGATGATGCTTGCTTGGCATCCTTTGCCAAATGTAAATGTCTGGCAATAGAAGAGAGGGGAACTCGGGCCCCAACCGATTCCCTTCCAACTCCAGATCAGGGGCAGGAGGGAAGGGGGGTGATAAAGCACGGTGCTTACTTGAGAAAATAGGTGAAGACTCACTCTGCAGAAGAGCTCCAACATCAAATAAACATAAAACGAGTTCTCCAAGTATGAGGGGAAAAAGTACACTCTTAAAATTCAAGATCCTGGCAGGAAGGAAGGGATTACTGAGCTAAGAAGAAATCTATCCTTCCTCTGTGTAAGAGAGAAGATCTGGCACAGACTGTAGGACCTCACTCAAACTTTACTGCTCTAGAAACTTTGTATAAGTCTCTCCTCAGCCATCAGGCCAAATCTGAACCCAGTGACTTTGGAAAGCTCCCCAAATGAGCCTTTCAGCGGAGTTTTATATACTGCTGAGAAAGGAGAGGCAGTGTAGCTGTGGCTGTAGAGCAGGGAAACCCAAATTCTTGATTGCCCCCCCCATCGATAAAACACTATTGAGCACATGACATATGTGTAGTTATGGATTCAGAAAGTATATATGTGCACTACTGCATGTAACACTAACATATTGTACATCATGGAAAACATATTCCCAATAAAAGAAATGTTACAAGGATACATCAAAATATTTTCTTTTTGCACCCTATGTGGGTTGTCTTGCACATGTTGGACTCTACCACCTTCAATCTTGGTCCTGGAACAGAGCCCTTATCTTCACAGGGGTGACTATGGTATGAAAAAGAGAATAATGCTGCACTCAAGTCTGTTGCCCAAGTAACTAAAAGAGTCATGTGGAAATGGAACTCCTTAAGGGTCTAACTCATGTTTCATTTCTAGGACTAGCAGGGTGCCCTAGGACACCAAGGACATCCTGGGTCCTCAGTGATGCTTGTTGAATTCAAACATGATCGAGTAAATGACTGAACAATCGAACGAATGCATGACAAACATTTTTAAGCTACAGGAGAAACACAATATTTAAGGTGTAATTCTCACTTGTCAATGAAAAATTTCCATTGCTGGAGGAGTGCACATCTTCTGCCTGGCCTACAGTCTGGAATTCCCAGGACCAGAAATCAGCTAAAGTTCTTTCCAATTTCTCATCAGGAGCTTTTCTTCGAAGGCCTTTGAGGTCTAGGTGGGTACCACAGAGGCCAGAAGAAGACCAAGTAAGGCAACAGGGAGAAGTGATGGAAACTGGCTAAATGAAGGATGATGCAAAGGGCCTGATGAGGGTGATCATATTTGCCTCTGTTAGGCCAGGTGTTTTCTTCTCTGGGTGTCTAATGGTTTTGTGACTCGTCTTATCAGCTACATTGCAAACCTAAACAGGTCTGAGAACATAGGGTGTTTCTTCTTTCTTCTGTCCCCTCCATGGTCTGGTGGAATGAGAACTAGACTTAGAATCCAAACCTACAAGTCTTCTACCCAAGTAGCTAGATGGCCTTAGACAAGACACTTAACCTCTGTGATCCTCAGCTTCCTTATCCAGCCAATAAGAATAGTACTACCTCACTCAACAGGCTGTTCAAAAGAGCAAAGAAGACTTTTGCAAACTGTGGTACTGTATACAAATGTAAGGAATTACTACTATAATTAAAGTAGAGAATAAATACGTGTTGAGACGCCTTGAACTGAGTAGAGAGGTGATGCAATTCTTTACACTAGGCAAAAAATCAATATGTGCCTCTACTTAAGACTCCTTTTAAAAATAACACGTATAGAGAATATATATACACATAGAAAAAAATTTCAATATACATATATAGAGAGCAAGCTAATGCATACATCAACACATCACATTACTGTCACCAATGAATTGGAAATATCGAACGTTTGTGATTTTATGGTAAATAAACAAGCATTGATTAATGTTTTTCCATTTTACAGTTTAAAATATATGTTAGGGCTTCCCTGGTGGCGCAGTGGTTGAGGGTCTGCCTGCCAATGCAGGATGAACACCATAATGGTGATCACTGGAATATTTCTGCTAGTAGAATTACTCTTACATTTTATTTTCTTCTTTGTGCTTTTCTCTATTTTCTAAATTTTCTTTAATAAACACATCACACAACTTTTTTTTCTGATTCTGAAGTATTTAAAAAGAAAAAAAAAAATCACCCTTTTATACCTGACTTACATCTGTCTTGGACTGGTGGGTGACCACAGACTTCTGTAAGAAAATTTGCAAACGATATGATAAGGAGGGAATTCCCTGGCGGTCCAGTGGTCAGGACACCACGCCTAATCTATCTGTATATGCTATTTTGGGGTAAAAACAGAGAGGTATAACAATATACATTCATATTTACTTGCATAAAGAAAATATCAGGGGGGAAGGAGAGGTGGGAACCCAGATGACAAGGGCAAGAAAGAAGCAGGGCTTTTGTGTACTTTTCGTTATACTGCTTGAATTTTTAAAATATCACGTGCAAGTAATAACCAGCCTAAAATGCACATGTTATAAGAGCTCCTGACCTTTGTTCTGGGGAGTCAGGCCTCACAGTGCGTCTGTGCTACAGGCTGCCGTCCCCAATGGAGAGATGGATGTGCGGGCCTGGGCAGTGTGCAGGCGCCAGGCTGGTCCTGGGCTGGCCCTCCTCAGCCTGCTGTGTAGTCGTGCTTAAGATTTATCTGCTTCCTGTGGCAGCGCGAGGCCCCGGCCGCACACTGCCTCTGTTCTCTGCTCCAACCCAGCATGGCTCTTGGTTGCCAGTTGGTCACATTGAACGTAGCTGGCTATGTTTCAGGGACTCACCCTGTTCAATACACTTTCCAAGCCAGGCTCAGTACAAATTAAAAAACAAACAAAAAGAAACACGTTCCCTTTATAGGCTTACGTTCAGCTGAGTCTGAGATACAGTTGGGCTAGAAAAGCCTGGGAGGTGCCCCCAGTGCGGCCAGGCCCCCTCCATGCTCCCAGGTAGGAAGGATCTGCAGCAAATAGAGCCTCAGACTTCCTCTCGGGAGTCCATTTACTCTAATGGGAAATGCTGACATAGGGTTCCTGACCAGCCAACTGCAAGCTGCCTTCTGCACATGCTCTGTCGAGGGGATGTGGGTTGCAGAATTTTGCCAATACAGGTAGGCTGGTCACATCTGGTGGCCCTCATCTGATCAGCAATGTTCTGTGAAACTCAGGGAAACATGAAAACTTTGTGAAAACTACATTACAATTAGAAACGTCTGTCCACGAGAACATACTATTGAAAAAAATGGCAAGACAAGACAAGGAATGGGAGAAGGTATTTACCACACATATAGCCAACAAAGAATTAGTATGTAGAACATAAGTAACTCCTATAAATCAGTAAGAACCAAACAATCAAAAAATAGGCAAACAAGCAGTACGCTCCGTGGTCTCACGGATCTCTCTTGCTGCAACGGCGTTTGGAGGCCACAGACCCAGGGACGCCCCTCGCTCCACCCTCCGACTACCCTCCAACGTTTCTTCCAGTCGCAACCCTCAGAATCAGCAGTTCAGGATCCTTGGCCTCGGGACCCACCAACACCCTTTCTTGAGCTTAACTCCTTATTACGAACCAACTGTGAGCTCCCAAATTGGTCAGAATGATTCCACTGAGGTGGAGGCCATTGTCCACCGACTGGTCAACCTGCATCTGCGGACCTCCTACACCTACCTCTCTCAGGGCTTCTATTTCCACCGCAAGGATGTGGCTCTGGAGGGCGTGGGCCACGTTTTCCGCAAATCAGCCAACGAGGAGCGGGAAGGCTCCCAGTGTCTCTTGAAAATGCAAAACCAGCGCAGTGGCTGCACCCTCTTCCAGACATGCAGAAGGCGCCCCAAGATGAGTGAGGTAAAACCCAGGACACTGTGGAAGCTGCCATGCTCATGGAGAAGAACCTGAGCTAGGCCATTTTGGACCTGCCTGCCCTGGCTTCTGCCCACGCAGACTCCCACCTGTGTGACTTCCAGGAGAGCCCGCGTCCTAGATGAGCAGGTGAAACTCATCGAGAACATGGGCGACCACCTGACCAACCACCGCAGGCTGGCTGGCGCCAGGCTGGGCTGGGCGATTATCTCTTCGAAAGGCTCACCCTCAAGTACCACTAGGAGCCGACCAAAGCCCAGCGACCTTTGAGGAGCCCTCTGGTGTCAGGGCTTCTGCCTGAAGCCCTTTTCTGCAGCCAGTAGGCAGCTTTTTAACTACCCTGGAGCCCTTCCCCAAGCCTTGGACCACGTGGAAACAATAAAGCTTTTTTGCAGAAAAAAAAAAAAAGGCAAACAATTTTATACCTCTTAGGTAGTTAGAGGTGGAATGGCTCAGTCATGTTGCGGTATATTTCCCTTTTTAAGGAACCAACAAATTTTTCTGAAAAATGGTTGCTAGTGTACAGAAATACAATATATTTTTCATACTGATATATTCTGTAGTCTTGTGAAACTCATTTATTAGTTCTAGCTTTTTTTGTAGATTTCATAGGATTATCTATGTTGATGATCATGTTGTATGCAAATAAAGACAGTTTTATTTCTAAAAGGCAAGCAAGCAATTTACCAAAGGAAAACCTGGATGGTCAATAATATATAGAAAGATCCTCAGTCTCAAGGAAAGAAAATTAAAACTTCAGTAAAATATTGTTTCGGACTAATTAGATTAGCAAGATTGTAAAAGTCTGACTATCTTATTTATTTATTTATTTATTTATGGCTGTGTTGGGTCTTCGTTGCTGCACGTGGACTTTCTCTAGTTGCAGTGAGCGGGGGTTACTCTTCGTTGTGGTGCGCAGGCTTCTCATTGCCGGTGGCTTCTCGTTTCAGAGCACGGGCTCTAGGCGCGCGGGCTTCTGTAGTTGTGGCACACGGGCTCAGTAGTTGTGGCTCACGGGCTCTAGAGCGCAGGCTTCAGTACAGTAGTTGTGGCACACAGGCTTAGTTGCTCTGTGGCATGTGGGATCTTCCCGGACCGGGGCTCAAACCCGTGTCCCCTGCATTGGCAGGCGGATTCTTAACCACTGTGTCACCAGGGAAGCCGTGACAATTCTTAATATTGGTTATTAAAACAATGGGAACACATACACTGTTGCTAGAAGCGTTAGTAGGTGTACCCACTTTGGAGAGCAATTTGGACTTGAAGATATGCACAACCTATATATTAGGATGTAACTGGAAAAGAAAATCCATTCCAGGTCTTGAAACAGAAGGAATTTAATCAAAGGAATTGGTGACCTGTGGATTGAAAGAGCTGGGAAGTCAAACAGCAAACGGTGAGGTGACCAGGGACCAGCCATTTCAGGAAATCACTCCCATCTCAGTCTATTGAGACAAAAGACTGAGGCTACAGAAGACCAGGAGTTAGTTGGGGTCTCTGGGCAGAAGCTAGAACCAAGGTGGACCTGTGGAGATGGGAGCCGGAGGTACAGAAGCGACATCATCTGAGCAAGAGGCAGATACGCACTCTGACTTCTCTCTCCCGCCAGCACCTCCCATTGGCTAAGCCCAGAAGCAAGCCAGGGGACACGGGAATCTGGGAAATGCAACCTATGGGGGTCAGGTCCCTGAGATTCACAACAGAGCAGGGGAAGGACACGGAATGGGTCTGTAACCCCTACAAAAAAAGCCCTTGCACACTAGCAGATGGAGACATATATAATAAAACTTATAGCAGCGCTGTTCATAACACCAAAACAGGAGAAACAAGTGTCTATTAATAGAAGAGATGAATAAATTATAGTAGAGTCATACAATGGAATGCTGTAGTAAAAGCAAATGAACTATATATAGCTACATTTATCAACATGGATGAATCTCACAAAGCCAAACAAAATAAATAAATGTCAGAATCTTTAATATTTATGTAAGGCATAAAAGCATGCAATACGCAGATGATGATGAAGATAGATATGTTGTAAAAGTATAAAGAAAAGTTGAAAAAGTGTAAGGAAATACATCTTTTTGAAAAAGAAAGGGAGATGTGGACAGAAAGAGATATGCTGTGGGTTTCACATGTAATAATAATGACACTGGGTAATGGGTACACGGGGCCGCTGTATATTGCTATTGATAGTTACCTTAACTTTACAAAGGGGCCTGGAGGAGTGTGAGTCTGAGTGGCTGTTCTAAATGGCAGGAAGAGACTCTATTAGCTTTGATTGGAGGCAGAGCTTGATGCCATTTGGAGAATGCAGACTGGCCCGAGAAACCCCTTCCAGCTCTCTCCCCATGGACCCAATCCAATTAGGCAAACAACCCTCGACCCCGTGAGCTCTGGCCATGCGGTTTGGTCCCATCCCAGCGGCACCCTCCTGACTGTCCTGCAGATATCGTGGGTAAGAGCTACGCTCCCGGTAAGTCTTCAGTGTTAGCTTCTCAGGCCCCTCCGGTGGGCACTGGTTCTATGTCTCACCATGGCAGGAAACACGTGTCAGCTCTTCAAGGGTCCCTGTGAACCGTCCCCGCCACTAGACTTGGGTTAGTTAGACGGTAGCATTCCCAAGCATAGCCCAGCTCTCCAAAGATCACCATCCCCCAAATCTCTCTTCTCTACTCTAAGCTTTTTCACTTTGTTTCGTTTTTTTGGCTAAAGGATCTAAGCAGGGCCAGCTTCACAGGCATGTGACCTGTGCAGTCACAGGGGCCTCCACACTTGGAAGGGCCTCGGGCCTGGTTTAACGCGCTCTGTTGTTGCTGTCTGGAATTTAATACTTTCACTTTGCCCCAGGCCCTGGAAATGCTGTACCTTTATCCTGGGCCCAAGACTTGTGGGACAGGTTCTTAGAGCCATTTCCTTGTAAATCTGCGTATCAGGTATGGAATTCTGATAACTACTCTGACAACTACCTTACTGGTCAAAAGAGGCAGGAACATCCCATTTATTTACTTGCTTACAATCTGTCTTCCCAACAAGGAGTTGTAAAGTCCATGAAGACAAGACGAGTTGAACACTGTCCTCACGACCTAGTTATGTGGCTCATAAAACGTTTTCAATAAATACTCATTGGAAGAACGAACATTTACAGAATCATTGAACCCGTGCTTGTCCCAGAATTGTTTCCTAACAATAGTTTATATGAAAATCATGTACCAGATTTTAGACAGAGGATATATCCTGGAAGAATGTGCGTAACTCAATACTGATTTTTCCACAGAAGTTAATGGGAGATGCTTCCTCAAAATCCACAACTATTGTACATTTTTGCTTTCATGCTGCTTTTTATTTTCTCAAGATTATCACTAACATTTTACAGGGTCCTCGCTCTAAAATGTGCCACGGGAACTGTTTGTTTGGCCTTCATGACATTAAAGCCAATCTGAAGTTCATTCCAAAATGCCAAATTTTCAGCCTGTTTTTCAGCCCTAGCATTGTCACCCCCACTTAATGAGCGCTCAGGTGAGATTGCCTCAGAAGGTAAAAATATTTCAAATTATAGAACAGTCGATGTGAAAATAAGGAGAGTCAGGACTTTCCTGGCTGTCCAGTGGTTAAGACTCTGCACTTCCAAGGCAGGGGGTACGGGTTCGATCCCTGGTCGGGGAACTGGGATCCCACGTGCCCAGTGGTGTGGCCAAAAAAAAAAGAAAAGGAAGGAAGGAGATTTATCATCACAGGCACCTGCAGGAGCTCTAATTCAGGGAAGCCACAGCCTGGCTGACACAATGCTGACAAAGGGCTGCAGGTATGTCTTCTCTGTCAAAGTGCCAGTCGGCAATGGCATACACCAGTTTTACAGTCCTCTTGGCTTGCCAACCTTCAAACGAACTTTCAAACACTGGTGGTATTTCCATTATTTCAGATTCTATACGTGATCTGACACACACACTTATACTGACATTTGCATAATTAAATCCCCACAAATGCCACCATACTGTGTGTCACTAGGTCACCTGTGTTTCAATGTGTCCATAAACACACTGCTTTACACTCAACAGCAGAACTCGTGGATGGTGAAGCAGCAGAGCGGCAGCGGCTCTGCAGCACCAGACGACCTGAAGTGGTTTGGGCAGCAAAATCAAACACAGGGAAACTTCTTAAATGCCATTTGCTCCACATGGCAACGGATGGAAGAAGTGAAATATCTGACTAACATTTAATTCCTAGACAAAACATTTCAGTGCAAATAGGGAAGTGCTTTATTTACTCTGATCCAAGTCAAAGGTAGCTGGATAATTAGTTTTCTTTAAACAACATTCAGCTTTGCTGACATCTCATTTTCCAAAAGCAGCTGTTAGCCAAATATAGTATTGTTTATTCACTCCCTGGAAGGCTGTTTTTAAAAAGAGCTTCTTCTGGTAAAAATATTGCATCACATAATTGGAGATAACAGGAAAAGTAGGAGCTGATGTTTGTATTTAAGTAAACATCTGCTCAAAAGTCCAGTTTTCTGTTTGTGAATAACTGCTTTATTTTGTGCCATCAGGCACACTGAATGATTGCTGTTTATTCCTTGCTTTTTCAGCCATGCTAGGAAATATTCCAAACATGGTAACACATGAGATATTTCTCTTGAAAAGGGATAAAAGAGATAAAGCTGAGTTCTTTGCCTTTTCCTTTATTATACATACGCCAGCTATTCCAGTGCCAGAGACCATATGAATATGTAATATTAACATCACAATGTTTATTACATGATACATACTTAAATTGCAGTTGGACAGTTTCTTTTTTTGGTTTTTTTTTTTAGAATGTGACTATTTACAAATACCTGTAACATCTGAGTTAAACCCCCCATTACTAACCTCTGAAGGGAAGTAGAGAATGAAAATCGCTATTGCTCTTGCAAGGAACACGCTCAGTACCTCTCACTGACAATGTGCTTGGCTTGCACGTGCTACTTGCATTGTTGGCTATTTCACTTTTAATTTCTACCAACTGAAAATCTACGCAACGTTCTCTGATCTGACTTCTATTTTCTCCTCACTGATTACTTGGGTTCTCTCCTGTCCGCACATTTTACCCTTAAAATACATAATTTCTTTCTTGAAGTCATTGTTGACTCCCAGCTTCACTGTCAGAGGCAATCTAAAACAGAGTAGAAGTCTCTTTAAATTGGAAGTCAGAAAACCTAGGTTCTGTCTCTCACTCTGTTGCTGAAATCTGTAGGTTCCTCCTTGGGAAAATAAGGATTGAACCGAACAATGTCCAAGATCCCATTCAATTCTAAAATTTTATTTCACTAACTTGGAAATGAGATTTGTTGCAAGTGGGTGGGTCACAGAGTGCCAAAATCTGGAGGGAGGGAGGTGAGATGTTGGCTCTTTAAGGTTATCCAAGACGCTAGAACCTTCTGTTGGCATGGGTACCTAAGAGCTCTGAACATATAAATAACATTGCATTTGTCATCCAGTCCGTGTGGCTTCAGATTGATGTTGACTGGTCTAAAATGTTTTGTGCCCACGGGGGAAATTGCAATCTTTCTATGTTCTGAACCATTTTCCATTAGTGCCTATGCATGACAAGTAATTCAAACAAGAAGCCAAAAAGCATTTCTAAAACTATGTTCAAATTCTAGCAAGAAGATTTAAGATGGAGCAAATGTTCTGCTTCCCACTTGGATCTTTGAAGAGTGAATGCAGTTCATGAAGAATAGATTTGTATTTTCTTGCACATAAATATGTCTGTCATGATACCAGAACCATTGAGACAAATGGCTATGGTCGGTTGGGAAATGTATCTTTTCTGTCCATATTATAAAGTATGTTTTATGGTATAATTATTCTTGTGGTTTTATAGTTAAGGGCATTTTTATAGTATAGGAAGCTTCTGTCTATTGAAATAGCATAGGCCACTTAATTACTACAAAGCTCTGTACAAATACAAAAAACTACTAATACTCATTAGGAAACAAATTCTCCCCAAACATTCTGCTTTTGTCATTGCATTATTTCCTTAGCAGAAAAGTATAGCATGGTTTTGAAATCCTATCTCAAGGAAAGGCATGACTGCCCATAGAAATAAAGGCTGCAGATTTTTACTCCTGACTGGTAAAGAGTAGGTACACGTATGCAAGCATTCCTCAAAAGTTTGTAGGTTCTTCGAAAGGTCAATAGGAATACATCTATATCAGTACCATTCTACACAACCAATACTAGAAGCTGCACTGAAAACAATGATTATGAGAAATAAAGTGCTTTTAAAGAAGATATTTATGTAAGGATTTATAACTATGAGGGTCCTTAAAATTCGGGGTTCCTTTAGGATTATTCATCCAAGTGTTATCTTGGTATTGACAGCTGTGGCTCTTGGGGGTTGAAATGACAGAACCCCAACTCAAACAAGATTAAGCAAAAAAGAATAAACAACCCACAACTCTTACCCCTACAAGGGATAGTGGGTAGCTCCAAATGTTAAGGCAGCACCGCCGGAACCAGGGACATCAAACTCCTGAGAATCTTTCTCTATTCACCACTTTCTTGGCTCAGCCAGTTCGGCAGGATGGGGGAGATGCCTCAGGCTTCCAGCCATGTCATCCCAGCTTAGCACTATCAGCAGAAAGACGACTTCATTCTCTCGAGGTTTCTATAGCAAAAAGGACCCTCATGGGCCTTGCTTAGATCGTTTGCCCACCCCTGGACCAATTACTGCTGCTGGGTTATGGTTTACTTGTTGGTTTGTTTATAAAGGTCGGGTCACGGTTTACTGCACTGATCCAATCTGGGTCATCCGTATGAACAAGGAGCCGGAATTAAGCAGCACAAGAGGGCCACGTGGCACCACGTGCAACCTGATAAAAGGAGACAGTGCTGCCTAAAATGGGACAGCAAATGAACTGGACTGAAAGCGATCTCACCTTGGTCCTTTCAGCCTTGAGGTAGAGGTCTCAGGAGCTTCGGCGCTAACGAGGGGCTTGCAGGCCTGTGAGGGCTGGTTTGCACAACCCTGAGCTGGGTACTCCTTGGCATCTGGGCTGCGCTGGCTTTAGTATTTGCCTGCCTTCTTCAGGTTCTTTCTTCTTAAGCTTTAGAAACTAAACACATGTTCACTTTATCGGTTTATTGTGGGAAGCAACATGATGCCATGGAGAGAGAACAGTGTGAAGCCAGAAAGCCCCCAGATCCTCGGTCCAGCGTTTACTAGCCTTGAGACCTTTGGCAAATTATTTATGCTCAACGAATCTTAGTTTCACCATCTCTGTAAGGTAAAGTTGCCCACTCCCTTACAAGGTTGCTGGGAAAGACAGGGAATGTATGTAAAGCACAGTGGCTGCTCACTATAGATGTTCAGTTGTTATTGAAGGAGAGGTGCCATAACCTTTGAGCAACCTTAAAGGGCTGGGATCGTGTCTAATGCTTGAGGTTCTAGACCAAAGGCTGTGAGGATGAAAGAACAAGACACGGCCCCAGCCCTCACTGGACTTAGAATTTAGTAAGGGAGAAAGTAAAAGTGCCAGAAGAGGTAATATAAGAAAAAAGTGCTGACACTTCAAAGGAGAAAGGAATTACCGTGTGCCAGGAACTTTACCCATATTCCCCATCTAGGGCACCTTGTGTTGCCATTTAACAGATTTAAGCACCAATTACTGTGGCAGAAAAATAGCTCTAACTGCCCAACTTTTGTAATGTATTGAAAAAGGAATATTTAGGGCATTCTGACAAGACATGTACTATATAATGCATGCACGATGCCTGGCAGCCCTATCTACATCCCTCACAACAATCCCACAGTCCTACCTATGTATTTATATAAATAAATCCCATTTATTATCTCCATTGTGCAATTGAGGAAATAGATTCAGAGATGTTGAGTGACTTATCCAAGGCTACAGACAGAATTGGCAGAACTGGGAACCAAGTTCCAATATGGCTCTAAAACTGGAATCTTTACATTACACCGTTCACTTTTCTCAATTCTCAACGACAATGGAAGATTTAGGTTCGAATTCCAGTTCAACCTCGAAATGTATGCCTGGCTCTAGGCCAGTTTCTCCTTCTGCACTTCTGTGTTTCCTCTACAAATAAGCTGACCAAATAGCTAGGTTTCTGTTCAGTTCTCTAGAGTTCTGAGAACCACCCAGGCAGTGATTCTCAAAGTGTGGTCCCTGGGCCACCAGCAACATCACCTGGGAACTTGTTAAGAAAGTATATTCGTGGCTACGCAGGATGTACTGGATCACATGCTGGGGATGGTCCAGAAATCTCTTAACAAGCTCTCCAGGAGACCCTAATTCAGCATTCTCAGGAATGCTGGTATTGTGATACCTCTTTTCCTCCTCAACAAGTCTATGACTCTCAATGCATCTCTTCTGAAGCTTTTAAGGCATCTTAGAAACTTGATATTTACATGACAGCATGGGACTAAAAACGTCTAGTCTTGCTTCCAAATACTTCATTAAACTTCACTCCTTTCTCCAAAGGGTCTAAAGTTACAATCCTTGTCAGTACCATTAATATCCCACCTGAGCCTTCTACTAGATGATATTTTTAGGTCGGAAGTACCTCCCTCTTCAGGGACTTTCACCCTTGATCCCTCCATCCCTCGCTTTCCCTTTAATCATTCAATACTCTATCCATCTTGTCCCAGACGTATTTAAACAATGCCCACTACTCTCTTAACTCCATAGCCCACAAACATCTCTAATTGTCTCTACTCTGTCCGCAAAATGTAAAATGATCCTAGGGTCCTATGGAGCCTCACCGACTTCAGTTTGAATATGGCAACATTTAAAAGGCGTGGAACTGAAGTTGACCTATTATGAACTACAGTTTGCTAAAGGCACTAAAGTGGAAGTGTATTCCACCTAGTAGAACTTGCAAGTCTCCTTAAGTACTTTAAAAATTACTTTTTACTAATTAAAAATTATTTTAGTATGTTAATCCAAGTCCCCAAAAGACCTTTTATTAACTCTAAAACACTATCATTTTTTTCAGACATTTAATTCACATACGCCATGTCCACATATAAATTAGTAAGATTTTACTACAAATTACGTATTAACTTCTTTGCACCATTACTGCCTATATGTTTTAACTTTAACAGCAACAACAAAAAAACCCTTCTCTAAAGCCTACGGACAATGAGAGGTAGAGCAATTGTCATAGTATATGGAAGTCTTCTATTGGTGATGCAATATACAACCCCCTCCCCTCACTAAAGAGTACAGCCTGAAACAGAAATAGAACAAGTTAAAGATAATGCAAGGTGACATGAAGTTTTGAGACAACTAAAACTAAATGTCGGCCCAAAGTTGTTAAACTCACCACCAACTGGTGATAACTGGCTACGTCAGAATCACCCTGGGGAAATTTTGAAAAGAGACAAATTTTCAATTTCAGAATTGTTCAGGGTGGGACCAGCATTAGTCTCAGGTGTTTCTAGCACACAACAAATACAAGAACTATTGGCTCAGAGAAAAGATCCACTTTAAAATTAATCAGAAGCACCATGGCACAAGCCAATGTAAAAATATGCACGAGATGAGGACGCAATTCAGTAGCTCTTCACCCAGTCACTGAAGCTGACGTAAACACTTCACATGGGACTACACAGATAGCTGGAGCAGGACGGAAGGGTGGTCACTCATTACAGCAACTGTTGGCAGTGTTCTACTGTCTCATTTCCCTGGTCCACTAAGTAGGTTCTCAATTGATGAATTACTGACTTTTCAAACAATTAGACTGCATGGAACAATAGTAGTGAGGATGCATGCTGCTTCTACCAAGTCCACAAGGCCCCAAACATTGGTGACACCAGTGCATCTATATATTATTGAAACAAAAATACCAAGAAATAATTATATAAGATACACCGGTAGTTTCAGGGTGTGGGGAGGGTATCATTGATTAATGCTGATCCTGAACCGCTAAAGGGCTGCAATGCACAATTTGAAAAGTAGACTCACTTCAGTACTTCACTTCATAGGTCAGAAAACACAATTTTGCAGATACACCATGTCACCATCTCAATTCAATCTTTGGTGTGACCTCTCATTTAACAAATTCCTGCCATGAAATCTCTCCACGGTATGACCTCAAATGACTTCCAAGCTCTGCATTCCCTTACTGCAGGCGGGCTTCCACCAAAGCACCTAAGACAAGGCCACCAAACCTCTCAACTTATAAGCCCTGTTGCCAAAGAAAGTGACCCATCCTTTCTCCTCAAGTGCAAAAATTCTAAGACAACAAGATTAGGTAGATCACCCATTACATGTTCAATCAACTGGATCAGTCACACAAGAATGCCCATTCTAGCCATAGGTAACCAGGAGGAAAAATAGAGTCTATGGGCAGACAATGGATAGATGTACACTAAAAATGATAAAACTATTTTCAGAGACATTTCTCTAGGCTATAACAAATAAATTAGCCTGCTTACAGGTAAAAATCACAACGAGCAGCATTATTAATTAAACAATTCCCAAAGCTAGTGATTTTAGCTAAATAATTTTACATTAGAACCTTCTAAGAAGGCTGCTAATAAACTAGAAGAAGGCTGCTAATAAAACTAAACTATGTCAAAATCTACAAACCGAGTTTTAAAGTCAGGCTTGAAAGCCAAGATAAGCCACTACTCCTTTGTATAATTACCTCTGACCAAGGCACAAGAATTCACTCAGACAAATAACTTTCATAACCTACCTAAAAATAGGATAGCTCATAAATTTTCTAAACTGTTCTTCCCTGCTGTGGACAGCCCTTAATCTCTGACTGTAAAACTTAGCAAACTTTGGCATACGCTAATGTTAGTTTTATAAGTTACTAAAAACCTCTCTAAATTAAGCATCAGTTCTCAAATCTGGATAGTTTTCTCATTTGAATGCCTAAACATTTAGGTCACGAATTGAAATACCAGTAGAAAAATATTCATCTTTGGGCAGGTTGTAGAGTTACCACATGGCAAGAAACTGACAAGAAAATTTAAACATTCAGAGCATAAAAATACTTCAAAGCATTATGAATTTTCAACTTAGCACACTTTCGTAAAGTTTAGTATTTCCAACTACAGGAAAAGCAGACTGCTGTAGGATTTTAGATGATTTAAGCTAACTCAAATTTTTCCCAATTCCTGACATCAGTACTAGATTTATATAGTTTTATTATAGTAACAAATAGTTGTTACGGTGGGATCTACAAACATATACAGAATTATTATATTTAAATTCATATAGAACAGTATTTACATTTTTAAGTTACACTTTTGAAAGATGAGGCACAGCTTAAATTTTACAACAAAGAAAAGAAAAATACACAACACAAAAACAGTTAACAGTAAAAATACAGCTATCTGTTCTCGACACAACACATGGAAACTCTGTCAGAAAGCTACATCTTCTTAATTTGATTGTCCAAATCATTAAAGTATGGATGATTCAGTGCCATTTTGCCAGAAATTCGTTTGGCAGGATCATAGACTAACATTTTCTGTGGGAGGAAAAAGATTTTTTAAAAGGTTAAGAAATAAACCATTTAAAAAAATCTCCAAAAAGCCTTACTTTTCTACCAATAAGCCCTAAGCTGATAATTTTAATGAAAAACTACTAAATGAACATTTCTGTTAGTTTAATACCAAAGCACATAAATGTCTTACTTCACCCCCTAGCTCTAAATAATCTATTCCTTAAATCATAGATATCTTGATAACCTCTTTTTGCTATAAATTATGGTTTAAGACACAAGCATTCAGATAGCTTTAAAACCAAGGCATAAATTGAAGAAAGATTATCTAGTTAATTATATTTACTTTGAGAATTAAATGGCCCTCTGAGTTATTTACAGCGTTGCTGAAGTGGTGGCAATTAACTATAAAGGTTTCTAATGTAGCTTCCAGCAAGTTCCAAATAAAAACAAAACCAGTGTGTTATAAACATAGTTTAAATGAGTCACTAAATGAATTATGGTCAAACAACCTAGTATTAAAGTTTATTTACACATTAACAGAAAAGGCTGAATAAAGTTAAAATTTATCTTAAAGAAATATTATTAATCTTAAAGAAAACTAAATAAATAAGCAGACCCAGAGATACTTTTACTATCTAGTTACCATTTGAGCTCTTATTATATAGCTAGCACTCTATTAAGTGCTTTGTACGTTTCATGTTACTTAATCCTCACAAAAAAAGGTAGGAATTAGTCCCACTTTACAAATAAGAACTTTGAGGCTCAAAGAGGTTAAGGAACCTGCCCAAGTTCATAGAGTTTAAGAGTGATAAAGCTGAAATTTGAAACCAAGACTGACTTATGATGTACAGCAGTGATTGTCAACTTGGTGAGACTTTGCCCCTCAGGGGACATTTGGCAATGTGTGGAGACATCTGGTGTTGTCACAACTGGGAGGAATGTGTTAATGGCATCTATAGGACAGAGGAATGGGATGCTGTTAAATATCTTACAATGTATAGGACAGCCTCCAGCAGCAAAGAATGAGCCAGTCCAAGATGTCAATACTGGCTAGACTAAGGAACCATGATTGACAGTATGATTTTCATTTCATTAACTAAAGTGAAATTCTTCATGTTCAAGAATCACAGAAGTTAAAAAGACAGACTGGGCCAGGAATATAGAAGGCCTTTTACATCATATCATCAATATTAATGTACAAAATATGAGTGGCGGTAAAGGATCTTGGACTGCACTTGTAAGCATTTGGGAACTCTAAGCTGAGTTTGGTGGCATGATTTATAAATTGTGAAGGGGCCCAAAGATCAATTAGAACATGTGTATGATGATATAGCAGTAGATTTTTTCCTTTGTTTGGTAACCTGTCAAAATCTTTTTTTTTTTTTTTTTTTGCAATCACATTACCTGAGATTCATAAAAACTAGTCCCTTCTAAAATCCCAGTATTGGACGTCCCTGGTGGCGCAGTGGCTAAGAATCCGCCTGCCAAGGCAGGGGACACAGGTTCGATCCCTGGTCCGGGAAGATCCCACATGCCGCGGAGCATCTAAGCCCGTGCCCCACAACTACTGAGCCTGTGCTCTAGAGCCCGTGAGCCACAACTACTGAGCCTGTGCTCTAGAGCCAGCGAGCCACAACTACTGAGCCTGCGCACCACAGCTACTGAAGCCCGTGCGACTAGAGCCCGTGCTCTGCAACAAGAGAAGCCGCTGCAATGAGAAGCCCACGCACCGCAATGAAGAGTAACTCCCGCTCACTGCAACTAGAGAAAGCCCGCGTGCAGCAACGAAGACCCAATGCAGCCAAATAATAAATAAAAATAAATTTAAAAATAAGTTTAAAAAGAAAAGAAAAGAAAATCTCAGTATTTAAATACTGTTCTAAAGCAAATTTCCTGAGGCAGGTCTAGGACAATTTTTTATCCTAACAAATTTTTTTTTTGTCTTGTTTTTAAAGAACACAACTGTTTAGTTGGGAACAGCAACGTAACAGAGGGGAAAGGTTTTAAGAACTACATTTGTCCTTCTGCTAACCTGTCTGATGTGGAAACAAGGCAAAGTGAGAAATGGGAATTCATGCAGTAAAGACTTTAAAAACTAAAACGACTGTGTCTAAACTAAAAAGCAGTAAATACTGAGACAAAAAACCTGGAGAGGAAGGCCACTCCAAGTCCACAACTTAAAGGTTTATTAACCTCATCCTCTCCTTCAGAGTATCTACAGCTACCTATCAGATTAAAAACAAGTGAAGAAGGGCTTCCCTGGTGGCGCAGTGGTTAAGAATCCGCCTGCCAATTTAGGGGACACAGGTTCGAGCCCTGGTCCAGGAAGATCCCACATGCTGTGGAGCAACTAAGCCTGTGTGCCACCACTACTGAGCCTGCACTCTAGAGCTCGTGAGCCACAACTACTGAAACCTGTGCGCCTAGAGCCCGAGCTCTGCAACAAAAGAATCCACCACAATGAGAAGCCCGCGCACTGCAACAAAGAGTAGCCCCCTCTCGCCGCAACTAAAGAAAGCCCACGTGAAGCAACGAAGACCCAACGCAGCCAAATAAATAAATAAATAAATCTATATATAAAAAAAAGTGAACAAATGCCACATCCTCCTCTCAAAACCACTAATGTTTTTCGTATCTAAAATGGAGCTAGTAATGTGCTCGCTTTGGCAATAAACATGACAGACATAATAATTATGTGCCTGGCTCAGTATACGGTGGTTTTCTTCCTATTTCCTACGTGAAAGAAAGAATTAAGTACATTCAGAATCATGCACAGTGTTAAAGTCAATATAAAGGGCATTCCTTACCGAGAGCAGATCCAAGCCATTCTCATCCAAGTTTTTGACATGGGATGCTAAGCTTCCTGGTTTCCACTTGGGAAATGTATTCTTATAGTCCTGTAAAGATTCCACTTCTGGCCACACTTCATTATTGGGAGTACCCAAAGCTCTAAAAAGCCACAGCAAAACAAAAACTTATGGTTAAAGTATAAACATAACTCTTGTTATATACATGTTAATTTAAAAGCTCTTAGTAGCTCAAGTATAAAACAAAAATACCTGAAAATTCTGAAGAGTTGATCGATTTCTGAATCCCCATGGAAAAGTGGTTTCTTAGTTGCTAATTCAGCAAATATGGTACCTATACTCCAAATGTCAACTGGAGTTGAGTAGCGAGCTGACCCCAGCAATACTTCTGGAGATCTATACCAGAGTGTTACTACCTATTACAAAGAAAATATCTTACTTGGAATAAATGTGGCGCGTTATATTACCTAAATGTAAACATTTCTGTTTCATTAGAACTGTCCTTTAGAATGCTGCTTGATTGCCTCTGATAATAGTGTTTAAAAGTCAATTAACTATACACAATACTAAATGTTAGATAAATAATGAAGTATTTCTAAGTTATATTCATTAGGGAGAAAAAGAAAAAAGCATACCAAGTCTTTTCAAATCATTAAAATGCGAGGAACAAAATAGTCAAGATAGCCTTCACTTACAAAAAAAAAAAAGCCCAATGATAATGGATTTGGGGTTGACACTGTACAAGTGCATGTAGTGATTACATGCTAAAATCAAAACTAAGTCAAACAACAGTTTATTAGTAGTCTAGCACCCATCTACTATTTTAGCATATCTAATTTATCACATTGGAGGTCAGTGGCATATGTTTAAGCCAATGGAAACCAAATAATCTTTATTTATAGAGCCATGGGAAAAATGATAAAAAGGAATAATTAAAAGAAGCCAAGACATCTGACCAGATCAGCACTGTCATTAAGTTTTGATCTGGAGGAAGTCTTTGGGCAGAAGGGTAGACAACTCCACAGAAGACAAGGTTTCCCAATAATCCTTAACTATGTGAGTCAACATTCCCTTTCCCTCCAGAAATAGCAAACAAAATGCCAAGTCATCAATATAACACAGACAAAACTTGGTTATATTTAGAAGCTTCTAAATACATCTGAAACAGTAGCACTTAAGCAACAAAACCTGTCTTTTAACCAATCTTCTTGTTTCAAGAGAGGATCCAATCAACAGACAGAAATCTCATGGTAATTTGAATGGGGAAAGTTTACTGTAAAAGATTAGTAACTATAACAGAGGATTGGAAGATTTAGATTGACTAGTAAGAATAACGACTCCTTCCTGTAATGCCTCTCCAGCACCCTCTACTGTCAAAGCGTAACATCACAGCAACTGGCAAAAGAAAAATACTCAAAAGGTTCCAGATACATTTTCACATAGCAGGCAATGAAGGATGACTTTGGAGCAGAGGCAATAAACTGATACTGGCACAGAGCGGAAATCTTTCTGATTGAGTATTTCTTTCTTGACTTAAAGAATATAGAAAACAATCCAGCAATCACACTTAACAAAAGCACCAAAAAACATACCTCATGTGTATATACTCTAATAGGTATTCCAAAAGCTCTGGCAAGGCCAAAATCTGCAAGTTTAATTGTTCCTTTATCATCAATCAATAGATTTTGAGGTTTTAAGTCTCTGTGTAGAACTCTTCTAGAGTGACAAAACACAATCCCTTGTAGGATTTGGTACAAATAACTCTGGAAGAAGGAACCACAAGTTAGAAACTTAACCGTACCATTTAACAATTTTCTAAATAATCTTGGTGGCTTTCTTTCAAAGACATGAGAAATTATAATGCGGAGAAATAAACAATTTACAAAAAAAGTTCTCAGGGGCTTCCCTGGTGGCGCAGTGGTTGAGAGTCTGCCTGCTAATGCAGGGGACACGGGTTCGAGCCCTGGTCTGGGAGGATCCCACATGCTGCGGAGCAACTAGGCCCGTGAGCCACAACTACTGAGCCTGCGCGTCTGGAGCCTGTGCTCTGCAACAACAGAGGCTGCGATAGTGAGAGGCCCGTGCACCGCGATGAAGAGTGGCCCCCGCTTGCCACAACTAGAGAAAGCCCTCACACAGAAACGAAGACCCAACACAGCAAAAATAAGTAAATAAAAATTTTTTAAAAGTTCTCAGGCAATTTGAGACTAACAGGAAGTATTTGGGGGTGGGAAGCCCATTTATATAAGGTAGTCATGTTTGTATACCTATGACAAAGATATTCACCTTATGGGCACATGTTTATGAACTCACTTCTTTTACTTATTTTGGCCCCTAATTCTTAAGTTAGTTTTCTATATAGAAATTTTCTTAAACTTTTGTTTTATATAATTATAGCAACTCTATTTCTACCTTGAATAAGGTTAGTCTTTTCCATTTCAGCCTTTTATCTTTACATATTCATTTCCTCTTTGGAGACATTGGTCACAGACTCCAAAAGAAACAACAAAGAGAATATTATGACTGTGTATTTAAAGAGACACAATTATCGCAAAATCCTGTTTGGTAAGTTCAGAGAAGTGTTTTATAAGATACTTGTTGCCAAGACAATGTAATTGACATTTGAAGCAACATGGATATTACAGAAATAGAAAATATACATAGTTATAGTATTGACTTATAAAGTTCAAAATTATAAAATACATAAAATCAATCAGTTGGAACAACTGGCTAGCCATTTGGAAAAAAATTAAGAACCCTCGTTCTTACACCAAAATAAACCTTTGATCCATCTAGAATTTAAGACAAAAGCAGGGGGTGGGGGTAATCTACTAGAACTACTAGAAAAACATTGTCATGTAGTGTTCTAATACATGTGATCTTTGAGTGAGAAAGACTTAAATAAGACATAAAAAATCTCAAAGTCCAAAAGTCATGTATAAGATTGTTAAATTATAAAAATTACTAACGGTGTACTCCATTAACAAATCAAAAGACCAAAAAAAGGAATAAAAGAACTATTATCAACATGTTACTGATAAGAGGCTCTTAGAAACCAGTGGAAAAAATATCCTAACAGGATCATCAGTGAAGAATATGTATAGGCTGTTTATAAAATGGCTAAGAAATGAAAAAATGTTAAATGACATGCAAAATGATATTAGTCTTTTTCACATAATAGATTATCAAAAAGATTGATAAAAACAAGTTTCAACAGTGAGGTATTAAAAGAAAATACACACCATGATGTTTAAGAGTAAATTGCTCTAATTTTTTAGAGGGCAAATGGCACTCTCTATCAAGATTTTAAGTGTAAATAAACATCTTCAACCCATTGATTCCACCTGTGAGAATCCATCCTATGAAGATGTATATGAAGATATAAAGATATTCACTGCAGCACTGACCATAAGGGCATGAATCACCAAGCTGGAAAACAATTTCAATGTCCACCAGTGTGGAACTGGTTTACATAACTGTATCAAAAATTAGGAAGACTCTTGAACAAAATGGAATTGAAGAAAAAATCATAGTGGGGATTTCCCTACGAGGTGATATTACAAGGAATACTCATTACAGTTATGTTAAGATATAGATGGATGTCAAAAATAAATGTTTCTGAGTAAAAAAAAAAAATTAGAAAGACAGGTAGACCTATGGTCGAATAATGTTTTACACAGAAAAGGGAAAGTAATGCATATATATATATATATATATATATATATATATATAAAAATATATATAATCCCATTTTTATAAAAACAGTATATGTATATACACATACAAAGTTGACATATAAGTATCTCTAAGATTACTAATAAAACAATGGCTACACAGGGAGATCAGCTCCGTGCTTTGTGACCACCTAGAGGGGTAGGATAAGAGGGAGACGCAAGAGGGAGGGGATATGGGGATATATGTATACGTATAGCTGATTCACTTTGTTATACAGCAGAAACTAACACAGCAATGTAAAGCAATTATACTCCAATAAAGATATTTAAAAAAAAAAAAAGAATGCCTACCTCTAAGGAGAGGTTTGGTAGAGATGGTGTAAGGATAATTATACATTTAAAATTTAAATGAAATTTAATGTCTAAAATAAATTAACCAAAATATATTTAAAACCAGAATAAAATGAAACCGCCTGCCACCATCACCCTGCCCCAGGCTTTTGCTACTTTGTTTTACACATACCTAACTGCCAAATAAAGACCAGAATATCCTAGCTTCCAACAATGTAATATGTACTTATTACTTTTGTTATCTCAGGCACTACTTTTCACTTTACAGCTAGAAGCACTATCTAGTAATAAAATGGGTAACCATTAACAACCTAACCCATAGACTAACTGTGTGGGAGAAAACAAAATATTCTTTTCTTCCTTGTTCTACTTTCTTTTTTTTTTTTTTGCGGTACGCGGGCCTCTCACTGTTGTGGCCTCTCCAGTTGCGGAGCACAGGCGCCGGACACGCAGGCTCAGTGGCCATGGCTCATGGGCCTAGCCACTCCACGCCATGTGGGATCTTCCCGAACCGGGGCATGAACCCGTGTCCCCTGCATCGGCAGGCGGACTCTCAACCACTGCACCACCAGGGAAGCCCTGTTCTACTTTCTAACACCTTTTCCAAGCACATTTTCATGAAACACAGGGACTTCTACAGAGTAAACACTTTACATTCACAGTGGAAAAATACTAATAAAATTAGGCAAGATTCTTACCTTAACAAGTGAAGGATCCATGAACTGACCAGGAGGGATAGAATCCAAGTATTTCTTGAGATCCATGGAAAGGAATTCAAAGATGAGATATAACCTGGAATCCTGCATAAGCACATCTTGAAGACTGAAGAATAAAATAATTATATGAAAATTTAAAACACTAACATTTTTGACCTCTCACAAAATAAAACTATTTCTATACATTTCACAGTTGCTGTTACAAAAAGTAGGGCCATAAGAAATTGTACTATACTGCTTTGGGAAAGAAGAGGTGGTAGCTTCCCTAGTTGTGAAAACCGTAGCACTAACCTAGAATTTGAGAAAGGAAGCTCAGGGCAGCAATTGAAAATTAAGTCATATTACATTAGGCGCTAACTGGCAAGCGGCTTCTACTCCAGAAGAACGTTTCTAGGCTGACTGCTTGTTGCTCAGAGCTTGTCTTTCCATTGAGGTAAATAATAGAAACAAACCTTAGAGTACTATCTGACCTTACTAGTTGCTCTCTATCTCTAGCCCCAGAAAAATGCAGTTAAATCCTGATTTGGAAAGATGCCAGTCCAAATACTTGGAAAGAAAAACTTTTTCTTCATCTGACCTATCTACCTGTCTCAGGTCTCTGATTAAGGAGTCTTTAAGGATCAGAGCTCTCAGAGTGGGAGCAGTGTCAAAGCTTTGTGAAAAAGACTTCCTTTTCTCCCTTGACCAGTTTACCCTGATTTTCCAGCCCCCACTACTAATCTTCATCACCAAGCTCCTTTAACTCTGTTCCTGCTTTACCAGCCTTTTTTTCTATGCCCAGCATTCTCAATGAACAAAAATAGTAGGGTTCTAGTCAGCTCAGCAAGGTTAGACCAGAAATTAAGCAAATGTAAAAGTTTCCACAATGAAATTCATATTTGAAATAGTATGCGGAAAATGATTCAAATTCAGATATTACACCATACCTGACTATATTTGGATGACGAAGTTCTTTTAATAGAGATATTTCCCGAATTGCAGTACTAGGAACTCCTTCCTCTTCACTTTCTAGTCTGATTTTCTTCATGGCTACCACTTGACCTGTAGTTTTGTGTCTACCCTTATACACAACTCCATAGGTACCTGAAATAGACAAAGTGTCTGCTATGTGACAACCTCCACAAACTAAAAAAGATTTTAAAAATGACTGAATCCCATAAGGTATCACATGATAGAAATGTCTGCTGTGGCCAGATAGGAAGCATCTTAGTCATAATTATACCCTCATCACTTCCAAAACACTGAAGGTAACTAAAACCTATCATGGCTGTAGTTTAGAGAATTCATATAGTCATCACAGGTTTCCCATACATTTAAATTACCAGTAATTTTCCAGCACATTTTAGAAAAAAAGGATCGTTTGCAGATTGGAATGTATCTCCTGTCAAATATCCTATCTGGCAACAAGGTAGGCATAAAATACAGTGTAAAGATTTGGGCTCAGAAAATATTACTAACAGGAGTCACTGTGACACTTTCAAAAAACTTCATATAGAGTGCTTCATATATTTCAAATATACAGTCAACAATCCTCATCTAGAAAAGAATGAGGATAAAATATTTTATTAAATATTTGATCTATTCAAGCTCATATCATCTACTATATAGCAGAAAGCCTCACATCCATTTGGAAGTTGAGAACACTGATTCTGATATATGGGCTTCAGATAATGAGTAACAATGTCAATATTGACATTGACAGGGATCCTGGAGCAGACCCCACTCAGGAAGATCAGTCATTTGCATAATATAGTCAAATACACTGTTAATGGTAAATTCAGAGCTTTTTTTTTTAAGTATGCTTACCTCTCCCTCAAGTGTACAACATTCACCTGGTCCTAAAATTTACTCATAACAACCACTGATAAACTTATAGCAAACACTAGATATGCATTTTAAAATATGTATTTATTTATTTGGTTGCACTGGGTCTTAGTTTTAGCTTGCTGGTTCCTTAGTTGCGGCACGCGGGCTCCTTAGTTGTGGCTTGCAAACTCTCAGTTGAGGCATGCATGTGTGATCTAGTCCCCTGACCAGGGATCGAACCCAGGCCCCCCACATTGGGAGCGCAGAGTCTTAACCACTGTGCCACCGGTTAGGTTCCTTGATATGTACTGAATTGAGTTTTAGACATCACAAGTGCTCTATGTCTCTCTTCTGACTCTTTTTGAACCATATCACTTCTCAATGAACTACTGGAATAGAGCGCTAGTTAAACAGAGCAGTGATTCCACTGGTTAATTACCAAAAATTATTTGTGACATACAAGGTATGGGCTCTGAAATGAACTAAGCATTATAAAATTTTAAAATGTTCAATATGGACAAGTTATGGAGACTGAACAGTAAAGAGAAAAACCTTTGATCAACAAATGTTTACAGAGTGCCTACTAAATGCCAACTAAGGTTCCACATCATGGATATAGCTATGTTCTCTACAATCTAAAAAGACATTTCCTTAAGACAGGAAGGAGTTCCAAGACTAATGTAACAACACTCAGATTTTTATTATTCAGAAGAAACCAGAGAACAACTTTGTAATAATTGAAATAAGAAAAGTCTGGATATATTTAAGAAATGAATTGGGCTGTCAAAAACTCAATGTCAAAGGGGAAAAGTCAGGGGGACAATTCTAAATCAGAAGACATTAAGGAGACATTAACCACCAAATGAAATACATGACCCTGACTAGAACTTCAAGTATATATGCAGAAGTATTTAGAAGTAAAGCACATAATTCCACTGCCCTAACACCCTTCCCAACACACCTACAAGATATCAATAGTGTTTTCAAAATACAAATATTGCTTTAAGCATTTAGTATTAGAAGGATGTAAGATTATTGGAAGGGGGCTGTTGGGGAGACATGTCACAATAATTTCAATTCTCCTGAAATGTGAACATTTTTGTGTTTTATTATGTAGAGAACATATGTATTAATGCACTAATATACTGTTAGACGTACCTGAAAGATTGGATTTTAAAAAACTAACTAATTAATTTTTTTATTTTTGGCTGCATTGGGTCTTCATTGCTGCGCACAAGCTTTCTCTCTAGTTGGGGCGAGCAGGGGCTGCTCTTCGTTGCAGTGCGCGGGCTTCTCTTGTTGCAGAGCACGGGCTCTAGGCGCACGGGCTTCAGTAGTTGTGGCTCGTGGGCTCTAGAGCGCAGGCTCAGTAGTGGCGCACGGGCTTAGTTGCTCCACGGCCTGTGGGATCATCCCAGACCAGGGCTCGAATCCGTGTCCCCTGCATTGGCAGGCGGATTCTTAACCACTGCGCCACCAGGGAAGTCCCAAAGATTAGATTTTAATGAATATTTACATGTCTTCATGTCAAGGACATTACAGCATCATTAAATCATTTTTTAAAAATCCTTTTATATTATTAAAACCACTCACCTTCTCCAATTTTCTCTATTTTGGTATAGTCTTCCATAGTTAATCAATGGGTATTGTAGATCCTAAAATGAGAGGAAAAGCTGATTTGATTACATGTCACTAACTCAAAGCGTGCTTTTACGTTATTAATGAGATACTATAAGTAAAGCATTTCCCACAGTGCCTAGTGCAGTATTAATTTTCCATGAATATTAGCTATTATATTAGAACAATAGTTAGAAGGGAAAGAACTCAAAGACTCTCCCACCCTTCTTAGTTTCTGAAACATTGGAAATATTTGTATATCCTATACCAGTGTAACATTTAGCCTCTTCCAAATTAACCCTCAAATTCACACATGGACTTACCTATTCTTCCCAAACACATCCCAGATGTTCTCTTTATGTAACCCTTCTAAGGAGCACCAGTGTGTGCCAGTTACACCCAAATATTTTAACAAGGTTATTTGACTGAATTTGTACAGCTTTATACTTTTATGAAGATAATTAAAAAAAATTTTTTGAAAGACATGAGTAGGGAGCTAAAATGTGGTCACACTGCTCACCCATTAGAGGGTTTAAAGCAGCGAAAAGTATGTGTTTCAACTTGCTCAAGTAACATTTTTATCTTTCTCCTGTTGTCAGCAGTCACATAACACAAACATGACAAAAAGTTTCAAGGTACTTTTTGTAAGGTAGGAAAGATCACTAAGCACTCTAAAAGAAAAAGTGCAATTCCACACATAAAATCTAATTATATCCCACACAAATGTCCAGAACAAAGTAAAAAGCCATATACTTGAATCACAAAGAATGGTAAAAAAAAAAATAAGTAAATAAAAGAGCTGAAATGACAACCAGTTACTCAAGACTTCCTGGTAAGTCTTGGCTGGTAAGTTTGCAATGAAACAATAGCTCCGGCAGCCCAAATCAGCATCATTTTATAATACATCACCGATGAAACCATATATAAAGGTCACTGAGCCTGAGGTTATATTGACCCTTAAGTTATGTTTCTCACATTCTTCTTCAAAATCATTCCAGAAATAAGTAGAGATAAATCTTTTTAAATGAACAAAATTGCACTACCCTGGCCATCTTAAAAACGGTTAATTTTACAAATGACAGTGGACGATTAGGATAATTATCTTTTCTTCAATATCCAGATATAATATACCTAAAGCACAATGAAATTGCTGAGCTCACTTTAGACAAATAACTGAAAACCAACACAATTTCAAAGCTTACTCTTCCACCCTTTCCTGGTTGTAACTATTTTAAATAAAGGATGCGGCCTCAGCATAGCTTTTGAAAGCCCCTTGTACGTGGCAGTATGTAAAATACCAGCGGCTTAATCCACCCAGAGACCTCCAGGTCTTTAGAGGAAGCAAGACGTGCACATTGGTAACTTTAGTATTAAATAAAAATTGATTATTGACTCTAATCAAGAGTTTCTAACTCTCGGCATTTCTTAGATTTCCACTTTTTGCCAATTCCATAGAATATAACCACCACCAAGCATAAAATAAAAACGACGACGACGACAACAAAAAATCCAAGTCCTCTAGTGTTCTATGCCTTGGCTAAGTGTTCTTAAAAGCTCTAGGAGGGCTAGGGTCATGGGCACAGAGGCAAGCCTGAGAAGGCCCACAAGGTAGTTCATCCGATCGGTTTTCCGGGACAGCCTGTGATTGGGAACGGGCTCGGGTACCTGGCCCAGGTGCGGTCTTGCTTTCCACCCCCGGAGGCGAGGGCAGGACGCACCGCGGACGGGCGGGAGCTGCAGGGCCGAGGGCCGAGCCTGGCACTCCGCAAGCGCTCGGCGTCGTCCAACCAAGGGACGGATTTGGCTTCAATCAGGACCCGGGAGCCTCCTCAGCCACCCTCGTGACCCCAGACTGCAACTCCAAGGCCAGGGCAACCCCAGCCCTGCCGGAGTAACCCCGCCGGGGCTGGACTCCCACAAGCCTCCCGCTAGAGCCGGCCGGCGTCGCTCCCACGCCCAGGCCCCGGACCCCAGGTGAAGGCCCGGCCTGGCCGCACGCAGACCCCAGCCGCCTAATTATCACCCGGCTCCGTAATACACCCCCTCCGAGGCCCGCGAGTCGACGCCAGCCTGCCGAGTCGACGCCCCATAGGCATGACCCTGACCCCGGCAACTCTACCCGGCTTATTATCCCCCGGCGAAAGCGGCGGCGGCTATCACGTCAGCGTCACTCTCCCCTAACTTCGAAGCGCCAGCTTTGAAGAGAAGTGCGAGCAGTTTCAAACTCACCGCGCTAAAGGGTCCTGGATCCACCAATCAGGTATCCCGTAGACTTTCAAAGAAGCCAATCAGGGCCCAGCTTCCCTTAGGCTGGGCTTTCCGGGTGGCTAGAGCGCGAAAGGCGGAGGAAACGGCGGCTGCAGAAAAAGCAGGAGGGCGGGCGCTCACTGAGTCTGAGCGCAAGCGCCGTCTTTCATTCCAAGAAAGTGTCGTCTTACTGTTTCTAGTCATCAGAAACCTGCTGTTCGCTGTGGGTTGGTTTTTTCCCCCCTCCCAATATTGGCACAATTAAAATTTATTGTAATCAAATAGCTCATCACAAAAGCGATACTACACGCAATCCAAATCCCATTACTTTCACTTCTAATACTTAAAGCTAGTGTATATTTATTTTTTTCTAAATTAATGATTCTCAGGCTGGGCCAAAGGAGCACATTTCGGTTACCTGAAGGAGGAGATAACAGAAAGCTAGGAAAGATGTCCTCAATAATGTAAAGAAAAATTTCCTATATATATAGATAGAGGACTTAGATACCTTTTTTCTACATTACACACACATATATATGGCTGTGCTATGTTTTTACCTCACTTTTTTATTTAAAAATTTTAATCTATTTAACATTTTATTTAAAAATTAAAAACAAAATTTTTCTTTTTTAAAATTTTAAAATATTCTCACATCAGAATTTTAAATGTTCTTTAAAACACAAAAATTTGCACTTCTGCGGGGGAAGAAAAAGAGATCTAAATTACACTTTAAATAATCCAGTATCCCCAAATTCTTTCGTTGCCCTCCACTGTATCCTAAAGAGAGATTACTGCACTTGGTCATCATTGTGAAGTCTTTAAGAAAATAAAAAAGTAGGGCTTTCCTGGTGGTGCAGTGGTTGAGAGTCCGCCTGCCGATGCAGGGGACGTGGGTTCGTGCCCCTGTCCGGAGGATCCCACATGCTGCGGAGCAGCTGGACCCGTGAGCCATGGCCACTGAGCCTGCGCGTCCGCAACCTGTGCTCTGCAACGGGAGAGGCCACAACAGTGAGAGGCCCCCGTACCGCAAAAAAAGAAAAGAAAAGAAAAAAGTAAAATAGAACTGGAGATAATAAGAGTCTTTGCACTGACTCTAAGGGACCTAGAACAAAGATTGATTACCATGACCGCTACAATTACATATTAGATGACCCAGATTAGGATAAGCAATGGAACTAGCACATCACATGCATTTAAGTGTTTAATACCTTGTTACACAAGGAGCAGCATCTGTCATCTGGCCGTATATGTGGCACAAACCCTCAGCCTTGGCAATTTTGTGCTACTGGGTAACAGAAGCAGAGCATTTGGGATTCAGGGTGGAAGTAGGGGATTGGGAAATCTTGGCCTGAACCTAATAACTTTTAAAACTTATTTTTAAAATCACAAATTCACATTTTAAATAAAAACTGCCCCAGAGAAGTGCTCTACAGAAGACTCTTCTCTGCTAGTCTAGGATATTACTTTTAACTAATTTTAACAAATAAATATATATATAGCTTTCTCTCTGGGAGGCCCAAGCAAGGGATTCAATTTATATCATCTAAAAACAGCTAGCAATTCATTATATACATTTTACATTCAACATAAAGAAGACCACAAGCTTCCATAGCTCTGACGCTAGATTTTTATTTAAATTTAACTCAGGAGGAATTTCTTGGCGATCCAGTGGTTAGGACTCTGCACTTTCACTACGGTGGACCTGGGTTCAATCCCTGGTCGGGGAACTGAGGTCCTACAAGTCCAGTGACAAAGCCAAAAAAAAAATTTAGCTCCGTTATCTCTCTTTTTTGCGTGTGTGACTTGTCTTTTTTTGTTTGTTTTTTGTTTTGGCTGTCTTTCTTTTTAAAGTTTCGGGGTTATTGTAAGTTCAGGCTATCATCTTAGCAAATACAGTTTATTGTACATTGGGCCAACTTCTATTCAGTGTCACAAAAAAATAAGTCAGATACTTCTGCTCTAGGTGTTGGGGGTGGGAGAACACAACCATCACTTATAATTTGCTTCTAGCACTGAGGTTGTACGTTCTACTATAAGCCGATATGAAAACACCAACCAGGAAATTACTAATTCAAGCAGAGGATGTGACATTTGAAGGAACACTGGAGAAGGAATTGTGGAGTGAGCCTTCCACACAGAGGAAGTTGCATGAGTAAAGCACTGAAGTCTGCCCGAGTTATTCAGGGTGCCTGCATCAGAGGGTGTAGGGCTCTTTAGGTGATAAACAGGGAAGGGAAATCGGAGTCAGAATCTTGAAGAGCCCTGAATATTGTTGTAAGGGGCTGCTCAGGAGACCTACAGCCTTGGCACAATATCTTAGACCAATTCTGGAAGTGGCGTGCAAAAAAACTAAAAAGGAGAGGATGGAAAGGCATATGCTCCCCAAAGTTCCATATTTATATTTTGGCAACCTCCATTTAGAAGGGGAAAAATAAAAGATCCATTGGTACTGCACCTAAGTTTTGTTTTCTTTTGAGATATGTGTTACTGTGAACTGAATTATGTTTCTCTCCACTACCCCTTCCCTCCCATCCATATCTTGCAGCCTCTGGCTCAGTGTGATGTTATTTAGAGATGGCGCCTTGGGGAAGAAATTAAATAAGACAGTGAGTGTGGAGCCCTCACTGTGGGATTAGTGTTCTTCTAAGAAGAGACACCAAAGAGCTTGGTCGCTCTATTTCCTCCACGGGAGGACACTGCTAGAACGAGGCACCATCTGCAAGCCAGGAAGAGAGCTCTCACCAGATTCTGACCATGCCAACACCTCGATCCAGCCTCCAGAGCTGTGTGAAATAAATATCTGTTTACCCCACCTGACCTATGGTCTTTTGTTATGGCAGCCTGAGCTAAGACAAGTATTTTTTCAGATAAAAAATTTGAGAAACGTACTTTTAAATACCTAAAATACCCTGGAAGGAGATGCAACAAACTAATAACAATGCGCTTGTGTGGAGTGGAATAGTGCCTGGGGCACAGAGGTGGGAGGGAGGCTTTGGTAGCTTTTGAATTTTGAACCATGTGAGTGTATGGTTCAAAACTCAAAAGCTAGTCTCCTTAGTCCAAAAATGATTGAAAGAGTAAATGGATGAATGTATGAAGGGACGCATGCATGAATGAATCTTGCCAAGGCTTCTTTTGCTCCTGGATACAATTCATAGAAGTTGCTAAAATAAACATATCCAAAAGGAAAAGACTGTTCTTTTACATTAATTCAGAAAGTAAAACAGTGGAAAAAAGCAAGACACATAGTTTCAAGACCTTTTAATCACAACTGAAAACACTGAACTCTCATGGCTGTTCCTCAGACATTTCTCTGATAACAAAATAATGGGTTTTTTTAATAAATGTTTCAAACAATTCCATAATAAAAGTGTGTCACATATCATACAGAGCGAAGTAAGTCAGAAAGAGAAAAACAAATATCGTATATTAACGCACACATGTGGAACCTAGAAAAATGGTACAGATGAACCGGTTTGTAGGGCAGCAACTGAGACACAGATTCAGAGAACAAATGTATGGACACCAGGGGGGGAACGTGGCGGGGCACAGGTGGTGGTGGGATGAATTGGGAGATTGGGATTGACGTGTATACACTGATGTGGATAAAATGGTAAACTAATAAGAACCTGCTGTATAAAAAAATAAATTAAATTAAAAAAAAAAAAGAAAAGTGTGTCACATACAATCTCCGTGCCTCCACCCTCACTTCCTCAACAAAAGACAGACAGAGGGATCACTGCTAACATTTTGGTACTTTCTTTTTTTTAATTTTTAATTTTTTTAAATTTCCCTCACCTATTTCACTCATCCTCGCACCTCCCTCCCCTCTGGCAATCACCTGCTTGTTCTCTGTATTTATGACTCTTTCTGCTTTATTGTATTTGTTCATTTGTTTTTAAGATTTTTCATACAACTGAAATTGTACAGTGTTTTTCTTCCTCTGTCTGACTTATTTCACTTAGCATAATACCCTGTAGGTCCATCCATGTTGTCGCAAATGGCAAGATTTTATTTTTTACGGCTAATATTCCATTGTACACATATACCACATCTTCTTTATCCACTTATTTCAAGATGGGCACTTAGGTTACTTCCATATCTTGCCTATTTTGAATAATGCCGCATGAACATAGGGGTGCATATATTTTTTCGAATTAGTGTTTTTGTTTTCTTTGGAAACTTACCCAGAGGTGGAATTGCTGGATCATATGGCAGTTCTACTTTTAATTTTTTGAGGACCCTCCATAAAAGTTTTCCTTAGTAACTGCCCCAATTTACATTCCTACCAACCGTGCAGGAGGGTTCACTTTTCTCCACGTCCTCACCAAGACGTGTTATTTGTTGTCATTTTGATAATATTCATTCTGATATCTCACTGTGGTTTTGATTTGCATTTCTCTGATGGTTAGTAATGTTGAGCATCTTTTCATGTGCCTGCTGGCCATCTGTAGGTCTTCTTTGGAAAGATGTCTATTCAGGTTCTCTGCCCATTTTTCAATGGCATTGTTTTTTGTTTTGGGGGGTTTTTTAAATCAAGTTTCTTTCACATATGAGCTGTTTGTACTAATACTCTGAGTTTATGCCCTACAAACACAGCAATTGTGGAAGATTCTAATTTACGGGATTCTAAATATTCCAGATCCCAAAAACTGTCTGATGCATTTATAATTGTTCATGCTGTGTTAACGAGCGTGTTCCTAATACAAGAAAAGTTCATTTTAGAGGAGGTAACAATATACTACAGTATCGAAAACTCTCTCTTTCATTGCTTCCACTATATCCTTAAGAGAGATTTCTGCTCTTGAACATCATTCTTAAGTCTTTAAGAAAATAAAAGAGTGAAACAGAGCTGAGGATAATAAGAGTCGTCTGGTAAGGTTTTCTCTGTGCACTGATGGGATATGTAGATATAACTTTACACATCTGATAATTGGAAGAATTTTCCACAGATTAGCTTTTCCCCTATTACCCACTACCCACTTATTTCCAGTTCAGATAACATGTCTTGCCCTATATCTTCATTTCGAGATGCCTGGAGGGTGAGCAGAATGGATGCAAGGAGTTGTCCCAGAAGCTTTTCTTATATTAGGACTGCTGGGAGTAACTTGAAGTGTGAGATACCACTCATCCTAAACTCAATATATCCTTTGTTTGTTTGTTTGTTTTTGTTTTTGTTTTTCTGCGGTACGCGGGCCTCTCACTGTTGTGGCCTCTCCTGTTGCGGAGCACAGGCTCCAGATGCGTGGGCTCAGCGGCCATGGCTCACGGGCTCAGCCGCTCCGCGGCATGTGGGATCTTCCCGGACCGGGGCACGAACCCGCGTCCCCTGCATCGGCAGGCAGACTCTCAACCACTGCGCCACCAGGGAAGCCCTCAAAATATCCTTAATTCAACATCTCCTGAGCTGAATCTCAACAGTGTTCATGGTCATGCCAGTGTCACTGGACAGGTGGAGAAGTGTGACTGACTGGAAGTTGAAGTGGAAAGAAACAGCAGCCTTAACAAACTGTGTTCAAGATATCTTACTTCATACATTTTACAAAGACATGACCATGTGAACACCTCTCTCAGAGTCCTGGAAGGGGCCTGTGCAAAGACAGGATCCTGATATGTAAGTTTCATGAGATTCATGGTGATCTGCTTCATGTGACATGCTTACTATCACCGACAGATTCCAAAGAGCGAAGTTACAGTTACCCTTTCTTACTGATAAAATGATACGGAAACATAATTTACTCTATCTTTAAAAAACAAGACAGGCACTTCAGAGCCTTGTAGCACCCGAGGGCCTCCCCAAGAACATCAGCTGTCTGGCTTTTGCTCGTGCATCAGTTTATACCTGACGTGAGAGTGAAGTACGACAGCAAATTAAACTCTATCGGCTCCACTCACCAAATATTTGAGTTTCTGCTGTTTGTCTGGAATTATTCGGTGGCTACTAAAGATACAAAGATGGATTAGATATCTGTTCTTCTTGAGCTTGACAGGAGGGGCCGAGATAAGAAAAATGCACCAAACGATGGTACTTCTTGTATGCTAATTAATTAAATACTTTCCTTCTGGCTGAGTACTGAGGGAATACAAGTACAAGGGAATACAAGATAAAGTGATTTACATTCGAACAAGGCAAAAAGAGAAAGATATCCACTGTTTCAATAACATTTGACAACTTTATGGAGGCCTTATTGTGTCCCAAGCACTAGCTTAAGTAATGGGCATACAAACAAGAATCAAATGCAAGCCCCCGAACTTCAGATTCCAGATGGGGAAACATATAAAATGAAAAAATTTCAAAGAGGAAAAGTAGAGCCTTCTATTCAACAAGACAAAACAAAACCTTTTTCCTACCCCAGGAATCAGTTTCGATTTCTTCCACAGCCAATCCCAAACCAAACATCCAAAATGAAAAGTAGGAGGAAAGCCATTCAAGAGACACTGTCCTGACCAAGAGCCCTTCTGGAATGGCTGTGCCATCACAGTTAAAAAGCTCAGGGTCCCAATGTCCGTAGCAGCACTATTCACAATAGGCAAGACACGGAAGCAACCTAAATGTCCACCGATAGATGAATGGCTGGAGAAGATGTGGAATATATATACAATGGAACATTACTCAGTCATAAAAGGAGAATAAAATACTGCCATTTGCAGCAACATGGATGCACCTAGAGATTATCATACTAAGTAAAGTAAGTCAGACAGAGAAAGACAACTATCATATGATATCACTCATAGGTGTAATCTAAAAAAAGATACAAATGAACTTATTTACAAGACAGAAATAGACTCACAGACCTAGAAAACAAACTTATGGTTACCGACGGGGATAGCAGGGGTGGTGGTGGGGAAATAAATGAGAAGCTGGAGCTTTACATACACTCACTACTATATACAAAATAGGTAAGCAACAAGGACCTACAGTATAGCATAGGGAACTATACTCAATATCATGTAATAATCTATAATGGAAAAGAATCTAAAAAATAAAAGATATGTATATGTATAACTGAATCACTTTGCTGTACATCTGAAACTAACACAACTTTGTAAATTAACTATACTTCTATTAAAAAATAAAGCTCAGGGTCCAAAGGTCACCTGGGCTCAAATCCTTTTAAATCCTGACTGCTTCCCTTAACGTCTCTGTGGCTTTGGGCAAGTCACTTCAATTCTCTGTGCCTCATTTACTCAAATGATGAGAGTAATAGTACCCAGTTGTGTCGTTCTGAGCGTGAAATGAGGTAATCCATGAAATGTCTAGTTAGATCAACGCCTCGCCCACAGTAAGGATTTCACACATAGGATTTTCCTTGATTGTATTGATCACTGTCTCTCACAAAATTAGCTCTGGTGGTAGACACTGGAACAGAGACTTGAGTAAATTGCTATGGGGTCACAGGAGAGACGGGAGAAAACAAAACTGGGGGAGGCAGATCAGGCTTCATTAAATGACATGACCCTTGCATTGGGTTGGGGAGGAAAGCTGATGTCAGTTTACATGGAAACTGAAGGGGAGGAGCCTGCGGAGAACATCTAGGCAAAGGGAACAGTATATGCAATAGACGGCATAGTGTCAGAGGTACCCGGCTTACGTGAAATTGGTGAAGGGAGCTTGATGATGCTGAATAAAAGCACATTTGAAAGAAGTCGTGAAATATGAGCACAATTCTGGCAAATAGAAACGAAAGAAGGAAGGTTGGTGGGGTGGAGATGACTACACAGGTGGCAAGGTAGGCAGAAAGGAAAATCATAGGGCAGGCGTGGAGAACACGCAGCAGTGAGATTTGGCTGGAAGGTGGGGTGTGACAGGAGGTAAAGGGATAGGAGAGGGGAAAGGAGAGTTGGATTCATATTGTGAAGACTTTTGGAAGTCACTGTGGGGAAGTTTACCAGCAGCACTTCAAATAGCTCAAAGGGAAGGAAGGACTGAAGGTTTTTTCATTCATTTGAGCAGGGGAGTGATAGGATTTCCCCTTTAAACAGACTAATCTGGCAGTATTTTTCACAAAGGATTAGTGTGGGAAGAGAGAGGAGCAAGAATGTCAGTTAAAACTGACATTAGGGCTTTCCTGGTGGCGCAGTGGTTGAGAGTCCGCCTGCCGATGCGGGGGACGCGGGTTCGTGCCCCGGTCCGGGAAGATCCCACATGCCGCGGAGCAGCTGGGCCCGTGAGCCATGGCCGCTGAGCCTGAGCGTCCAGAGCCTGTGCTCTGCGACGGGAGAGGCCACAACAGTGAGAGGCCCGCGTACCGCAAAAAGAACCCCAAAAAACCCAAAAAACGAAACTAAACTAAACTGACGTTAAAACTTATAACTCGTTCCAGGAGTTCATCATATCTAAGGCTGGGACCAACTGTGTAAAGCTGAAATTTATAAATCTGTGTGTGTGTGTGTGTGTGTGTGTGTGTGTGTGTGTGTGTGTAATCTGGAAGCAATGCTGTAAGGATATTATGACTATGGTTCCACTAGAGGGTAGTAGAGACAAACTGGTAAAGTAGATGAAGCTGTTTCCATCTCTACCTGTTACCAGCCAAGTGTTTTTCTTCTTGTCTATATTTTGTAATGGTTGTAAGCTTAATTCAGTCATTCGGTGGCTAAGAAATATATGACAAGTACATTTAGTAGGTTGTAGCTCTAGATAAGTTAGTAAATTCAAGGTACCCAATTTTTAGAAGGTGATATAGCTGGGTTAGGAAGACCAGAAAACCAGTTGGTATTTAGTTAGCCTCTTCACAACAGCCAATATCTCATTATGACCTTGAAAAGAAACTTTTTTAAAAAAAAAAACTGAACCAAAAATATTTTATCCAAGTCTTTTATTGATTATAGTAAAGGAAAAAGAAGGAAAAGGAGAAGAAGAGGAAGAAGAAAGAGGAAGAGGAGAAAAGAAGAAGAAAAGAAAACTTGGTACAAGTTAATTCTGGTGTGTTCTCTTAGATAATTGAAGTTGGAAGAAGCATATTTTTAATATACTCATTTATAGATAATGTCTTAAAATATATATTGTTATGTTGTATATATTGCTATATTTTATACACATACCCACACCCTTTTGGAAACTAATATAGCACTGAAGAGCTATAATACCCATACTCTTTTTTTTTTTTTGGTAAACTTAGTATTTCCTCCAACATTATTTTATCATAAGTAAAACTTTTTAAATGAATAAAAGTCATATATTTGAAAAAGCTTATTACAATATTTTCTATAATAACAAAAATTTAGAGCCAACCTAGAAGTCTAATAGGCAAATAGTTAAATAAGCGAATTATTATATTCCCCCCTTAAGCAAATACCACACACCCAAACACATACATTATGATTGCAAGTTTATAAAAGCATGAATTTATTGTAGAATAAAAAAGACACAGAATTGTTCTCTTAGTGTGATGGAATGTGTGGTCATTTAAACACATTTCCATCCAACTAGTTTTATGGTGTTTTTACAATGACCACACACTAAAAGGAAATGTACTGCCACTAACATTTTACTTACAATTTCAAGATTTTGTCATTTAACTTACATTTTTCAAGGCTGCACCGTGCAAATATCACTATATATTAAACTTCTCATCACAATAACTCTCTTCAATGACCTTACCTTGTTTAAAAAAAAAAAAAAAGGAAGGAAGGTACGGAGGAAAGGAAGAAACTAAATTGAGGCACCTAGAATGAATATGTCTACAATCAATATATCTCTGGAGTAAAATATACTATTTGAGAAGATTTATAAATACCTTCCCCAGCAACTTAAGAAAAGGAAGGCAAAGAAGCCAGCAGAGCAAACAGTAACTTCAAATGAAATGAGTTGGTATTGCAGCAGTACTGTGTGTTACTAAATATCAAATAGGCACGTCCTAGTGTAGGAGTAGATGCTTCCGTAAACTTGTTCAGTCATGAAAATGTCTGTGTTGACCACCCTCTTCCATCGGTAAAAACATGATAAAACTCCAAACCTACAAATAAACTCACCTTCATTTCAATGCCTTCTAAACACTTGCAAAGGCAATGATCATAGAGTTTATAAGATAATAAAATGTTAAAGCTGTGGAGCCTTAGAGATCATCTTATGAGGAACGAAGAGAGTGTTAAGGAGATAAGTTTTTACATTTCCCCTATTTTCAGAGCTCCACGGACTTATTTGTATTGTTATTTAAGTTCCAGATAATAAACAGTGTAACTTTGTTAGTAAGCAGGAAATAATGCAAACATGTATTAATATATGTATATGTGTGCATAGTAAAATAGATAAAATAAATCAGTTTAAATGTTTTGGTACGCTAATAATAGCTACCTTTTATAACATTTAGACTTATGCTATGAATTGTGCTAAGAACTTTACATGGTCTATCTTTAAAAATGCAACAGTCCTATTGGTGCAGATTCAGCTTCAAAGGAGGAAACTAAGATCTAGAGAGGGTAAATAATTTGTCCAGTGTCAGCTGACAAGAGGTAGAATGGAGCCTTGAACCCAGGATTTTCTGACTCCAAAGCCCAACTTCTCCACTACCATGCAATCTTCCACTTACGTGTGATAAAATAAATATGACCCTCTAAGATGATAAATTATTGGAAATGTTATTAACACTAATTTTGGTAAATAGGAATTATACGTTTATCCCTTATACTGCATATCTTAAGGACAATTTCATTCTCACTAGTGTCTCCTTAAAGAACAGTAGAAGTGTATCATTTTCTTTAAATAAGAATATGATTAAACAAGGTTGAATCATAGGTTAATAGTAGAGTATTTAAAATAGTTGTTCATTATTCTTGGAACACCACATGATTAGTTTCAGATGAAAGGGATGAAAAAATTCAGAACTCATTCTCAAATAGCTGTTGGTCCAGCTTTTCTCTCATTACTAGAATTTTCCACTCAGGATATCTGGTTATTTTCACTGTTTTTGTGGGTGTAGGCTGGTGGTACCTTAAGAACACAGAAGTGAATTAATGGTTTGTGACACACTTTCATCATTGGTGCATTTTTGACCACCTTTATTCATACAATTATTAGTTTATAGAACTAATATAATAAGCACCCACGAAACCATAACCCAACATCAAAACTGGGACCTTAACAATAGCTTACATGTGTATGATCCTTTTTGTACCATATCATTCCACAATCACCCCCAACCTCGGGTAACTGCTATCCTGAATCATCATTCCTTTGCTTGTATTTTTGTGTAATTTTACCTTACCTGTACAGTCTTAAAGAGTGTGTGTGTATATGTTACCCTTCAACTTTTTATTAAAAAAATGTTTAACCTACCAAAAAGTTGACAGTAATAACAATAAAACCACTATGCCTTCACCTAGATTCACTGATTATCACCATTTTGCCAAACTTGTTTTATCTTGTCTTCTCCCTCCCTTCACCCCTACCTCCCTCCATCCTTAGACTATGTAACTGAGCCCAGGAAATGTCAAGGGGAGGAGTGGGGAAGCACCAGTCAAGACTTGCTGGTCTGGGGACTTCCCTGGTGGTCCAGTGGTTAAGACTCTGAGCTTCCACTGCAGAGGCACAGGTTCAATCCCTGGTCGGGGAACTAGGATCCCGCATGCCAAAAAAAGAAGACTTGTTGGTCTGTGGTTGTTTTCCCTGCCCTTCACCTGCACAGCTTTCCCATGTCGTCCTCTGGTCCAGCAATTTCTGTCAGTCTCCTAGTGACTTCCAGTTGTTTAGTTTAAGATGACAAGAATGCAAACTATGTGGGCCTGGAGGCAGAGACTGGTTATCTCTGGCCCCACAGGTACTGGACAGGGTTTAGCACATGGTAATGGTCCAATAAATAATTCTGTAGTGAAATAGTGATAAATGAGATGAGGGTGGGACAACAATGGTATTTACATATTGATGACAAACACATATTGGCTATTTAACAATATCGAAGGTAAGGGTATATAAAGAATTTGAAAAAAAAGGTAAGTTCATTGGGTTATTTTACAGAAGTAAAAATTATTTGGTTTGTTATTCATACAGATAGAAAAGTCAGACAAGAAGCATTTATTTGCTATACGTACATAAGTTTGTATGAACTCTATGAGGCGTTCAGTATTTTTGCAAAACTTTGTCTTTCGAAACTCTGTTTTCGAAGACACATCTTTCAGAAATAAATGAAATAAAATAAAAAAATAAAAGGCACATCTTTCTCAATACCAGCCTCTCTTGTGGTTTTCCTCTTACCACTGGTTTCTGCTTCCCAGTCTCCTTCACTGGCTGATTTTCTTTCTCTCCACCATGATTGCCAAGATTCCACCCTGGGTGTTCACTTCTCACTCTATTCTCTTTCCTTGCATAGACCGTCTCATTGAACCCCAAGGTGATAGCTACCATCTATAGAACGGTGATGACTAAATGCTTATTTCCAATCCTCACCTCTCTTTTGAGCTCCAGGGTTACTCCTCCTGGATTTCCCACTGGCATCTTAACCTCTAATATCTTCCCCAACCAAATATAGTCTCTCCATTTCACCCACTCCCGGAGTTGCACTGGTCCACTGTTCTCCCCAACCACTCCTAATCTGATACGTCCATTCTACCTTTTCTTTTCTTTCCATTCCAACTGCTACTCCTGTAGTTTGTCATCATCACTTCTTGGTTACGGTTTCAATAACTGCCTACCTGGTTGTCCTCCCTTCAGTGTCTCCTCAATCTCTACAGCCATGTTAGTACTTTCTTTAAAAGTATTCAGTCGCTCTCCATCACAGAGATAATAGAGCCTAAGCCGATTAGCATGGCTTTCTCCTTTCTTTACAGTACAATTCTATCTAACCTATCACATCTCCTTATAGCCCTGACGCTTCATTCTGTGCTACATCCAGTAGCTTCAAACAACTTGTGATTCTTTAGTCACATCATATTGCATTGTCTCTCTCTGGAATGACTATCTGCTTTATCTGTACTTTGTTGAGTGAATTGGTCTGTAATTTTCTGGCTAAGAGGAAGAGAAAGGCCTCAATTTTAGCTGGTAGTGAAGAAATGAATTCAGTAATTTCAAGAGAAATTGAAGGTCAGCCAGAACACAAGAGGCAGCAGCCTCAGAGAGTGGAAAGCAAAACAAGGAGAGGAAACAGAACTATTATGTAAAGTTTCATTGTCCATTATCAGGTTCTGGTTTACCTTGGCTGTGGGATCATCATTTTACAGTAATTATACCATAACAAGAAAACCTACGTGCAAAAAAAGTAAATAGTCATTAGGGATCTTGGCCTAGTAAGCATTCCTTGGAAGAAAGTCAGGGGATGATTTTGGGAGATGTCTGTGCTATAAAGAAAGAATGAAGTCACGGAGGGGAGGGAAATGTTTACGTATTTACAGGATTAACCTGAGCCCGTGCTTGGGAGAGCTTCCTGGTACCATACACTTGTGTTTTCCCCACTGTTTTTGTCAGTCAGTGTAAACGAATAAAGCATGTGGTTATAAATGTCTCTCATAGTCTATTCACCTGTTTCTGTTTGGAAGGAAACCCTAGAAATCAAGAAGCTAGACTGGAGAAATGGTGGACACTTGCTGTCTCCCAAAGGTTTGGAACAATTTAGGCGGTTTGGGCATTGGCTTGCCCTTCTGGTCCTGCCATTACTAAATGAGGAAGGTGGGGAGGGGTGTAGAGGGCAAAGACAAATTTATCCAAACCTATCCTGGGGATTAGAGTAAGGAGACAATCTATAAGGAGCTTGTTAAATAAATGATATCTCCCCAAATTGTAATCCTAAACTATTAAGAAAAAAGAAGCCTAGGGCTTCCCTGGTGGCGCAGTGGTTGGTTGAGAGTCCGCCTGCTGATGCAGGGGACACGGGTTCGTGCTCCAGTCCGGAAAGATCCCACATGCCGCGGAGCGGCTGGGCCCGTGAGCCATGGCCGCTGAGCCTGAGTGTCCGGAGCCTGTGCTCCACAACGGGAGAGGCCACAATAGTGAGAGGCTCGCGTATCAAAAAAATAAATAAATAAATAAAAAGAAGCCTAAGAGGGAAGAGTGTGGAAAAGAGATAGTTTCTTATGTATCAACATGGTATCATCTCCAATATACAGATAAATAAAAAAAAAAAAAGATGCAGAACATGAGTATACTATGCTAGCTTTTGGGTAAGAAATGGGAAAAATAAGAATATACATGCAGCATTTGTTAATATTTGCATAACAACACTATAAACTTACATAATAACCTAATAAAAATGGTTTTCTATGGTGGGAAAAATTAGGAAACAAGATGGAGAGTGTTAGCAAGGTATCTTAATTATGATTTTTTATATTGTTTTGATATTTAAAATATGCAAATGTTTTATCTACTGAAAATAAAAGATGATAAAAGTAAGTTTATGGAACTTATGGTTACCAGTGGGGGAAGAGGGAGGAAGGGATAGACTGGAAGTTTGGAATTGACATGTACCTACTGCTATATTTAAAACAGATAACCAACAAGGACCTATTGTAACAAAAATAAATTGAAAAATTACAAAAAACATAAAATAAAATAAAAGAGAAAAAAGATATAATAAAGAACTCACAATTTGGTTCCAGCAAAAAAAAAAAAAAAAGATCAAAATGCCCGACACAAGTTTGCTTCTGCCTCTGCCCGCCTCTGTACTTGTCATTATATTTAAGAATTTTCTCATTAAAAAAAAGAACTCTAAGTTTAACTGTTGATGAGTTTTTGCTACCTTCTAGAAATGAGTCAGAAAGAAATTATCAGATGACTATTAGACAATTGACAGGGAGAGATAGAGAGGGAGAGATGTTCATCACGGTGTCGATTCTAATAGAAGCAAAAGAACTCTGACAGGCAATCGACTGAACACAATAGCATGCAATTATGTAATGAATACAGGGAGCTATAAATTATGATATAGATGCATTATTGAGAGTAAGAGTGGGAAAATATGATACCAAATAGTATGTGTAGTATGATCTCTCTATATGGAAATAAAAAACTGTGGAACGATATGCACCAAAGTGTTCATTTGAGAATACAGGTGACTTTTGTTTAATCTCTGTTTTCTAATGTGGTTAAGTAATGAGTTAATTTTTTATGTATTAAAGAGGGGGGAGAGATAAATTAGGAATTTGGGATTAACATATACACACTACCATATATAAAATAGGTAAACAACAAGGGCGTACTGTATAGCACAGGGAACTCTACTCAATATCTGGTAATAACTGATAATGGAAAAGAATCTGAGAAAGAATAGATACATGCATATGTATAACTGAATCACTTTGCTGTACACTAACAAAATATTATAGATTAAGTATACTTCAGTTTAAATAAGTAAAGTTGACAAATAAAAACATTTTATTATGTATTAAATAAATAAAAGTTTAAAAAATACCACCTCTCACTGTCCCTCTCTCTACTTATTAAGTAGGGCATTCTTTCATATTTTGTACTATTAAAGAAGTGGCAGTAGAAGCACTGACATTTACTGGGTGTTCCCCAAGTCCCAGGCATTGCTGTAAGTGCTTTATAAGGATTATATAGGTTAATAGTCAAAACATCATTATAAGGTTCTGAAGTATGAGTTATTATATTTCCATTCTACAGGCAAGGATCCTGAGGCTTAGTGAGGGTAAGTCCCTAGCCCAAGTCACATTGATAATAATCAGTGGTGAGGGTCTTGAACTTAGTCTGACTCTAGAGCTTATGACCTCATCATTGTGCTATTACATTATCTATACCTTTGTTGGGCTCTTATCTCACTTTGTTATAACCGTACAATCTTGACTCCCCAAGATTTCTTTTACCTTTCCGTCCCTACAAAGCAGCTCAGCTCCAGGCTTTTAACACACAACTAAGTGTTTGTTGGCTGAAGGAATGAATTGGTTTTAAGCCAGAGTAGAAGTCGTTCAGCTTAGCACGTCTCTGGGTATTACAGAGTGTGCTGGTTCCAAATCATATTGGTTGGTTGCTTCTCAGGAATATCTCTCTATCCAGACACATCACTGTGAATTCCATGTTTCTGATAGTCATGCATTCCTGTACTGTGTAGCTGAGGAGTAATTTTTTCATTCTATCAATAAGCCTGTCGAGGAAAATTGATAAAACATGTACTGGGTACCTAGTAAGTAACAGGCTTGGTCCTGAGCACCAGATGTACAAAGATAATTTAAAAAGTCTGCTGTCAGAGAAAGACAAACATCATATGATATCACTTATATGTGGAATCTAAAAATATGATACAAATGAACTTATTTATAAAACAGAAATAGACTCACAGACATAGAAAACAAACTTATGGTTTTCAAAGGAGTGGGAGGAGGAGGGATAAATTAGGAGTTTGGGATTAACATATACACACTGCCATATATAAAATAGGTAAACAATAAGGACCTACTGTATAGCACAGGGAACTATAGTCAATATTCTGTAATAACCTATAATGAAAAGAATCTGTAAAAGAATATATATGTATATCTGAATCACTTTGCTGTACACTTGAAAATAACACAACTTTGTAAATTAACTATACTTAAACAAACAAAAAACTCAGTTGTAATGAACTCATAGGCAGAGGCAGAAGGTGGGGGAGGGGTTTCCCCAGTCATCACACCTTTACAATAGAGAGGAAAGCACACAAAACCAGAGAGCCCAGAGGAAGAACCGCTCCCTCCAACTGGGAGTGGAGCATCCTGGAAGACTTCCCAGAGGAGGTGGCAGCGACTGAGCTGAGTTTTACAGGATGAGTGGGAATGAGGCTAACAGTAAGGAGTGGATGGGCAATACTGTTTTGTTTGTTTGTTTGCTTTTGCGGTATGCGGGCCTCTCACTGTTGTGGCCTCTCCCGTTGCGGAGCACAGGCTCCGGACGCGCAGGCTCAGCGGCCATGGCTCACGGGCCCAGCCGCTCCGTGGCATGTGGGATTCTCCCGGACCCGGGCACGAACCCGTGTCCCCTGCATCGGCAGGCAGACTCTCAACCACTGCGCCACCAGGGAAGCCCTGGGCAATACTTTTAACAGGAGCTTGATGTTAAGGCAAGCCCTTTTACAATTTTGAGAAAAGACTTCTCTGATAAGAATACTAATAATTTATATGTGGATGTGTCAATTAAAGTAGGAGAGTGAAGATTTAGAAATTGCGTGCAAGGAGAAGTGTATGTGTGCGTGTGTGTGCACAGGCGAGCCTGTGTGATTGTGCAAGATCAGGGTGAAAGGAAGTTACATTTAGGAGAAAACTAGATCTTGTTTCAGATCACATCTCTGTTTTCTGACATTCTCAACAGTAACTGCAGTAATTGTGACTAGGCCAGTCTCCTGTACCTTGGCTTGAGCACATGAATTCCTTTCTCTGATTCCAGTAGCCTGAGGCAGAGTCAGAGTGATTTCCTCATTATTACTGGTAACTCAGTGACCAGGAAGAAATTAACAAGCTTCAAAGTATGTCAATTTTTTATCCAGAGAGAATTTTAACCCTTATGATTTTATCAGCCCAAATAAATAAGTGGCCAAATATATTCATGGCATTTCTTCTTTCTAACTCTAAAAACTTTTTTAAAGACTAGGAAAGTAAGCGGGCTCATCCTTCATGATCTCCAGAAGCCCAGAGGCCAAAGCAAAATTTCTCCAGGTAATTCAATAGGTAACTAGGTGGGGACCCAGGAAAAATATCCTGAAAGAAGACTGAGCTTATATAGTCAAATCACCCAATTAAAAAAAAAATGACAACTGCTTTAATTTCAACTTATATATTGAAAACTGTACCCCAGATTTCTTCATCTCAACCACTTTGCTTGTGAAGTGGAGGAAGTAGAGGAATTAATTAGAAGTCAATTAAAATCCAGGCAATTTAATTAAGGGGTTAAAAACTAATTAAGACAAACTTAGAAATGTTACCCAGCTCTACATAGAAGAGCAGTAAAAATCAACAAAGTCATCCAATAAACCTATATTTTACCTGCAAACTTTTACATCACCTAATTAAGTGGACCAAAAAAACAGGGGGCGGAGGAGGGAAGGGATTATATTTGAGCATGAACAATTTGTGGGAGAGATACCAGAGATGAGTAAAATCAGATTTCTATTTCTTTTGTACCTTTAGTGAATTGTATTCAAAGCTCTCTCTTTTTTTTTTTTAGCGCTGCGGAGCACAGGCTCAGGACGTGCAAGCTCAGTAGCCATGGCTCACGGGCCCAGCAGCTCCGCGGCACGTGGGATCCTCCCGGACCGGGGCACGAACCCGTGTCCCCTGCAATGGCAGGCGGATTCTCAATCACTACGCCACCAGGGAAGCTCCAAAGGTCTCCTAACTGAACATCTGGTGGCTTTGGGTGATTCTGGACAGGAAGTAGATAGATCTTTATGTTGAATACACGGTGCATTCTTGGAACACATTAAGTGCAAAATACTAGCCTCTTGGATCTCACACAACACAAGGTCATGGAGAAGTTCATTAAAGGGCTTTTTTAATAATGACTAGGTTTTATTTTTTTTATATATATATTTATTTATTTTAGGCTGTGTTGGGTCTTCATTGCTGCGCATGGGCTTTCTCTAGTTGCGGGGAATGGGGGCTGCTCTTCGTTGCGGTGCGCGGGCGTCTTATTGCAGTGGCTTCTCTTGTTGCAGAGCACGGGCTCTACGCACTTGGGCTTCAGTAGCCATGGCACACTGGCTCAGTAGTCGTGGCTCGCGGGTTCTAGAGCGCAGGCTCAGTAGTTGTGGCGCACGGGCTTAGTTACTATGCAGCATGTAGGATCTTTCTGGACAGGGCCCGAACCCGTGTCCCCTGCACTGGCAGGCAGACTCTTAACCACCATGCCACCAGGGAATCCCTGACTAGGTTTTACTTTTGCTAAATGATGAAACAATACTGGTGATTCAGGGTCGGTATAATTTGTGTTTGATGTTCAGAGTGGTTGGTTAAATAGTACATTTCCCATCCCAAGGCTATATGTATCCTTGGGTACCACCCCTTGCAAGACTGGAATTGCTGACGTGAAGACAACCATTGCCCCCATACCGGGAAAGAGCTGGGAGAAGGTGACTGGATTTTAGGGCACCAAGATCCTCTAGACAGAGAAGATGGGGCTTGTCTATCTGACCTGTTTTCTTGATTTTCTCTTCTTTGAGTCCAGCCATCAAGTCTTCATCCAGTCAACAGATCACTACCCCCAGTTCTCCCAGTCACTTACAGCTGTTCTCACTTTGACTCAGTAGGAATACTCAAAGGTATAATTTTGCTGCCTGCAAACATGAGGTTGTCACTGGGAAAGACTGATACCTAATGTATGACTGAAGTGGAGGCTGTCAGGGCACCTTACCCAAGAGCAGGGTTTCCTGACCTCAGCCCTATTAACGTTAGAAGACAGACAATTCTTGCAGAGGGCAGTCTTGTGCATTAGATGCCAGTAGAAACCTTGCACGCTGTGACAATTAAAACTGTCTCCAGACATGGCCAAATATGCCTGGGAGAACAAATAGCTCCCAGTAGAGAACGAGTGCCCTAGATCCATGTCCCAATAGGTGTAAAGAGGAATTTCTGCTCCCTGGTAAGTTTGAAGAGTCTTATCTCTTACCTCTTGACCTAAGAAGAGAAAGGCATCCTCTCCTACCACACTTCACACCCACCACCCCCCATGTAAGCCAAACTCAAGCCAGCCTCCAGCAGGAGGCTCCTAAATCGTTTCTTCATCGGTTTGACAAATCTCTGCTGATGTCACCTGGTAAGTTGTCAGTTTCTCTTGTAATGATTTGTTTTAATACACCTTTATTGGAGAATAATTGCTTTACAATGTTGTGTTAGTTTCTGCTGTACAACAAAGTGAATCAGCTCTATGCATACATATATCCCCATATCCCCTCCCTCTTGAGCTTCCCTCCCACCCTCCCTATCCCACCCCTCTAGGTGGTCACAAAGCACAGAGCTGATCTCCCTGTGCTATGCAGCTGCTTCCCAATAGCTACCTATTTTAAATTTGGTAGTGTATATATGTCAATACTACTCTCTCACTACGTCCCAGCCTCCCCTTCCCCCACCATGTCCTCAAGTTCATTCTCAACGTCTGCATCTTTATTCCTGCCCTACCACTAAATTCATCAGTACCATTTTTCTAGATTCTATATATATGTGTTAACATATGGTATTTGTTTTTCTCTTTCTGACTTACTTCACTCTGCATGACAGACTCTAGGTCCATCCACCTCACTACAAATAACTCAGTTTCATTCCTCTTTACGGCTGAGTAATATTCCATTGTATATATGTGCCACATCTTCTTTATCCATTCGTCTGTTGATGGACACTTAGGTTGCTTCCATGTCCTGGCTATTGTAAATAGAGCTGCAATGAACATTGTGGTACACGTATCTTTTTGAATTATGGTTTTCTCTCTTGTAATGATTTTGCTGCTGGAGCTCCATCTTCCTTTCCTTGCTCTTTTGTTAAAGATAGAACTTATTATTTTTTTTCAGGTCTCTGGGATGCAAGATATTTTTCTACATATCCCATGTTTCCCTGTCATATTGGTTGAAATGGTTCTCTTTTCTGTCACCCAAAACCACACTCCAGAATCTTTATGAATTCTCTCCACTCTATTAGCCACGTGATTCTGTACTTTGTCAATTGCTTCTGTCTCCTCAGTCATAGTATAGGGTCAGAGCTCCCCATCCCAACACACCAGAGAAGAAAACCCTTAGGTATAATCATTTTCACAGTCATTCTCAACTTGGGAAGGAAACCTTGCTCTCGCTCTTTTCTCCTGCTCACCCACCACCTTCACCCAGAGAAGTCTGGCATTGACTTAAGGAAGTGGTTCTCACACTCGAGCTGACATCAGCAGGGCTTGTTGAATCAGATTGCTGGGCCCCAACCTCAGACTTTGGATCTGGTCTGGGGTGAGGCACAATGATTTGCATTTGTAATAAGTTCCAGGTGACCCTGGTGCTTCTGCCCCAGACATCCCACCTTGAGAACCACTGTCGTCAGGTGTGATGGCAGAGGAAAAAGCCCTCTTGGTGAATCTGATTGGATAGGGTGCCACTTAGTGCAGATTCACTGGTTAATTTTCCCTTTTCCCCCCAAACATCAGTGTTTCTTGACAAGTTCCATTATCACCGGCAATGCCAGCTGAGCTTGTAAAGAGCTATGAGAAAGCTTCCAGACCTCAGGGAACAAAGGAGGTACGCTCAAACAAAAATACACAGCACTTATATTTAAAATGGAAAACCAGCAAGGACCTACTGTATAGCCCAGGGAACTCTGCTCAATGTTATGTAACAACCTAAATGGGAAAAGAATTTGAAAAAGAATAGATACATGTGTATGTATAACCGAATCATCTTGCTGTACACCTGAAACTAATGTGACATTGTTAATCAACTATACTCCAATATAAAATAAAAAGTTACAAAAAAGAGTTACAAACCTTCAGTTATATAATAAATAAGCCACGAGGATGTAATATACAGCATAAGGAATATGGTCAATAATATTGTAATAACTTCACACAGTAAGTCCCCTACATACGAACGAGTTCCGTTCTGAGAGTGCATTTGTGAGACCAATTTGTTCATAAGTCCAATAAAGTTAGCCTAGGTACCCAACTAACACAATCGGCTATACAGTACTGTACTGTAATAGGTTTATAATACATTCACATCTTTGAAAGTTTGCAACTTGAAGGTTCATATGCAGGGGACTTACTGTATGGGGGCAGATGGTTACTAGACTTATCATGGTGATCATTTCATAATGGATGCCAATGTCAAATACTATGTAGTATACCTGAAACTAACATAATATTGTACAACTATATTTCAATTTAAAAAATATATATTATATATAAAAAATACACAGCACTGCAACACATACATACTTTAATTACTCCACCCTCAGGTGGATTTCTAGCTTCACTGGCCTTTAGAAGGAGTCATTTTGCCATATTCCTTCCATGAAAGAGAACATTTGCTAACTTTGAAATGCATGGATATTTATAAAGTAATTACATTCAGAAATAGGGGAGAGAGCAGGGGGCTTGGAATGGGAACACGTGAGCTCTAGTCTAGGCAAGGTGCCTCATGGCATTTTGCAAAATTCATTCTTGTCATCTATACGGTGAAGGACCCAGGTGTCTTCTCAGAGGGGCCTTGCAGTGCTATGATTCTAGAAGCACTTCCTTAAGGAGGAAGCTGTTAGGATCCTGCTGAGTTGGAACACACTCGGCTTGATGTGCCAAGGGGTCTGCCTGGTCTCCCTCGCTAGGCACAAATGCATGTGTAGCATCACTCAAAAAAAAAAAAAAAAAAGAGGCCATTCATGGCATACTTTAACATACCCGTTGTGGTAGGCTGAATAATGGCCCCTCAGAATGTCCAGATCCTAATACCTGGAGCCTGTGAATGTTACATGGTAATGGGAACTTGGCAGGTGTGATTAAGTTAAAGGAATCTGAGATGGGGAGATTAGCCTAGATTATCTGGGTGGGCCCTAAAAATGTAATTACAAGTGTCCTTGTAAGGGGGAGGCAGAGAGAAATGTGATGACAGGAGAGGAGAAGGCCATGTGGTGACAGAAGCAGAGGGAGAAAAGGCGATGTGATATGAGGACATGAACCAAGGAATCAGGACAGCCTCTAGAAGCTGAAAAAGGCAAGGAACAGATTTTCCCCTAGAGCCTCCACTTGATAATTGTCACTTCCACCCTGCTCACACCTTGATTTTCCCCCCATAAGACTCATTGCAAACATCTGCCCTCCAGAACTGTAAGAGAAAAAATATATCCTTTTTTTTTTTTTTTTTTTTTTTTGGCCACGACCAGGGATCGAACCTGTGCTCCTGCAGTGGAAGCACAGAGTCTTAACCACTGGACCGCCAGGGAAGTCCCACATGTGTGCTGTTTTAAGTCATCTAGTTTGTGGTAATTTGTTATAGCAGCCAAAGAAGACTAATACACTAAGTTTAGATGAGCACGACATTCTCCCGATTCCTAAAGTGGAACCTTTTGACAGGCTGGCTACAAGAGGTAAATTGGATGCATGGCAGATGGGGCCCTTGTTCCAATGAATCTCATTGCCTTCCCTTCAACATTAGAACTGCATTTCTCTAGATCTTAGAGTTTCATGGTTATTTATTCAAATTGCAGTGTCTCTAACAGGCACTCCGCCTTAGTAGCTAGTGGGTTTAGCCCAAGTATTTGGTATATTGTGGGTACTTCCTAAATGATACTGGTTGACTTCCACCTGTGCACAAGGCACCATGAGAACAAAATCTATAGTTGGGGAAGGTGGGAGGGAAATGTCTGGAAAGATACAGAGTGTCTGTCCAACCCTACTTCCTCAGTTCCATGCGTTCCTTCCAAGTCCATCCTAGAACCAAATATACATCATTTCACCAAGGGCCTGGAAAAGATATTTTTATTGCTATTGTAGGGGAAGCTCCACGATCACTCATTCCTGATTCCACCATTAGTACTGTTTAGCTGTAGTGATCCACCAATACCTCCCATGAAATCATAGAAAATTTATATTGGTCTCTGTCCCTGGTTCCTGACACAGAGTTCCTGAAACCCTTGTAATTTCCCGAGTGTTGGGAGTGTCTTTTGTTTTAATGAGACAGCTCTGGGTGGTTTCCCGGATGAGGTCTGGTTATAGGAAAGACCAAGTCATGACGAGAAGCTTGGGATTCTCAGTCCTGCTTCCCATTCTCCTGAGAAGGGAAAAGGGATGAAAATGAATTGATCATGCCTACATGATAAAGCCTTCATCAAATCCCCAAAGTACAGTGTTCGAAGAGCTTCCAGGCTGGCAAACACACGTCTCCTGGGAAGGTGATGTACCCCAGTCCCACGGAGATAGAAGCTCCTGCGCTTCGGACCCTCCTAGGCCTCGCCATATGCACCTCTTCATTTTGCTGTTCATCTGTATCTTTTATCATATCCTTCATAACCTGGTAAACACAGGTGTTTCCCTGAGTTCTGTGAGCCACTCTACCAAATCAATTGAATCTAAGGACCAGGTTGTGGGAACCTCTAATTTGTAGCCAAATAGGATGGAAGTTGTGGGTAACCTGGGGACCTACTACTTGCAACTGGCATCTGAAGTGGGGAGCAATTTCCTGGGACTGAGCCCTTAACCTGTGGGATCTGGCACTATCTCCAGGCAGATTGTGTTAGAATTGAGTCAAATTGTAAGACACTTAGCTGATGTCATGAAGAATTACTTGTGGTGTGGGCAAAAACCCTACTCTCACCTTTCACCTCTAAATACAGCCTGTGTTCACGACCTTCTTGGACCTTCTTTGGCCTAATTGTTTCTGGCAGCTGACAACCGTTTCCCCAGGCTCTCACCAGGAGTCCATGGTGATGATAATAACCATGAAAGCACTAATACCTGTTTATGGGGAGCATCCTATGTGACAGGTACTTTACACACAGTATCTCTAATTACTCCAGTAATGATGCAATGTGCATATTATAATATCTTCTAATAGATACATAAGTTAACTGGGGCGAACTATTATAATCCGGACCACACAGGTGATCAGTGATGAAGCCGAGATTCAAACCCAGGTCTGCCTGATGCCAAAGTCTTTCCATTTTGTGACATGTCTGTGACCATAAGAAAATGTACCCCAAGTGTTTAGCATGGTGTTTGGCATACGATAAATTCTTGATTAATGTTAGCTTTTGTTATTGTCATTATGTGTCTGTGTCTATGACTGTAGCTGCCAGTCCAAGTAAAATGGAGCACAGTCACCCTACAGCCAGGGTGGCCTAGCACCCAGCAGATGGAAAGGGCCACTTTGGCCTTTCCGTAACCCATATCCCTGGAGAGCTTCAAAGCCACAGAGATGCTCTTCTGCTTCCACATCTCCCTACTTCCACATATCCCACTGTTTCTAGAAATGAGAAAATAAAGGTGCTACAGCCAAAAGGAGAATGAGTGGGGAAATGTACACATAGAGAGGGCCTCTTAGATTGAGCCCCTCTTCACCTGGTATCCTGCTAAATTGATTCCCTCTCTGCCTCCCTTTAAATGCCCTCAGGTAGGCCTCTGTGCCTGCACTGACACTATCCCAGAAACCTCCACATCCTTGCCTTCAACCTCACACATACCGCTGAGAAGCAGAGGAGCTGAGGAGCAGCGGGATTTAGGGAGAAAGTGAGAGAACCCCCTTTTAAGAACAAATATCTCTTCTCATTTTCTTCTTCCATCTTGGTACTGGAACACTTCAACATTGGTAGAACTTAAAAAGAAGATATTTTCATGTGAAGAGACATAACATTTGAATTGGGACAAAATGTTCTCATTGTGATGCAGGAAAACAGGTCCCTGAGAGATCTGAGCAGGTAAGACAAGCATGTGGCACACATGGTTCCTTTTTCCCATCTCTGACCTGTGGCAGGCATCACCAGTCGATCACAGCACTCTTCTCTACTGAACCCAGACCAATCAATTACAGATGACACTTTAAAGGACACTTATTTGGCATGCTTGGAATATGACACAGCTTTGAAGATAGGCAACTCTGTGAACTCTTTCCACGTTGTGAATTCACTGATCAATTTCTGAATTCTATCCATCTATTAAAGCCCAGGTCCTATCCTATCCACTCTAGGGAGCCTTCCCTAAGCATACTGATGTTGGTCTTTCTTAAATTCCTCTCCTTTGTTACTGATACATCCTGGGGAGAATCCAGATTTTGTGGGGACTGAAACTTGTCAACAGTTTTGTAATACTTTCTACAGAGAAACTGGAAAGATAATTCAAGTTTTCCTTTAGATCGATCTGAATTTGTTTAGAGAAGTTTATTTTGATTTCGCACTAATTATTGATAATATCATGTAAGTTTTCAGGACGTTCTTTACTTTGAGAAAACCACTAGCAATTTTCTTTCACATATGAGCACTGAGATTTCAGAGCATTTCAAATTTCCTGTGCAGCGTCTAACCGAAAATAGCCTAATTGACGACACAGTGACAAGGTTGTCTTCAGTGTCTTCATATCAACATGTTTTCTAGGAAGGGTGCATCTAAATATCTTAAAGTATTGCAGTTGACCCATCACATCCTGGCAAAGGAAACTGGGCAGATTCCTTGGAGCATCATGTTAGGAATGTTCCTTCCTGAGCTCTATGGACTAGAACCAGGTATATATACTCCAAGCCTCATACTCTCTCTCCTATCTGTTAAGGGAGCTCAGAATGCACTGAGTATTTTTAAAATATCCTTAGCATTCATTCCTCTCACTATATTTAGTAAAATATCTGTGAGGATTCAAAAATATATCTTTGAATTAATGGATGAATGAATGGAAAAGTGAGTAAATGAAGAATACAAGTTCAAACATCTCCGAATATTCTGTTTGCTCTTTTTTTTTATATTTTCTCCATATATTTATATACATATATTTTTTCTCTCTCTATATATTTCTGTATATGTATTTTCTCTATATTTCTATATTATCTTTTTTCTATATTTCTTATACTATTGATGGAAATGTGGCTTATTTTTTATTAATACTTTTGGGTGGTTTTTTTTGGTTTTTTTTTTTTGCGGTACGCGGCCCTCTCACTGTTGTGGCCTCTCCCGTTGCGGAGCACAGGCTCCGGACGCGCAGGCTCAGTGGCCATGGCTCACGGGTCCAGCCGCTCCGCGGCATGTGGGATCCTCCGGGATGGGGGCACGAACCCGCGTCCTCTGCATCGGCAGGCAGACTCTCAACCACTGCGCCACCAGGGAAGCCCCGATGGGAATGTGGCTTATTTAACTGAATTACAGGCTTATCTTTTCAGCTGCTGAGATTAAAATCTTGGTGAAACCACACAGTGTTAGCATTGGAAGATATACTAAAGATCACTTAGTTCAATACCTTTTTGTTTTTAATGAATAAAGAAACTGAAGCTGAAAAAGTTATTAAGTTATTGTCCAGGGCCTCAGAGTAGCTCTTCTAAATCCTGACCCCACCTCTTACCACAACTATACTCTTTTTTATTTTTTTATGTATTGTTTTGGCTGCACTGCACGGCACGTGGGATCTCAGTTCCCCAACCAGGGATCAAACCCATGCCCCCTGCATTGGAAGTGCAGAGTCTTAACCACTGGACCACCAGGGAAATCCCTATACTCTTTAAAATTGTAAAATAAATGCTTACCTTTTAATGGGCTCCAAATTTAGAATCCTTTCACTTACCTTAAAATCAATCACTTGGGGCTTCCCTGGTGGCGCAGTGGTTGAGAGTCCGCCTGCCGATGCGGCGGACACAGGTTCGTGCCCCGGTCTGGGAGGATCCCACGTGCTGCATAGCGGCTGGGCCCGTGAGCCATGGCCGCTGGGCCTGCGCGTCCGGAGCCTGTGCTCCGCAACGGGAGAGGACACGGCAGTGAGAGGCCCAAGTACTGCAAAAAAAAAAAAAAAAAAAATCAATCACTTGCATAGTTCTTCCCCTTCCTTAGTTTTTATTCATTCAATGTATGTGTGTTTAACATAATGGGAATGTAAAGAAACATGGTCCCTACTCTTAAAGAACTTAGTCTCGTTAAGATAAAAAACATATAACCTAATTCATAGCAGGGCATAATTACAGGAAAAATCCTGTTGATTTCCCTTGAATTCAGTGTGAAATGAAAGTTGTTTCCTGTTTAGACCATATATTTTTTTTCATTTTTAATGAGACCTTTGAAGAATGGCATTCTAAGAGTTAAATCACTGCAGCAAGGCTGCTTATCTAAACAATAGAATTTCAGCCACATCAGGATAGGGCTGTTGTTTTCAAGGGTATTATTCTTTAAGTGGAACGTATCATCATCTTTGGTCATTGACCTAACTGGCCAAACATAGTTGGTATATTTTGTTTTTCTCTGCTTATGTCCTTGGGGTTATAAGTTAACGATGTGAATGGAACAACACAAACCAAATACTTCCCCAGCCAACTGCTATGATGTGTCTTATGGGAAATAGCCTCAGCCAGTCCTGGGAAGTGGTTAAAGTGTGATGAAGAGCATGAGATTTTTGTTAACAAGCATTCACTCAGCAGATGTTGATAAATATCTCTTGAGTCTTTAATACATGCCAAGCACTATTGAATACTCTGATGATGTAGTGGTGAATAAGAGAGAATGATATCCCTGCTTCTATGGAGCTTACATTCTGGTAGGACAGACGGGCAATGAACAATAGCCTGGAAAATTCACACAGTAATGAGTTATGCAGAGAAGAATATGGTTGATGATAAGGCATAGATGATAAGGCATAGACTGGGACAGGGGGCATGCTTCTGGGGGAAAATGACCTTGAGGTTAAGACAAGAAGGAGGCAACTGGGGAAGACCTGGAGGAAGGGCAGGGAAGATGCTTCAGGCAGAGGAAGCCTTGCGTGCAGAGACCATACGGGCAGAAGGATCTCGGTATGTTCTCAGCCTAGAACTTAGCCTGCTGTGGCTGGGACCTGAAGGAGAAAAGTAATAGGGCAGAGGGTGAGGTCAGACAGGCAGGTAGGGGGCAGACCACGCCAGGCTTTGCAGGCAGGATCAGGAGTTTAGTTTTAACTCCAAAGGCAATAGAAGCCACTGGAGGGTTTTAAGCAGGGCAGTCATGTGATCTAATTTACATTTTTTTTTGGCCAGGCCACTAGGCTTTCAGGATCTTAGTTCCCCACCAGGGATCACACTTGGGCCCACGGCAGCAGTGAAAGCACCGAGTCCTAACGACTGGACTGCCAGGGAACTCCCTAATATACAGTTTTAAAAGAACATTCTTGGGACTTCCCTGTGGCACAGTGGTTAAAAATCTGCCTGCCAATACAGGGGACATGGGTTCAAGTCCTGGTCTGGGAAGATCCCACATGCCGCGGAGCAACTAAGCCCGTGAGCCACAACTACTGAGCCCGCGAGCCACAACTACTGAAGCCCACGTGCCTGGAGCCCGTGCTCCGCAACAAGAGAAGCCACTGCCATGAGAAGCCCACGCACCGCAACGAAGAGTAGCCCCCGCTCACTGCGACTAGAGGAAGCCTGCGCACAGCAAAGAAGACCCAACGCAGCCAAAAATCAATAAAGTAAATAAATTAAAAAAAAAAAAAAGAACATTCTTGATGCAGTGAGAAGAGTGAAATATAGGCAGGAGAGAGGGCAGCAAGGAGACCGGTTAGGCATGAAGGGCAGTATTCTAGGTGAGAGAATGCAGTCTCCGGGCAAGAGTGGGCCTGTTGCACAGACAGACCAGGCTACTTGACTCAAGAGACAGGAGAAGCCAGTCAAATCGGCTGGCTAAACCCTAATTTCCTCATCCATAAAAAGCGGAAAATAATACTCATCTTGGGGATTTGTATTGGGGATTAAATGAGATAAAACAGGATGTACTACATGACAACCCACAGAACCAAAGGCTAGGGTGCAGGCAATCTCCAACAGGAGTCAGCAAACTCTGGCTCCTCTGGCCACCACTAGTTTTATTGAACATTGCCATGACCATGTGTGAGGTATGGCTGCTTTCATGGTACAACAGTGAAGTTGGGTAGCTGTAACACAAACTGTATGGCCTCAAAAACCTAAAATACTCTCTGACCCTTTACAGAAAAAGTTGGCTGACCCCTGACCTAGATTGGAATGAAGAGTAAGAGGAATGTAAGAGAGACGTACTAAATCTATACACCTGGGAGGCAGCGCATTCGGAGAAATGGTAGTGGCATGTCATGGGCTGTATTTTTCAAGTGCTCTGCAAAAGAGAAGGCCCTGGCTGTAAAGAAGTGATTAATAAAGGGACACATTTGAAATGAACTTCAAATGTCATTGTCACATAAACCAACCAATAATACCATGTAACATTTACAAAGTGCCTCTATATTTCCATTCTATTCATCAATAATTTTATTCAAATAATCCACTATGGATTTATAAATTCAGTGCGAGACAGGATAAGCAATAGAAAAGATATATATCAATAAATTGGAAGAACCATAAATAAAACACAGAGTTCAACCAGACAGTCAACAAACGTGACTTTAGCATTAAGTACATGCTAGGTCCAGTGCAGGGTGCTGGAAGACACAGTGATAGACATGGCAGCCGCCATTTTTGTTTTCATGGGATTTTGAATTTAATATTTCCACTCACACTGTATGTGAGTGTCTTTGTGTGAATAAAGGAAGACCCTCTCTTCCTTCTGCAAGACATGTCATCTCCATCTGTAGGAAACCTTAAAACACATTGATTTGCTTAGGGCCATCTGCAAAAAATTTAAGATAGATGTTCAACTCTAGTGTAATATGATGTGAATGGTGCTTGGGTATGGCACCCTTCTGCAGTAAATTTGCTTAATTACATGTGCAGTCGCCAGACATATGCGTTCAGAAGAGAAAGGGATGATGACATTATAAAGAAGGGACAGTACTGAGCTGAAGACTGTGAATATTGTTTTTCTAGTTACCTATTTTTGTCAGTGATCCCTACTTATGGTTGTATCAGTAACGAGTGTCCACAAGAATTTCATATGTCCTCTGAAACTCACAATATGAAATTTAAGCAGGTTATATACTGTACTTGAAAGAGTGGAAAAGAGGAAGCGTGTGACAAAATAAAATGATCAGTTATAGGATGTCCAAGTGCCCAGAAATATTTGGTACTCCCTGAAGGTGGAGACAGTTTGGGAGTAGTGTTGGGGAATTGTGTTGGTGTTCTCATTTATAAAAGAAATTTTATTTTACATTAGAGCCTAGTTGATTTCCAGTGTCTTGGTGTTTCCATTTTCATTGAATCTAATTTATTAATTTACTTCCTGGTTTGAATTTTAAAACTCAGATTTGAAGTTCAAGGTTTTATATCCCAGAGTGGTGTGCAGTTAGAATCCCTAGGTGAAGAAGGCCCCTAGAAACAGCTTTATAAAGCACAAAGCCTGAAATAGGCAATTCTACTGGAGCTGGGAGCAATGTGTTCATGGAGTAGGTCAAGAAGGTTCGTCATTATTTTTTCCCTTTGTTCAGAACAAAAATGAAAACATATATGAATTAAGAGAGCCTGGTTTTGGCTCAGCAGAATCTGAATGGAGGAGAGTACGAGAAGCAAGAGGGAGCAAAAGGGAGTTTGCGGAAAGGAAGAAAATACTTTAATTGAACATCAGTTCCTTTTTATTCTCCCAAAGCTTGTTTTCAAGGTGTCACTTTCTTCTGTTGCTTTCCTCCTGTGTCCTAGATGCCACGTCAATGAATGAAACAAAGTCCCTCTTTCCGGAGCGCCCTCAACGAGAAGCAATACCATTCATGTCACCGGGAATTCCGGAAAGGGTAATAAGGAAGGTTTGCTTTTCCTTATTAATATGCGGCTGAAAGTCACACATTTATTTCCAATTGCTAATTAATTTTGCTTCAAGTTAGCTTTTTATGTGTATTTTTGGGAATTGATATTACTATTATTTACATTACCATCACTTTGCTTTTGAAATCCCATACCAAACTAAGTAAGAGAAATCGATGAAAAGTGATTAGAATCAAAATGGGGAGATAGGGGCTTTCCCTGGTGGTCCAGTGGTTAAGACTCTGTGCTTCCAAAGCAGGGGGCATGGGTTTGATCCCTGGTTGGGAACTAAGATCCCACATGCTGTGTGGCACGTCAAAAGATTTTTTAAAAAAAGTGTGGACATAAAATAGACTTAACCCTATCAAACTGCTCTTCTGTAACTCTACTATGAAGTTGATTATTATTATAAAGTTATTATGATGATGAGGTTTATTAGTCCCATTTCATAAACTTTGTGACGGTTTTTTTCTTTACAAAGTAGAGGTTTATTCTCTAAAATTTGAATATATAAAGTTGTAGCCCTGAAGATTAATACAACATATAGTTTTAAAATATGAAAATTAAATGTGATTTAAAAAATCTCACTTGTAGAACCCAAAAGAAATAGGTAAGTATAATATAAATAGTAATCTATGATTAGGGTATATTTTCCCATAGACATTTTAATTCTTTTATTGAAGTATAGTTGACTTACAATATTGTGTTAGTTTCAGGGGTAGAGCAAACGGATTCAGTTATACATATATATTAATATATATATTTTTTCAGATTTTCCACTATAGGTTATTATAAGATATTGAATATTGTCCCCTGTGTTATACAGTAAATCCTTGTTGCTTATCTATTTTATATATAGTAATGTGTAGCTGTTAATCCCATACTCCTAATTTATCCCTCCTCCCCTCCCCTTCCCCTTTGGTAACCAAAGTCTGTTTTATATGTCTTTGAGACTGTTTCTGTTTTATAAATAGATTAATTTGGATTATTTTTTAGATTCCACATATAAGTGATAGCATGTAATATTTATCTTTGTCTGACATCACTTAGTGTGATAATCTTTAGGACCATCCATGTTGCTGCAAATGGCAATATTTCATTCTTTTTTATGGATGAATAATGTCCCATTGTATATATATCACACCTGTTTATCCATTCATCTGCTGATGGACACAAGTTTATTCCATGTCTTGGCTATTGTGAATAGTGCTGCTATGAACACTGGGGTGCATGTATCTCTTTGAATTACAGTTTTTGTCTTTTCTGGATATATGCCCAGGAGTGGGATTGTTGGATCACGTGGGTGATTGTGTTTTTAAAATCAATAATTAGTTATCTTAAATTTGTTGAGTCAACAATATTTCTCATTCTATGGGGGAATATCAGAAAAATCTCTATTTCTTTTCAAACGCTTAAGGAATTAAGAAATGGAAGTTGATATTAAAAAAAAATTACTTAACCATTTTCTACATGGGATTGCAAAGCTTAATAAATAGACATCATACTATTTTTCCAGTTGACTCTGATAAAAATATTGCTAAGCCATGATCTTTATTGTGTATTTAGAAGTATGAGTTTCTACCCAGTTGAGACCATAAATGGGGGAGAGAAAGCCAAAAGCCACAAGAGAGAAAACATTTTGGTTCAACTTTGTGCTTGGCGAGCTGTTTTCCCTCATAAAATTTACAGATTAAGGGATATATTTCTATGTATGATCACAGTTCCCATGGGTAGTGGTAACCAAATATACATAGATACTCCTTTTATTTGAGAAATGCTTTTCTACTACTTATTTTATGAAACAAACACACATTTGCTAACCATAATCTCCTGAACTTTAAAAACATTTTCTCACAGGATAAAAATTTCTGTATTAACTCTTACTTCCTTGTTGACTGGAGATTTCATGGACACCATCAAGCAGAAACCTCTCTCTTGCTAACAGTCAGGTGGGAAATTCCTACTGTTTAAATGTAATCATAAGTTAGAGACTAATTATAGTAGGAATTACTCTGGAAGGAATAGAGTGTCCGATTGAAGCTGTGGGGAAATATCATTAAGTGTAGAAGCAGAGTGAGGAAAAAAGAGAGGAAAGTTCATATCATCTTCCTTCTACTGGTGGTTCTTGAGCTAACAGGAGGTGGTTTAAGGATAGGGCATTAAATAATATTGAATCATAGAATGAGTTATTACCTTTTCAGTTCTTTTTCACTCCTTTGGTTAACGTTAAGGAGAAAGTTCACATCTAGTGGCAGTTTTCACGTCCCCTTAATACTTGCTAAGTCTCCTTTATCACAAAGAGAGAGGGCCTCAGCAGAATACAGAAAAAAACAAGAAATTGACAATATTTTGTTTTCATCATATCGTTTAGGGCAAGGGAAAGTGATTTTCCATTAGGATAAGAAGAGAAAGTTTCTTTTAAAAATAAATTTGTTTAGGTCGAGAGTTAATTTAAATAAAAATATTAAGTAGTGAAAGGGATGCACAAATATGACAAAGGTTGTGAAGTGACAACATAGTATGTTGGGAACATACTATTAGAGTCCTCTAAATAGAGATGAAATCATCTTTCCCCAGACTTCTTCCATTCTTCTTTTTTATCTTCCCTTCTTTCTCTCTCCCCCAATGTTCTTTTCTACCTTCATTCAACAAGATGTATTGAGCCAGGATATGTTTTTGATATTGTACTGCTCACAGCAAACCCAGAAATACAAAGGTTAGTACATCATTATCTTTGCTTTGTTGAGAGCTCAGTCTCACTAGAGACACAGTTATGCAAACAGTTATTATACAGGGAGAAATCTGGTGTGTGTGCAAGGTATCCAGTAGAGGGATAGCCATGTGTGGAGCAAGGGGAGGTATTGGGTTTCAACCTTGGAAAGCAGTCCTATGAAATACAGTCCAAGTTCATAAATATATCCTTAATTTCTTCTGCAAACCTCTATAAAACCAGATATTGCATTAGATACCGGGGATTTGGACATGAAAAAAGTACAGTTGAAGTTTCAAGAAGCTTATGATTACAAGGGGGAAAGACAAGGAAAGCAATGGTTATAGAGGTCTATATCCCTTAAAGGACCTCCCTGGTGGTCCAGTGGTTAAGACTCTGCGCTTCCACAGGTTTGAGCCCTGGTCAGGGAAGTTCTGCATGCTGCACGGTCCGGCCAAAAAGAAAAAAAAAAAAAAAAAAAGAAAGGACACAGGTCTATATCCCTTAACTGAAACCCTTGGAGGCAGATGTGTTTCACAATTCTGAATTTTTAGAATGTTGATATGGTACACAAACTGTATATTACATAATACCCATAAAAGGGTCTGGGGCAGGTACCCCATAACAAAAACATATTCATCCACGCTAAATGGAATAAAGACTATAAACAGCCCCACGTCAGTTCAGTGAAGGTTGTTGGCTTTTGTAACGTTAAGATTTCTGAACTGCAAAAAGTGTGGACCTATTTTTCACAATAACTGGAGGTATGTTGCTCTGGAAGAACATTGAAAGGGCAATGAACCACACTTCAATAGAAACGAGGTCAGGGAAGGCCTCCTCAAAGATGTATTTTCTGAACGGAGTCTTGCTGGATGAATAGGCGTTAACTGGGCAGAGACGATGGAGGAGACAGAGGATTGGAGGATGCGGAGAAGGGTTTTCTAGGCTGTAGGGTCAGCCTGTAAAAAGGCAATGGACTTGGGGTTTGGGGGGAACTGCAAGTAATTCGGAATGGCTGTGTGTGATGTGCTGAGACGGAGATGAGGAAGGGTATGGAGATGGAAATGCTGATGGAGAAATGCTGAGATCAGGTGGCAGCAGCGGACAGGGACCCTTGCTAAATCTAATCTTAGCCTGAAGGATAAAGAGAGCTTTAAATGATTTTCAAATCATGCGTGTAGTCATGTGAACAGATTTGAAATTATAGGACAATCATAATATTGGATGACAGAGCTGATGCGCTGCACAAAACTGAGGCAAATGTAGTTGTCTGGGTGAGAGATGATGAGAGAATGCAAATTGGCATGGTCTGGCACATAGTAATTGCTCAATAAATCATGGCAATTAGAAGGGCAAAGGCAAGGATGTAGTGGGGATGGCTAAGAAGGGACAATTTAGAGATATCGTAAAGAATTATTCGGGACTCAGTACCTGACTGGACTTGTAGGAGGTGGGGGGCAGTGTCTCCTCCCCTCCAATATCTCCACGCCTCCTCTTTTGGCTTCAAGGTCTGTGTTGCTTGGTGTTCCATTTTTTCGGCCATGCAGCATGTGGGATCTTAGTTCCTCTGACTAGGGATGGAACCCGCGCCCCTTGCAGTGGAAACGTGGAGTCTTAACCACTGAACCACCAGGGAAGTCCCATTGGTGTTCTATTTTGGACATGATGAAATATGGGTTTGGGGCTCAGGGAGATTGTCTCCGCTGGATTTGGGAGTTGTTATGTGATAGCTGCAGCCTTCACGTGGGTGAGATCACAGAGAGACAGTGCGTGGTACGATAAGGAGGACTGAGGTCAAAAGCCTGGAAAAAAAGTAAGGGGAAGGGAAAGGAACTGTCAACCGTGTTAAGTACCCTCGAAAGATTAACTGAGACAAGGTCTGGAAATATCCTGATGGACATGGCAAATAGGAGGTCAACAGTGATCTGAGAAGACCAGCTTCAGTAGCTGAGCAAGGGGCAGAGGCTGGTGACTCTGAATAAAGGAGTGTGCAAGTGAGAAAGCAGGGACACAGTGCTGGCTGCTGTCCTTTTAAGATACTTGGCTGTGAAGGGAGGGACACAGAGAAGGACAAAATTAGAAGCAGTCATGGGCTGTATGGCAAGGTTTTGGGGAGGAGAGATGCCGCTGCACTATCAGGAGTCAGCTTTTTCGGTTGTGTTGCAGCCGGCCTCTGGAGGAGACGTGTCTTTAACCTGAACACAAGTGTTTCTCAGAAACAGACGGCTGCATAAACAGACTGGACTGGAATAGCTCCGCAGGAATGCACGTGTTTCTGGGCTCGTGTCCCAGGCGCTGCTTCTTGTGCTAACTTCCTGTAGAGTTTTTGCTCCTTCCTCCCTCTATTGTCTACCTGGTTAGCTGCTTGCCGCTTGTTTAAGATGGCGCTTGGAGCTGTGTAGGTGCCAGGGAGCTGGCTTGTAGAATACCTGTGTGTGTGCTGGATTCCTCAAGGTAATGCTCTTCCCAAACCGCCCCCACTCATTCTTGTAGCCTATATTCTCTGCATCACACGTTTGATAATTTAGTTCGATCAGTTCCTATGAGTGGCTGGGGGGATAATGCACCAGGCTAGGCACAGGAGAGCTAGAAGAAGACAGGGCATTTGCCTTCACGGACCTTATAATCCAAGTCGTGGGACTGTCTTCCAAAAAATGGTAACAGTGGCTCTTAAACTTTTGGGGGGACCTATAGATCTTTTTGAAAAGTTGTTGAAACTACATACCTTGTTCCCATGAAAGAGCACACAGAATTTTTTTTTTTTTTTTTTTTTTGGGCCACGTGGCCTGTGGGATCTCAGTTCCTCCACCAGGGATCGAATCTGCATCCTCCGCATCGGGAGTTTGGAGTCTTAACCACTGGACCGCCAGGGAAGTCCAGCATGCAGAATTTAACATAAACTTTCAGGGGGCTTGTGGACTTGCTAAATTCTGAAGTGGTTTTCAAAACTCAACCTAAGCGTGCCCAGACTATACAGTCATTTGTGCTCCATTAGTTTGTGACCTGGGCTAAAACAATGTTTCTGAGCCTCCATTTCCAGATTGTGTTGCCTGTCTCACAAGGATTTTGTGAGGACTAAATGAGATATTATGAATAAGGGGTTGAGCAGAGAGCCCAACACAGAGCCGATGACAGTAAATGTTATTTCAGCTTTAAGTGTGTTATGGAGGAAGGTAGCTAGGTGCTCAGCCCAGGCCACAGCTAACTCACTGCTCTCTGGTGAAGGAGTTATTCCAGGATTTTGTTGTCACTAGTTGGTGAAAACGTTGTCGTCTGTCTCCCATGTTCCAGTCGTTCCCTAGCTATCTGTAGAATTTTTCTTTATCTCAGTCCCATCTAAACAATTACTACCTTTATTTATATAATGTTATTAAACTTGCATGTACTTGCTTAAAAAGAAAACTTTGGATCCCAACCATCAATAGAAAACGGCTTTCACTTGCCCTACATAGAAAGTAACAGTAACAGTAAACAATGAAAATTTAACAAGGCTCTAGATTCTAGTTAGAGCGCAGTACTTACCTAGGGCTTTGAGTCTGTGGCCTGCTCTCTGATAAATAGGGAGTTTAGCCAGTATTTGACAGAGAATACTTTCTTCTTGTTGCAATCAGAAGAACTGAGGGAGCATTCAAAAGGGAATAACTTTCTCTCCAATGGGATTGGCTGTCATTTAATGCCCGGACCCTGCTCTGTGCACCGACTGAACGCATCTCCCCTGACTCCAGCGAGGGGCTCTCCTTTGGGAGACATTATGTGAGGGGCAGTTACCTCTCTCGGCACCCCAGCTGAATAATAAGTTCTGGGAGAGCAGCGTCCTGAATCCAACCGGCCCCGAGGACAGGAGCTCCGCAAAAGCCTTGCCATTTGAGCTCCTAGAAGCAAGGACACTCAGAGGTCCTGCCCCCTAGTTCCTTGATGGATCAGGCTCAGTGTCTACTTCACACCCTCACACCTCACACTGCTCCAGAGTTTTATATTTTCATTGGACAGATAGCTGAGGCCACCTAGGTGCTGCTGGGACCTCGGTGGGGTGGAAGGGAGGCTATGGACATTGTTTTGAAGCCGTCTGCCTGGCAAACACTGCGTCTACATGGATTGCAGGCTGTAGATGAATAATAATAAAAGCGCGAAAGCAAAATTGCCTGAAGATTTTATTCACTTCGCGCTTGAATAAGCGCCAATTAAGCAAATCATCAGAGCTTACTGTTATTAGCAGTATTAGTATTTTGTTATTATAATGGAACTCTCTTCAGCAGCCCGCAGGAAACAGGACGTGCCCTCCCTCCCTTCCCGGAGCTACCTCCGCTCCCCGCTCCCCAG
>NW_020175199.1:2743761-2877445 GCF_003031525.2 Neophocaena asiaeorientalis asiaeorientalis
GAGGGCCCGAACCTGCGGGGCTCCCGCTGGGAAACATTTGTCTAGAGGAAAAGCGCGGCCCGGTGCTCTGGACGCCCTCGCCTCGGTCTCCCGTCTTTGGGCTTCTGTGTTGTCGGCTCGCCCCTCCGACCCCGTGCCAGTTTGAACCCGTCCTCAGGACACGAGCGAAGTCGGCTGCCCACGTTGGCAGGGAGGAAGGAAATCACCTGGTTCTCAAAGTTACCTTCAGAGTTAGGCTTTTTTTTTTTTTTTTTTCGCCTCCCTTTCTTTTCTGAAGGTGAGTCGAGATACTTCATTTAACCCAGTGAGAATACAAAATCTACTTTAAAGATTGGGACATAGAAAAAGTGCAGGCCAGTGCGGATATGGACTCTGCAGCGCTAAGGGGTGGCTTGCGGTGCGTTTATCTTCTCCCCTGGTCTTTGAGAGCCTTGCCTTGGCGCGCAAGTAAAACACCCTAGAAGTAAAAAGTGGGTGCGTGATGTGCAAAAACGCAGCTTCAAGATAGGTCTCCTTTCTCCCACCCCACACCCCTGAGCAGATTGCCACCTTTAAGCCCAGAGGCGTTTAGTAGCAGTTTTGCAGCTGCCACTGTGTGTGTGTGTGTGTGTGTGTGTGTGTAATAGAGGGTAATTGGTGTAAAACACGCGCGTATGTTTGCATGTGCATAGAAGGCCTACGGAAGGAGGACTTAAACAGTAGTTGTCCTTGGGAGGGGAGCTGGGGGACGGGTGGGAGAGAGGCTCAGTTTCACATACCTTTTGGGACTTTTTTCTTCTTTTTTTTAAACCATGTGCATACATTACCTATTTTAGGAAAAAAGAGAAATATTACCGTTCCGAAAACCGAGGCACGTTTGCATAGCCTTGAAAGCAGTAGTTTACCTAGTTTCAAGTTACGTGGAATTGCCCTTGAAACACACAAATCTCCTAGCCCCTATCATATCTTTCCTTCAGTTGCTATCTCTAAAAATCCTTAGGGAATCAAGGGGAGGTCTTCAAAAGAAGACTTTTAAGTCTTGACACAAGCTATTGGTGGTTTTTATTGCTACCTCGATTCTGAGTTTTAATTTTGCTTTTTTGAGAGCAAGTGTGGCTTGTGTGATTTTGGAAGAGGTGGCTTTCTGGTAAAAGCACAGCCAGGAGACGTGCTAGGGTGATACCAGAACTTTTTCCGGGAGGGTAGGCCATCACAAGAAGGTTCTAGTAGGAAAACCAGAGGGAGACAGTCTCAGAGTGGACATGGATTGCTGGCAGAGCAGTTTAGGCATCTTTCTGATCTGCTGACTTGGGCTCAAATGGATGCATCTTTAAGGAAGCAAATTTTCAATATTGAAAGTGAATGTAAAGTTAAAACCACAGCTCAACAAAAAGTGACCGAAATCGAGCAATCCACTGAATATCTTCAATCCAGCTACTCATACCAAGAGGGCTGATTTCTCTTAGTTCTCAAGTCTGTGGAGGATGAATAAGTGAGTTGTGAATCTGGACGGTAGTTAGATGGTTATTTATGATGAACCATTTATGCCAGTCCTCGCTGTTCTTTTTGATAAAGCATAAATAAACATCAGTTTCATAATCTGCACAGTGATGTGTGAGGCTCCATAGCAGGAAATGTGGTTCTGTGTCCTTCAGACAATATAAAGACCAATGGTGTGTTTTGGAGTCCAAAGAGACACTGTGGATTCTGAATTCGTTTCCATTTTTGTGGCAGTGGTTACATTAGGGCTGTCCTTTTCCTTTATTCAGTACTTCAGTTTTTCCCCCCTTTACAGTGTTAACGCATTGAGCAAGTAGTCTGCCTAATTCTAGAATAATATTTTGGTCATTGAAAATAATATAATTGTTCTGGACTCTCAGTGGTTGTTCTTAGGTTAAATTCCAAGTAGTAACATCTATATTTAAAAGTTATCCATTATTTTATGCACAGAATGTTTGTATATTTTTATAGAATGTGTTACTGTGGTTATAGGAAATCATTATAATCCAAATTGGTGGTCATGTGAAATTCTAGCTTATATAAATGGCATTTTTACTTTTTTGAATAAATACCTGACATTGGTGAGACCAGGTACCTGACACCTTTACTTGAGAATGGTCCTGAGTTAATGAATTGTAAGTGGAATGTTTAGCCTTGCTACAATGTCTCCAAACTTATTAAAGTCTACCCTTCTGAAAAGATCAAGGTTATTCATGATGTAATCAGATCTGAAGTAACCTTTCCGTGTCTGTATTGACTGGGTTGTTGTTCTCATAAATCTACCCTTGGATCTTGCAAATGTAAATGCCAGTGAGATGTTGGGTTAATGTTAAGGTACCTGGAACAACAGGGCCATTTAACTGCGATTTTTCATTTTCATCCCATGTCAGTATGTGAAAACAGCTTAAAAAAATTTAATTGCCTTCTATATATGATATAATTTTAAAAGTTATTTTGATATTGTGTGCTTTCTATTAGCCATGTTTTTAAGTACTAGAGGCACAGCTGTGGTTATAGATTGAACGTTCTATCAAAGTTAGGTGCAGAATCTGTTTGAGTATCTTTTTCCTGATTGGACCCTAAGGGATGTAATAAATCTTCAAAATCTATACTCGTGGTTGAATTACACCTTGGACACTTCTCCCTTTGTGTTTGATACAGAGGGCAAACTGTATCTTCCAATGGATTTGTCTGTTCCAAAGGACATAGGTTTTTCCTGGAACCAATCAGGTTCCTGTTTGACCATGGGAGTGAGATCAACGACACCAAAATAGAACCAATTCTTTGATGTTTTATGGAAATTACTCCTGAATTTCCTCTCTTGGGATGGTCCTATATGGATTAATTAGTAAGTGTCTTATGTTGGGTGAGAAGAAAGCAAACACACGTAACGTGAAAGTTATATGTGTTCAGGCCTGAGTAGAAGAGGTATTTTCCTTAGAAGAAACTGTCTTTAGTACTTGACAATTTATATTAATAAATAAAGATTAAGTGAACCAGTGCTTAGAGTTAGAGCTTTAAAATACGAAATAAGTTATTTTGGTATTTCTTTCATCAGGTGATGCTGCCATTTTTCAGATAATATTGAGGAAAGGGAAATATTGAAAAATCGGCCTGAACATACATTTTGTTTTCTGGGCAGGGCATGAATATTTGGACCTGGTCTGGTAGAGCAGGGGCAGAATGGAAGTTAATTTAAATGCCAGTGTAGGCTAAAGAACTGTGTGTGGCTGATTTGGCAGACTGTTTCCCAAAGTGTTATAAAGGTAACTATGGTGATTCATTAGTAGCTATGTTGTCCCTCCAGCATGGAACTGCATTTCTGTGCTGTGTAGCTCCTCTGGGTAATGCCGTGACTTAATGCCAAGGACCTGCTTACAGGTGTGGGGCTTCTCTTGTCCCTCTTTTTTTCACATCATGGCATTTTATATGGAATCCGGCAGAAAGAAGCTCTGCCACTGCAGCTTTGCCCTTTAGCATCAAACACAGGGCTGGACACACAGTAGGCCTTCAATTCATGTTTGATGAACGGATAAATATTGAGAAGGATCTGGCATTCAGATTTAGGAGCAGCATTAATCATATGAACAATACTTTGCACTCTTTTCATGTGAAAGGCACTCCCAGGTACACAGAGTCTTGGTTTTTACTGTCAAGAAGTTCATAATCCAGGTGACTTTGAGTTTGCATAGGACAAGACTCACAGAGAGCCAGCAGCAGAAAAGTTTCCATGTCTAGATCTTGGTATCATTTATTCAGGTGCCTCATATTTAGTTTGGCCTTTAGTGTATAATCAAGAAGGGAAGAAAATGTAGATAAAGGCACCTAAGAATTTTAAGGAGAGGTGCATCAGGAAATAGACTTACACTTCCTAATTTCCTCCCTGAAAAGTGCCACAGAATGGAAATGTGTACCAAAAGGCATGGAGAACTGTCTGAAAGAGTCTAATTTATTCTTGTTTATGGTGACCTCATATTCACAGTGTGGATAGACCATAATTTATTTCCTAATTTCCCTATTAATAAATGTTTGCCTTGTTTCTAGTTTTTTGGCCCCTACAGACAGTGCTGCAAGTAAATATCCTTATATGTTAAAAAAAAAAGTTCAGAATTTAATTGGCTAGAGAAGACCTATGCATCTTTACTAATAACAGCCGTGATTTCTTGTGCCTCTCATAGTAGGCGCTACGTACTTCAAAAGAAACTGTAGGGTAGAAATCATCACCCCTCCTTGTTTTATACACAAGGAAACTGAGCTTCAGGAAGGCTGTGCAGGTTATGGTTGGTAAGGGCTGAAACTGGATTAGAACCCCTGTCTGCTTGAGAAATGGACAGAGCAATGATGGGGAAATCAGGAGGCCAGGAATGGAGTCCCCATCCCCCAAGTAACAGTAGCACCAGCTCCTCAGAATCTTATCATCTCCTGGGCTTCAATTTCTCCACTGGGAAAAGGAGAGAGTTGGAATAAACTATTTCTAGGGTTTATTCCAGCTAAAACAGTCTATGATTAAAAAAAAATTAAACTCTAAAGGAGAGGTAGAGATAATTAGTAATAAAGTGATATAGAAGCATTTCCCCCACTTTAGGAATTTTGGCATTCCTGATGTTAGGATACTTTTCCAAATGTTGAGAACTTTCATTTTGTACTGTTTATTTTAAGTGGTTTATTTTCTCCAGAAAATCTGATTTTAAAGAAATTTTGCTCTTGGCAATTCACGATGTCTTAGAGCATCAGGCATTTATTAGTTCCAAGGAGAAATAGCAAGAGGACATCTCAGTGAGTCTGGGCTGGTAACTGAACATTCACCAAAGGCAAGGGCTTTGAATGGGAGTCAAAGTGGGACACTTCACTTAGTAGGCGGAGAGCAGTGGGATAACTGCTTGGCCTCTTTGGGTCCTTTAGGTTTTCTTTCTTTCCTCCTCCCCTTCTTCTTTCTTAAATTTGAGATATGATCAGTGATAGGCTGGTAAACTGGCTCTCAAAGAACAAAACCAAACCAAACCCAAAAGCCTTGATTTATGGCATTTGCCTGTTTCTGTAGGGAAAATAGGACTTTTGGTGACCAATTCCAGTGTGTATTTGGGGGTCTTAGGGTCTCCCCCATATTAAGCAAGCAATGCTCTGACACCAGCAGAGTGCCCTGTCATTCAACTCAATCCTGACACTGTCTACCCAGAGATAGTGTGAGATCCCACAGGTTAAGGGCCTAGTTCCGCGAGTCTGCCCCCCACACCCCCTGCCCAACTTCAGATGCAAGTCACGAGCCCAGCTTATCTCCTGTGCTTCTGTCCAATTGGTTATAGATTAGAGGTTCTGATGACCCCTTCTTGGGTTTGATTAACTTGCTAGAGCAGCTCACAGAAGTCAGAGAAACACCTTACTTACTAGATTACCGGTTTATTACGAAAGGGTATAACTCAGCAGTAGCCAAATGGAAGAGATGCATAGTGCAAAGTCTGTGGAAAGGGCTCGGAGCTTCCGTGTCTTCTGGGAGCACATCTCTGTCCCTGTGTCTCTCCAGGGAAGCTCCATCTCCATCCTGGAAGCTCTGCTGACCCCCTCCTTTGGGGGGTTTATGGAGGCCTCATTACATAGGCATGACTGATTAAATCCTTGGCCATTGGCGATTGATCCACTTTCCAGTCCCTGTCCCCTCCCTAGAGGTTGAGGGACTTTCAGTGGTTGGCTCTGCCTGGCAACCAGCCTCCCTTTCTTAGGAGCGTTCCAAAAGCTCAGTAACATAACAAGACACCTTTACTGCTCTCCTCACTTAGGAAATCCCAAGGGTTTTAGGAACTCTGTGCCAGGAATGGGTTGAAGACCAAATATATATTTCTTATTATAAATAACACTATCACAGAATACTTCCATCGTGGTTGATTTCAAGCTGACAGTGGGAGGTGAACATGGAGTTGGGAAGAGATGTACAGAGTTGGCTGTCTTGAAAGCTGGTTCCAGCACACCACTTATTTATTTATTTTTTAATAAATTTATGTATTTATTTATATTTTATTTTTGGCTGCGTTGGGTCTTCGTTGCTGTGCACAGGCTTTCTCTAGTTGCGGTGAGCAGGGGCTACTCTTTGTTGTGGTGTGCGGGCTTCTCATTGCGGTGGCTTCTCTTGTTGCGGAGTACGGGCTCTAGGCGCGCGGGCTTCAGTAGTTGTGGCATGTGGGCTCAGTGGATGTGGCTCGCGGGCTTAGTTACTCCGCGACATGTGGGATCTTCCCGGACCGGGACTCAAACCCGTGTCCCCTGCACTGGCAGGCAGATTCTTAACCCCTGTGCCACCAGGGAATTCCAACACTGAATTTTTTTAGTTGAATCAGTAATCTGTTATCCAAAATATATTTGGCGCTTAAGAGATATCAGGCAAACATGGGGAAGCCTGGGTAAATAAGAACCAGTTTTTACTCTCCAGAATGTCATGATTTAGTAGGCTGTTTAAATGAACTTTAAGTAAAGAAAGGACTCTTGTACTGAGAATGGTTGATCAGGTCTCATTTTCCACTGGCACAAAATAATACCAAGTAGATCCCGAGATATCTGGATTAGAAATGAGAGAACCGGATGGACCTAGAGATTGTCATACTGAGTGAAGTAAGTCAGACAGAGAAAGACAAATATCATATGATATTGCTTATATGTGGAATCTAAAACAAGGGTACAAATGAACTTATTTACAAAGCAGAAATAGAGTCACAGATGCAGAAAACAAACTTACGGTTACCAGGGAGGAATAGGTAGGGGGGAGGGATAAATTGGGAGATTGGGATTGACATATACACAATACTATATATAAAATAGATAACTAATAAGAACCTACTGTATAGCACAGGGAGCTCCACTCAGTACTCTGTAATGATCTACATGGGACAGGAATCTATAAAAGCGTGTATACATGCACATGTAAAACTGATTGCTGCACAGCAGAAACTAACACAACATTGTAAATCAACTGTACTCCAATCAAAATTAATTAAAAAAATGAGTGAACTGAGGTCTGTAACTGGATTATTAGATGTTAGAAGGGTGGAAATGGGATTTTTAAGGTTCTATTTCTTTGGAGGTCGAGTTAAGCATAACAGATTTTTCTTCCCTTTGTGTATATGTTGGTGTGTGTGCAAGTTTATGAATCACCTTTATTGAGGTATAATTTATATACAATAAAATTCACCAGATTTAAGTGTCAGTTCTCCCACTCTTACAAACATTATGCCCCACCACGATGGAATATTTATTATCCTAAGAAGTTCACTTGGGTTCTTTCCCCATTAAACTCCCTTCAACCCTCCAGGCAAGCACTGTTTTGATTTCTTTCACCATAGATTTGCTTTACCTAATGTGTTCTCTTCTGTGTCTGGCTTCTTTCCCTTAGCATAATGTTTCTGATATTTATCCATGCTGTTGTAGGTATTAGTATCACTATTACTACTAATAATTAGTAGATTATTCCTCTTTGTTGCTGAGTAATAACTTGTACGAATATACCACAAATTGCTCACCCATTCCTCAGACGCTGGATTGTTTTCCACTTTGGCTGCTATGAATACAGCTGCTATGCATGTTTTTGGATAGATCTTTCTGTTGACATAGGTATTCCCCTACCCACATCTTTTTGTGTGTGTGTAGGAGATTAAATACCAGGAGTAGGAGTGTAGAATCAAAAGGCAGTGTATGGTTAACTGTACAAGAAAAAGACATCTCTAGAGAATGAATGATATCAGATCAGAATGGGGGGAAAGGGGAAAATACACAGGAGAACTGTTCCTTTGGCAGGTACTGAATCTGAGAATTTTGAAACTGTGATTTAACTATGGACAAAAGGTGAATATTGAAAAAATTGATGGCAGTAAGATTTTACAAGCTTGTAAAAGAAAGTGCAGTTAAAAAGAAGTCTTCTAAAAAACAGCTGTATTGAGATATAATTCATATACATAAAATTCACTCATTTAAAGCGTACAATTCAATGACTTTTAGTATACTTACAGAGCTGGAAAACCATCACCACAACCTAATTTTAGAACATGTCTATTACTCTCAAGTAAGTGCTCATTTAGTCAGAAACCATGGTTTTGGAGTTAGGAAGACCTGTGTTTTAGTCTGAGTTTTAGCTAGTTAGCAGCTGTGTGATCTCAGTAAACTGAATCGCAGTTTCCAAACCTTTGAAAATAGAGATGAGGATACTTCCTTTACAATATTTTTATAAGGATGATAAATAAAACACATAAAGCACTTGGTATGTAATAAATGCTAAATAAATCGTAGTGTTTATTGTTCAACTGTGTTTTCATCTTTGTAATTTCTTTAGCATTTGGTTCATATCTTTATAGCTCCTATGGTAGTCTGCCCTCTGCTAAAGGTACCTTTGAACATGTCTTTTAAGAGGAAATGAGGTGAAGTGGAAAGAGAAAGCTTGGACTTTAGAATAACCTGTTGGGATTTTCTCACTCTATTGCCAATTTATTTGCTCTGTTGGGTAAATCACTTAACTGTGTTTGTTTATATGAGGAGCTAGAGTAATAACATCCACCTTGTAAGGATTGTTCGAAGTGTTTGAGGAAATATACATGACACACTGATACAGTAGGTGCTCAATAAATAGGAGCTGTTATGTTGTGATGTCAGAAGCTACCAACTTTGAGGTAATTACATCTTGGAATAAAATGTACGTACAAAATTTAAGGCATAGATGGAAAATTTGCTCATGTACTATGTGTATATTTGCTTACAAATTTTTATATTTTACTACTAGTAGAGTGCCAGGTATAGTCCTTAATAAAATATTTGATTAAGTAAATAAAGGAGAAAAAGTATTTTCCCCATTCTGTTTCAATCTCCCTCAGTGTTTTGGTATCCAGGACAGAGTTTCATTTTTCCATGCTTCAGCTTTATTCACTTATCTCCTTTCATTTGGCAGAGGTGTGTGTGTGGGGGGAGGAGTGGTGCAGGATGATTAGAAATTATCATAAGAGCAAAACTTACAACAATAATTGCTTACATCTGTAGACAACTATTTATGTTCCTTAAAGTACTTACATGTTATTTAAGACATTTGTGCCTCACAACAACGACATCAGGGAATGGGAGTAAATAGTCTAATTTTAGTGAAAAGACAAACAAGGTTCAGAGGTAGACTTGTTCATGGTCCTTATGAAGCTAGTAAGTGGCAAAGCCGAGGGAGGGCAGGGGACCGGAAAGAGGAAACCTGTGTGTGGCTGGTGGGAGCATAGTCTCAGGCAGCTCTCTGCAAAGCAGTCTGGCATTACTTAAGCAGATTAACTGTTAGTTACTCTGTGACCCAGCAATTCCACTCCCACAGGCGGACCCTGGAATGTGTACCATAGGTCCCCAAGAGGACGTGAGCGAGGTTATTCGCTGCTGTGTTATTAGTAGTGGAGGGGATGGGAGGTAATTGGGTGACCATTGCTGGGAGAGGGAGAGGGGGAGGGAGAGAGGTAGAATGATGGGTGCACATCGTGGAGTTGTCTGCAACCATTAGAAGTAATAGGTTAGCTAAACAGAGCCATCATGAATGGATCTGAAGAATCTAGTGCTTGGCAAACAATGTAAGAGTGTGAGGTATATTTATCATTCATGGGAATTAAAAATTCATAAGTGCAGCACAGTAGACTTCTCGTAAGAACGCTTACAGAAAGGACTCATTAAACACGTTAGAATGCTGCCTTTGGGGCCCAGTGCGTGGGAATGGGCTAAGGAGATAAAAAGGAATAAATAAGTGAAGAAAATAATGATAGTGTGCCGTGAACCAGGAAGCATGGCTGATTCAGCCCTCTGAATGGTGAAGTTAAAAACAGCACATTGTTACTTAATATAGTTTGAATACCTATTATACAATCAACTCTGTTACCGTCAGCCTTAATTAAAGAGACCTTGTTATTATAAATGGGACGAATGTTCCAAGGGAAATAAAATTTGGATTGGTATCTAAAGTCTCAAGTGAAGTTTTGCACAGAGAGCAACGTCTTTTTCTTTTTAAACGTTTACAATATTGTACTCTTGAGTTGGTATAATTTAAAAATTCACCTCCTTTTTAATCTTGTATTTTGGATGACAGAGACTGATGTGTCATATAGTACTATCAGCTTTTACAGAATTCGAACGTCATATGGTACTAAATATTTAACTCTAAAATGATCCCCAAACTATACTTGTCATTCTCCATGGATTCAGAAGGTGTACAATATCCTATCATATCTAGAAATTGTTGTCTGCATGTATATTATTATCCTTAAAGGATCTAAATGTGTGTGTGTGTGTTTTTGTTGGTTTTTTTTTTTCAGCTATATCCTCTTCTATTGTAATATTTGTCTCCCAAGTTAACTTTGAAGTATAGAAGATTACTTTTTTGTTTTTTTTGGCTTAAAACGATGCAGATTTATTATGGTGCAGTTATGGAGGTCACAAGTCCAAAATGGGTTAGCAGGACTTTGTTCCTTCCGTAGGCGCTATGGAAGAATTCTTATCTTTATCTTTTCCAGCTTCTAGAGCCTGTCTGTGTTTCTTGGCTTTGCATCATTCTGACTTCTGCTTTGATCAACATTTTGAATAGATTGCTTTCTTTTCTTTTTTTAAAACTGGGGTATAGTTGCTTTACAATGTTGTGTGAGTTTCTGCTGTACAGTGAAGTGAATCAGCTATACGTATACATATATTCCCTCTTTTTTGGATTTCTTTCCCATTTAGGTCACCGCAGAGCACTGAGTAGAGCTCCCTGTGCTACACAGCAGGTCCTCATTAGTTATCTATTTCATACATAGTAGTGTACATATGTCAATACCAATCTCCCAATTCATCCCACCTCCCCTTCCCTCCTTGGTGTCCATGCATTTGTTCTTTATATCTTTGTCTCTGTTTCTGCTTTGCACATAGGTTCATCTGTACCAGTTGTGTAGATTCCACATATATGTGTTAATATACAATATTTGTTTTTCTCTTTCTGGCTTACTTCACTCTGTATGACAGTCTCTGCTCTTTAATTTGCCTTTCCTTTCAACTCACTATTTGTGATCCTTCTGAAATGATAGTTGTGTAAAATGGTTATACTCATGTCTTGCACATATTGTACATTTTTGTAACAACAGCTATCCTTCCAGTTGAAGAAAGTCATAATGGTTAAAAATTCAACTCAAAATGATCAGCCTTTGAAAGTGTTTATCCATCACTACCATGGAGGTGTTGTATTTACGAGGCAGATTCTGCTGGGATGATTGTAATGATAGATGTAGGAACTGGAGAGAAATTTATTACACCGTCAGCGATCCCAGTGCCCACCTGTTTGTGAGTGGTGTGCAGAGGAGAATTTCAGGCTTACCGGCGTTATGCAGAGGAAGGCCTAGCTCTTGTCTAAGAGTTTCATCTACAGTACCATGCAATAAAATGTTGACAACAAAGAAATAGTTTTTATTTTTTTGCGGTACGCGGGCCTCTCACTGCTGTGGCCTCTCCCGTTGCGGAGCACAGGTTCCGGTCGCGCAGGCTCAGCGGCCATGGCTCATGGGCCCAGCCGCTCCGCGGCACGTGGGATCCTCCTGGACCGGGGCATGAACCCGTGTCCCCTGCATCGGCAGGCGGACTCTCAACCACTGCGCCACCAGGGAAGCCCCAAAGAAATAGTTTTAATGCTGTGTTTTATCTTTCTCAAGAACTTAAATGAAATAGTAAGAAAAGGGAAGCATTGCAGTCTAGTGGAAGAGACACAAACTCAAAGTCAGAAGATACGTGAAAATAAGATTCATAAGTGTGATTCTGGATTGATCTGCAATTCAGTTTCCTCATCTACAAAATGGGGATAATGATAATGCCTACTTTATCCATCTCAGAGCTGCAAGGATCAAATTGTATGGTAAGGTAATTTATTTAATTCAACTTGCTTAGTGCTGTATAAATATATAATTTTTAAAAAATATTGTTTTTTTTAAATGTACTGCTCTTTTTCACTATGATAGCTTTTCCACTGAACTAATTTAGCATCTTGCCCAATATAAGTAATAGCGAATATTTCAGTGATGACTGGATACTTTAAAAGTTGATTTCTTAAGAGATTTGACATTTTTAGCATCTCTTTGAGGTTTTGGCAACTTTTAATCTTATTAAAGCATTATGGGGACTTCCCGGGTGGTCCAGTGGGTAATGCTCTGCTCTTTCAGTGCAGGGAGCCCGGGTTCGATACCTGGTCAGGGAACTAGATCCCACATACATGCCACAACTAAGAGTTAGCATGAAGCAATTAAGAAGCCCGCATGCTGCAACTAAAAGATCCTGCATGCTGCAACTAAGGCCTGGTGCAGCCAAAATTAAAAAAAAAAAAAAATAGCATTAGGCATGCCAGGAAACTGTGCTATTTCACTTTACTGGGTCCAGTAGAGCAAGTATATAAGCAATAACTAAAATCTTCTTGTGACTCCATGCTTCATTTTGCAAAGTCTGGTTGGATTTCAAAGCTGTTACTAGGTATAAAGTGGCATGGCTTAGATTGTGTGGATGTCTACTTAAGTCTCCATTGAATCTCTCAATATGTGGAACTGATAAGCCTGAAATGCTCCAGGTATTTGAAGAATCAGTGTAATGAATTGCTCTCTGAGTTGGGAAATTTTGGTTCAGTGTATTGTTCAGAATGTACATGTACTTGGTCAGATCACTTCTCCTCTACAGAGTATCCTACCTGCTTAAAAATTCTCTGTGCTCCGAGATCCAGACTGTAGTGAGGTGTCAGTCAAAACTAGTACATGCTGTTTTCCAGAACCTTCCAGTGAGCTAAGTCTAAGCTGTAAGTTTACTCAGAAATTGATGACAACTCTGGAAGGATGAGTAAAATACCTAATACACATTTACAAGGAATCCTGAAGAAGCCTCTTATCTGTTTGTGATCTTTGCTTCAATTAGAAATCTGAGTCATTAATGAAACCTTTCTTCCCCTCTCAAGTAATGAGGTACAAATACTTTCAGTTCTGCCTCCTACGTGACTTTTAAATCCAATCCTGTTCAGCTATGTGCCACTGCTTTGGTTCTGGCCCTCATCATCTTTCATCTAAGGCATTTGAACAGTTGCCTAAATTGTCTCCTTGCTTCCACAATGTCTTCTAATGGACAGCCGGCTTCCCCACTTATCTTTACAAAACACAGATATGATGTCATTCTCCTATTTAAAAACCTTTTATGGTTATCCATCATAAATAAAGTCCAAACATCTTAGGGTTGCACAAAAGGTCTTTTATCATCTTGTCCCAGTACAACTTACCACTCTTATCCTTCATTTTTTTCCTGAAACATCTGACTTTGTGACCATGCTGTACTTATTTCTCCAACCTTTCCCCAAATGGCCTGTGCCTTTGCATTTGTCTATGTCTTTGTACAAGTTTTCTCTCTGCTAATTTGTGCCATTCTCATTTTTCTCTTCCTAGAAAATCCCTACAAATCCTTCAATACCTAGCTCAGATGTCCCCTCTTCTAGGCAAATTTCCTACACTTCTGCAGATAGTGATGCTCTGTCTTCTGTAGTGTTGTAGCACTTCATGTACACTTGGCAGTCATGGCGTTTACCACATTTTATTGGAACTATTTATTTACCCATTCTTCTCTAAGTAACTGAACAGTGGGCTCCTAGAGGGCTTATTTACCCTTTTTTTCCCCTCAGTTTTCATGTCTGCCTTGCCCTGTCTAGGATCTAACACATCTGATGCCGTGTTTATGGCTGTTGAACAAAAAGAGACTCGTCAGTTGGACCATGTTTGCCAACATGGTCTCCTGTAAGACAGTGTTGAGGTTACTTTGACATTCAAAAACCTTCTAAAGATATTCATATTTAAGGCAGATGTAGGTATATGGTAAGATTTTAGAAATGTGTCAGAAATCTGGCAAAAGTATGCATATATGATAATATCTTATAATATTTTTGTCTTTTGGAAGGTTTGACCTTGTACCCATTTCCTGCTAAATAGTGGAGTATTGGGATTTTATAGTAGCTATGTGCCTTGGGCAAGTGAAATTAACTTCTCAGAGACTCTTTTCTTCATCTTTTAAGAAGATGGAGGTGCAGATCTCCTAGGGTTGTTGAGAGAATTAAATGAGATCCTCCATGGAAAGCACTTAACATAGTGCCTGACACATAAGGTACTATCTTTTGAGCATCTAACAATAATACTGAGTTTACTGTGTGTGTGTAATATCTGTGATAATATATACTAATAATATGTATTTCTGTAGTTTATTATCCTAGTAAGGAAGGGATTCTTCTCATAAATTATTTTTTGTAAAAGACCATTACATTCTTTTTCTTAAACTTCCTCTTCTTCTCTCTTCCTCTTATGGTAAAATGGTGGGAAACTCTCCAAATTTTTTCTTTAAAGTGATTTTTTAAAAACAGGGATTATTGACATAATCTGTTGATGATAAAATAAAGCTAACCTCTGTCCTTCTTGCTTATGTTAGGTAGCAGCTAAAGTCTGTGAAGAGTCCAGAAATCTCATGTGTAAAGCAAAAACATCATTGTCTGCTTCTTATAACCCTCAATCCAATGCTATATTCTTTTGATTGGTTTGTAAAATTTATAATCTAGTAATGTAGCAAATGGAATCCTAATTGAAGTCAGAAGAAAGATTAGGAGAAAATATTTATAGTAACATGACAAGATATTATATCTCTAGTATGCAAAGAGCTCTTAGACACTGTGAAGAAAATGACAAAGTACCAAAAGGAAAAATGGCCAACTGTATGAGTAGACCCTCATGGAAGATGAAAAGCAACTGGCCAGTAAACATGTGAAAGACATTAAATTCACAAGTCATAGGAGATTAAAATGACTAGTTTCTATTTGATAGCATTTTATCTATTAGATTGGGGAAAAAAAAATCCTCTTTCAAGTGTCGAGGATATGGTCTTTTCTAAATGTTGCTGATTTGAGTGTCAATTGTACAACTTTTTTTTTGGGGGGGGTGGCAACTTAGAAACAGTATTAAAATAGAACAAAAACATGCTTACTCTGCTCCAGCAACCCAGTTTTGGGAATCTCTGCTCTAGAAGTTAAAGCATCAGTATGTAAGGACATATTTATAGGGATATGTATTACAGCAATGTTTGTAAAGCAGAAACACTAGAAACAAACTAAATTTACCTTAATGGGACTGGTTGAATGTATTACGGTTTTCTGTTGTATGGAATATGATTAAGATAATTTAATAATAAGTTAGGACTACACATAGTAAACTGGAAGGCTGTGCATTGTTTCTCGTGAGTATAGTACAATCCACTTTTGAAAACCAAAAGAAAGAAAAAGGACAGTCATAGATTTGTCTGAACATAGGTTGTTGATGGTACTGTGTAGACATTACACTTAACACTGAGCTGGAGCTATGTAGGATTTTTGCTTGGATTTTGGTAGCATAATCATGTTCTGAGAGGGTGGAGTTAGGATGCTTGTTTTCCTCACTGTTTCATGCCCCAAATTGGGGTAGCTTTAGCCTCATCCTTTTTATTTCTGGGTAGGTAATGTCCTTGCCTCATTGACTCCTCCCATTTTTAATTATTGCTTTGCCTTTGATTAAAGTTTAAATTTTTTTAAATAACGTTTTTTCTAATTATAAGAGCAAATGGTGTTCATTCCTGAAAAATCAAAAGCGTAGTCAAGTAAACAGCAACAAACCCACCTCCCTTTGCTCCAAAGCAAAAAATGCAAATCTCACTCATTTGATGTCAGTCTCTCAATCGCTTGGTAACTTTCTTTCAAACTATTCATTGAAAATATTTTCTGTAGAATAGTAATGAAGTTGAAGGGTTTTAAGTGTCAGATTGTGTTGTAAGGAATAATGATGCTACTTGAAAGTGTTTTCTGTTGGTTTTTTTTGGTGATCAGTTATGCGCAGGTGTGGAATAACACCGCAGAGAGGTCTATGAAAGTGAAAGTAATGTATTACATGTAGGAGTCCTAGGAGAGTGGGGCATGGCATGACACGCAGAGGGACATAAGGAAGCAGTTCCAAGAGGTCAGATTGGAACTGCAAGCCAGATTTGGATTATGCAAGCCAAAGGCATGAGGGGATTTCGTTGGTGTGTTTGAATGTCACTAGGTCACAGTTAAGGGTGGTCACGAAGGGGAACTGGTTGTGGCAGGGACCAGTGTTATTACACTGGTGTGCCTGTCACCTGGGTGGGTTATTCATGACCTATTTGTGAGGATGGTGAGGGATCTGGAAAATACGCAGTTTTCAAAATTTGCAATAGACATATCTGAATTTCCTTCCGCTCATTGACTTGTATCTTCGTTTTCTTACCTGGAAAATAGGCTTAATAAGTAGTACCGTAGAGTTGTTGCAAGCACTAAATTGTAAAGCTCAGTGTTTGGTTCATAGTTCTTTTTACTGCTATGTTTAAAAGTTTCATGCATATTGCTTATTGCTTTTATTGCATAAGTAATACATGTTCGATATAGAGACATCAGTCACTACGCTTCTGAACCTTTTTTTTATAACATGGCACGTTGGGGTCAAAGGACCAGGCTGCTTCTAGATGCCAGTGGCACTATGGGGCTGTGGTCATACTAGGCTCTTTCATTGCCTTAACGACTGAGGGATCAGTAATTCCTTACCTCCAGGACGCATAGAGGCCTTATAATATTGCCGGAAGTGGAACACACACAAAGGATATAGACGTTTTTATGTCCCTTTTATTTTTTTAGTACAGCCACATCTTCCTTCAGATGATGGGTTATACCAATTTATATCTCACCAAAGCATACAAGAAGGCCTACTTCCTGACCTTCCCACAAGACAGTATTATCACTTTCTTCTTTACCTTTGCTAGTGATTGGTGAAAACTGACCTCACATTGTTTTATTTTGTGATCATAAATTTTTGGTCAATGTAACAGTAAAATATGGAACGCCAGCTTTTAAGAAAGATGCTTAAGGGATCTTAGTGTGGAAGCTCTAATACCTGACAGCGTTATAATCCCCTGCTGGATAAGAAGCTGTGGTTGGTCTCTGCTGTTTATAATTGTCCTGGGAGCTCAGCTACTCCCATTACATTGCTACACCTGATACTTCTGGTCACCGTTGTGTAATCTGTTATTAAATTATGATTCAACATAATAATAAAATGTTCATTCTGAAAATGTTCCCTTTGGTGTTGATGAATGTGAAATTGTGAGAGACTACGGAGAAAAATCCACGACTTGAGTGGAAGTTTGAAACCTACTTCCCTGGCTAGAGATCCACAAAATTGTCCTTACTAAGTTTGAAGTTTTCTTCCTTAGCGGTATTTAATCACATAATTTACTTTGGCAATACAAAGTTTGTTCCTTCAAATGCTTCCTCTGTTTATGAGGTTCTATACTTAAATTGCAGCCTTCACTTTTTTCACACTTTTTTTCATTTCCCCTTAAGAGACGGCAAGAAAATTAGTAAAGTAGTTAAATTCAGTGTTTAAAATGACATTTTCTAACTTTCTTAGGTTTTGGTGTTAAAATAAAATTTTAATGGGATGTAGTATTAATGATTCTTGATAAAGATTATTTTTGTGGCATATTCATGTTTTGTAATAGGTGCACCAAAAACTTGAATACATGAATATGTATTATATGTAACATTAGTGTATGATTCTTAGGAGGAAAATATGACATTTCTAACTCACCATTCAAGTTAAATTACCTAATGTTGGAGGTAGATTTATTTTAATTTGTACATACACTTTTCTGGTATTTCTTGTACTAGAGACAGTCTTTTGTTAAGGAATAAAGCCAAGCTAATTTGGTCAACATGGTCCTCAGATTTCATTCTTGTGATCTTCAAATTGGAACCTTAATGTCTTTTGGCCAAAAGCCATTGCAAAGCTTTGGATTAAAAAGAAAGAAACAAAGAAAGAAGCATCGTGAAAACGAATCTCATAATATCCATGTTACAGCAGAGTTGCAAATATACAGAACTACCATTTAAGAATAAATTTTGTAAATTGTCGACATACCTCTTTAATTGTAGTACCTAAAATAACTTTTATGCTGGCTTTAGAAAGAACAGACAGTCCTCAGAATTTATCCTCTTGCCACTACCCAAAAGTACTCCTTGTCTCTGTGCTTTTGTTCAAGTCATTCTCCTTGTATATTCCACCACACTTATCTACCTGGGAAAGGTCTCTTGTACTCTACACCCATCCTTTGAATATGACCTCTATATTAAGAGACTTTATTTTCTACAGCAGTTTTAGGTTTACAGAAACATTAAGTAGAAAGTAAAGAGATCTCCCATATACCACCCTCTCCCCCAACCCCACACAGTTTCCCCTGTTATTAACATCTTGCATTTGCATGGTACATTTGTTACCATCGATGAGTAAATATTGTTACATTATTATCAACTAAAACCCATAGTTTACATTAGTGGTCACTTTTTATGTTGTACAGTTCTACGGGTTTTGACAATTGTATAATGTCTGTATCCTCCATTGCCCTATCATACAAAAATTCCCCTGTGCGCCACTTATTTAATCTTTCTCCCCTCCCCCACCCCCTGGCAACCACTGAGCTTTTTAGTGTCTATAGTTTTACCTTTTCCAGAATGTCATATAGTTGGAATCATACAGTACGGAGCCTTTTCAAACTGGCTTCTTTCACTTAGTAATATAATATACATTTAAAGTTCCTCCATGTATTTTTGTGGCTTGATCGCTCATTTCTTTTTAGTGCTGAATAATATTCCATTGTATGTCTGCACCATGGTTTATTTATAAGAACAAACACCTTGGCTGCTTCCAAGTTTTGACAATTATAAATAAAGCTGCTGTAAACATTCATGTGTAGGTTTTGTGTAGACATAGTTTTTAACTTATTTAAGTAAACACCAAGGAGCACAATTGTTGGATTATATGGTAAGACTATATTTAGCTTTGTAAGAAGCTCCTAAATGCCTTCCCAAATGGTTGTATCATTTTGCATTCCCACCAGCAGTGTATGAGAGTTGCTGTTGCACCACATCCTTGTGAGCACTTGGTGTTGTCAGTGTTTTGGATTTTTAGCTATTTTAATACATGTGTAATGGTCTCTCATTGTTGTTTTATCTGACAGTTCCCTAATGGCATATGATGCTGATCATCATTTTATATGCTTATTTTCCATTTGTATAGGGCCTGTTCAGATCATTCACCCACTTTTTGATTGTTTGTTTTCCTTTTTAAAAAAATTTTTTTAAAACTTTATTTATGGCTGCGTTGGGTCTTCGTTGCCGTGCATGGGGTTTCTCTAGCTGCGGCGAGCTGGGGTTACTCTTCGTTGCGGTGCGTGGACTTCTCATCATGGTGGCTTCTCTTGTCATGGAGCACGGGCTCTAGGCGCGTGGGCTTCGGTAGTTGCAGCACTCAGGTTCATTAGTTGTGGCTTGTGGGCTCTAGAGTGCAGGCTCAGTAGTTGTGGAGCACGGGCTTAGTCGCTCCGCGGCATGTGGGATCTTCCCGGACCAGGGCCCGAACCCGGGTCCCCTGCATTGGCAGGCGGATTCTTAACCACTGCGCCACCAGGGAAGTCCTGTTTTCTTAATTTTTAGTTTTAGGAGTTCTTTGCGTAATTTGGGTAGGAGTCCTTTGTCAGTTGTGTGCTTTGCAAACATTTTCTCCAAGTCTGTGGTTTGTCCTTTCATTCTTTTAACACCGTTTTCATAGGGCAGAAGTTTTTAATTTTAGTGGAATCCAACTTAAATTCTTCTTTCATGGATCATGGCTTTAGTGTTATATCTAACACTAGTTGCCAAACCCAGAGTCACTTAAATTTTCTCCTATGTTATCTCTTAGAGGTTTTAAAGTTTTATGTTTTACAATTAGGTCTGTGATCCATTTCGAGTTAATTTTTTGTGAAAGGTGTAGGGTCTGTGTCTAGATTCATGTTTTTGCATATGGATGTCCAGTATTCCAGCATCATTTGTTGAAAAAGACTGTCCTTTCTCCATTAAATCACTTTTCCTTACTCTCTCCACAGTATGGATATATTTGTGTGGGTCTATTTCTGGGCTGTCTATTCTGTTCTACTGATCTATTTGTATTTTTTTTTTCTTTCTTTCCTTCTTTTTTTTAAACCAGTACCATACCGTCTTGATTACTGTAGTTTTATAGTAAGTCTTCAAATTGGGTAATGTCAGTCCACTGACTGATACTGTGTTGGTTATTCTGGGTATTTTCCCTCTCCATATAAACCTTGCTGGGATTTTGATTGAGATTGTGTTGAATCTCTTGATCAAGTTGGAAGAATTGACTTCTTAATCATATTAAGTCTTCTTGTCATGAACATGAAATATCTCTCCATTTATTTAAATCATCTTTGATTTCTTTCATCAGGGTTTTGCTGTTTCTTTGTATATATCTTGTACATATTTTGTTAGGTTTATACCTAAGTTGTCTCTCCATCCTTCCTTCCTCCCTCCCTCCCTCTCACTCTTTCTTTCAGGTGCTAACGTAAGGGGTGTTGTATAGGCATACCTCAGAGATATTGTGGGTTCAGTTCCAGACCACCACAATAAAGCAAATATTGCAATAAAGCGGGTCACACAAAGCTTTTGGTTTACCAGTGCATACAGAAGTTATGTTTACACTATACTGTAGTCTGTTTCTTTTCCTTTTCTTTTTTTTTTTTTTTGGCCGCACCATATGGATTGGGGGATCTTAGTTCCCTGACCTGGGATCAAACCCCGGGCCCACCGCAGTGAAAGCACCAAGTCCTAACCACTGGACTGCCAGGGATTTCCCTATGTAGTCTGTTAAGTGTGCAATAGCACTATGTCTAAAAAACAACGTACTTACCTTAATTAAAAAAATACTTTATTGCTAAAAAATGCTAACATCATCTGAGCTTTCAGTGAGTTGTAGTCTTTTTGCAATAGTAACATCAAAGATCACTGATCACAGATCACCATAACAAATATAATAATAATGAAAAAGTTTGAAATATTGCAAGAATTACCAAAATGTGACTCAGAGACATGAAGTGAGCAAATGTTGTTGGAAAAATGGCACTGATGGACTTGCTTGACACAGGGTTGCCACAGACTTTCATTTTGTAAAAAACACAATTATCTGCAAAGCACAACAAAGTGAAATGCAGTAAAATGAGGTCTGCCCATATTTTTAATTTCAAAGTCCATTTGTTCACTGCTGGTATACAGGAAAGCAACTGACTTTTGTTTAATTACCTTGTATCCTGCATCCTTACTATAATTGCTTATTACTTCCAGGAGGTTTTTGTTTGTTTGTTTTTTGGTTAATTCTATGTTCTTTGGCATTTTCTACATAACAATTCATGTCATCTGTGTACAAAGACAGTATCTATGATTTCCAGTACAATGTTGAATAAGAGTGGTGAGAGGGGATACCCTTGCCTTGCGTCTGACCTTAAGGAGAAAATAATATTAAGAATGATGTTACCTGTAGTTTTTTTGTAGATGTTTTAAAATCAAGTTTAGGAAGTTCCCTCTATTCTTAGTTTGCTGAGAGTTTTTATCATGAATGAGTGTTGGCTATTGTCAGATATTTTTTCTGCCTCTCTTGATAAGATCATTTAATTTTTCTTCTTTAGCTTGTTGATGTGGTGGATTCCATTAATCGATTTTGAAATGTTGAACCAGCCTTGCATACCTGGAATAAATCTCACTTGGTTGAGATGTATAATTATTTTTATGCATTGTTGAACTTTATTTGTTAATATTTTGTTGAGGGTTTTTGTATCTATGTTCATGAGAGATACTGATTTGTAGTTTTCCTTTTTTGTAATTTCTTGGTTTGGTTTTGGTATTGGGGTAATTCTGGCCTCATAGAATGAGTTAAGAAAGATAGAAGTTAAGGTCCTCTGCTTATATTTTCTGGAAGAGATTTTAGAAAATTGGTATCATTTCTTTCTTAAATGTTTTGTAGATGTCAAGTAAAAAATTCTAAAAGGTTATTCATATTTCTGTTTATAAAGGTTATTAATTATTGATTCAATTTCTTTGGTAAGTATAGGCCGAGTCAGATGACTTATATCTTCCAGTGTGAGTTTTGATAGATTTCAAGGTATCTTTTAAGAAATGGATCCATTTCATCTAGGTTATCAAATTTGTAGGCATAAAACTATTCATAATATGCTTTTATTACCCTTTTGATGTCCATAGATTATGTAGTGATGGCTCCTCTTTCATTTATGGTATTAGTAACTTGTGTCTTATCTTTGTTTTATTGGTTAGCATGGCTAGAGCTTTATCAATTTTATTGGTGTTTTCAAAGACACAGCTTTTGGTTTGTTGATTTTTCTCTATTGATATCCTGTTTTCAATTTCACTGATTTTTGCTCTTTTATTATTTCTTTTCCTCTGCTTGTTTTAGACTTATATTGATGATATAGCTCTAGTTTCTTAAGGTGGAAGCTTAGATTATTGATTTTAGATCTTCTTTTTTAATATATGCATTCAATACTATAAAATTCTGCATCACATAAATTTTGATATGTTGCATTTTTGTTTTTATTTCATTCAATATATTTTAAATTTCTCTTGAGATTTCTTCTTTGATTCATGTGTTATTTAAGAGTATGTTGAGATTTTTCAGTTATCTTTCTGTTACTGATTTCTAGTTTAATTCCATTTCTGGTCTGAGAGCATACTTTGTTTGACTTCTATCATCTAAATTTGTTAGGGTGTCTTATGGCTCAAAGTCTGTTAGATTTTGGTGAATGTTCCATGTGAGCTTGAAAAGAATGTTTATTTTGCTGTCGTTAGATGAAGTATTCTGTAAATAGCAAAACTAGATCCAGTTGTTTAATGGTACTGTTTAGTTCAACTGTGTCCTTACTGATTGTTTGCCTGCTGGATCTGTCGATTACCGATAAAGGAGTGTTGAATAATAGTGGATTCATCTACTTTTCCTTGTAGGTCTAGCAGGTGTTGCTTCACGTATTTTGACATTCTGTTGTTAGGCACATACACATTAATGATTGTTACGCCTTTTTAATCATTATTTAATGCTTCTCTTTATCCCCGATATTTGTCCTTGCTTTAAAGTTAGCTTTTTCTGAAATTAATATTGCTACACCAGCTTTCTTTTTTTTTTTTTTTTTTTCGGTACGCGGGCCTCTCACTGCTGTGGCCTCTCCCGTTGTGGAGCACAGGCTCCGGACGCGCAGGCTCAGCGGCCATGGCTCATGGGCCCAGCTGCTCCGCGGCATGTGGGATCCTCCCGGACCGGGGCACGAACCCGCATCCCTTGCATCGGCAGGTAGACTCTCAACCACTGCGCCACCAGGGAAGCCCCACCAGCTTTCTTTTGATTTGTGTTAGCATGATATATCTTTCTCCATTCTTCTACTTTTAATCTATGTGTGTCTTTATATTTAAAGTGGGATTCTTGTAGACAAAATATAGTTGGCTCTTATTTTTTTAATGCATACTGACAGTCTGTCTTTTAATTTGTGTATTGAGACCGTTCATGTTTAAAGTGATATTTAAATAGCTGGGTTAATAGCTACCATATTTTAAATTATTTTCTATCTGTTGCCCTGTTCTTTTTTGTTTTCCACTGATTTTTTTTTCATTCTCTCTTTTTTTTAATTAGGAAAATAACTTTATTATCTTTGAAAATTTCCAATATTCAATGGAAAAACCATGATAGTATAATTCACAAATTATAGAAAAATGACTTTCCACCTTTTTTACAGAAATCTCCCCCCTAAATCAGACAAAGTTCCATGATGGCTGACATGGGGCAGGAAGGAGAGTCAGAGAATACAGCAGGTGGAACTGTGCCTCTCTGAGCAGCTTTTCCTGAACATTTAAAGCCCAGGCTGAGTCCCAGAGACCTGAGACCCCTGTGAGGGAGGCTCAGCCCACACACATCTGTGACATACTGAGGCAGGCCTCTGTCTCAAAGGCCGGATGCCTGCAGAAGGCCTGCAGCATGGCACTGGTGGCTGGCAGGATGTGATCAAGGCAGCTTTGTGAGAATGAGAGCAGGAGGCAGGCCTGCAACTCCAGTCCTTTTCACTAAAACACTGCCAGAAAAGAGGCTGTGGGCACTGGCTAGATGGTGCTTTAGGTTTAGAAATTTCCCCTTTCACTCAGCTTTCAAAGGCTATTTTATCAAATAGCTTTTTTTTTTTTGATTTTTTAAAAATGTGGACCATTTTTAAAGCCTTTATTGAATTTGTTACAATATTGCTTCTGTTTTATTTTTTTGGCCCTGAGGATCTTAGCTCTCTGACCAGGGATCAAACCTGTACCCCCTGCATTGGAAGGCAAAGTCTTAATCACTGGACTGCCAGGGAAGTCACTCAGAGAGCTATTTTTTAAAAAACCAGAAAATGAACATTTGGCTCTGTTTCAGCTGTAATTGCCTTCTCTGGTTTTAATTGAGCATATTATATGATGATTCCATTTTCTCTCTTCTCTTAAAGTATAATTTACGCTACTTTAAAAGTCTGTTTAATAACTGCTATAGAGTCTGTAATATCAGTTTACAACTAATCCAAGTCCACTTTCAAATAATACCATCTACTACACGAGTAATGCAAGAAATTTACAATGAAGAATTCCCTATTTTTCCCTCTCATCTCTTATAACATTGTTGTTATTAATATCACTTATCCATAAGCTATAATTACTGAACATGTTGTTGTTTTTATTATTGAACGAGAGTTGTTATTGAACAAACTCTTATCTGTTAGATAAGAATAAAAAAAGTAAAAGATTTTATTTTTCCTTAATTTATTCCTTCTCTGACACTTTTCCTTTCTTAATGAAGATCCAGGCTTCTGAGTTACATACCTTTCTTCTCTCTGAAGAACTTCTTTTAACATTTCTTACAAGGCAGGACTACTGACAACAAATTTTCTTAATATTTGTTTGTCTGAGAAAATCTTTGTTCCTCATTCTTATTGAGGAATAACTTCATTATATACAAATTTTAGGTTGGTAGGTTTTTTCTTTTAGGACTTTAAGTATTTCATGCCACTCTCTTCTTGCTTGCATGGTTTCTGAAGAGAAATTGATGTAATTCTTATCCTTTGTTCTTCTTTAGGTAAAGTGTGTCCTCTGGCTTCTGTCAAGATTTTTCTCTTTGTCTTTGATTTTCTGCAGTTTGAATATGCTATATCTAGATGTAGATTTTTTTTTGTATTTATCACACTTGGTATTCTCTGAAGTTCTTGGATCTGTGGGTTGGTGTCTGTCATTAATTTTTGAAAACTCTCAGCCATTATTTCTTCAAATATGTCTCATCCTTTCTTCTCCTTATGGCATTACCATTATGTATATGTTACACCTCTTCTAATTGTCACAGAGTTTTTGAATATTTTGTTCCATTGTTTTTCATTCTTTTATTTTTCCTTGCATTTCAATTCAGGAAGTTTCTACTGACATCTTTAAATGCACTGAGTCTTTCCTTCTCCGTGTCCAGTCTACTGAGGAACCATCAAAGGCATTTTTCATTTCTGTTGCGGTGTTTTTGATTTCTAACATTTACTTTTGATCCTTTCTGAGAGTTTCCATCTCTCTTTACATACTACCCATCCATTCTTGGATGCTATTCACTTTTCCTATTACAGTCTTTTGTACACTCATCAGTTTCAAATTTCTGGCCTAATAATTCCAACATCTCTGTCATATCTGAGTCTGGTACTGACACTTGCTCTGTGTCTTCAAACTGTGTTTTTTGCCTTTTTGTATTCCTTGTAATGTTTTTTGATAGCTGGATACGATGTATCAGATAAAAGGAACTTATTAAATAAGACTTCAGTGTGAGGTTTTGTGTTTATCTTGCTGGAAATTAGGCTGTGTTTACTATTTGCTGTATCTGTGGTGTCATGGGTTACAGTTTCCTCTAGTGTCATTGTATTTGTCTCCCCTGTTGTCTTTGGGTTACCCTAGAGAATCTTTTTCTTTTAAATATCTTTTTTGGAGTATAATTGCTTTACAATGGTGTGTTAGTTTCTGCTGTATAACAAAGTGAATCAGCTATATGTATACATATATCTCCATATCTCCTCCCTCTTGCATCTCCCTCCCACCCTCCCTATCCTACCCCTCTAGGTGGTCACAAAGCACTGAGCTGATCTCCCTGTGTGATGCAGCTGCTTCCCAGTAGCTGTGTATTTTACATTTGGTAGTGTATGTATGTTAATGCTACTCTCTCACTTCATCCCAGCTTACCCTTCCCCCTCCCCATGTTCTCAAGTCCATTCTCCATGTCTGCATCTTTATTCCTGTCCTGCCCCTAGGTTCATCAGAACCTTTTCTTTTTTTTTTTGTTTTTAGATTCCATATATATGTGTGAAAATACGGTATTTGTTTTTCTGACTTACTTCACTTTGTATGACAGACTCTAGGTCCATCCACGTCACTACAAATAACTCAAAATTTTTGCAACTGTGTTCATCAGTGATATTGGGCTGTAGTTTTCTCTTTTTGTTACATCTTTGTCTGGTTTTGGTCTCAGGGTGATGGTGGCCTTTTGAATGAGTTTGGGAGTGTTCCTCCATCTGCTGTATTTTGGAAGAGTTTGAGATGGATAGGTGTTAGCTCTTCTCTAAATGTCTGATAGAATTCACCTGTGAAGCCATCTGGTCCTGGGCTTTTGTTTGTTGGAACATTTTAAATCACAGTTTCAATTTCAGTGCTTGTGATCTGTTTATATTGTCTCTTTCTTCGTGGTTCAGTCTTGGAAGATTGTGCATTTCTAAGTATTTGTCCATTTCTTCCAGGTTGTCCATTTTATTGGCATATAGTTGCTTGTAGTAATCTCTCATGATCCTTTGTATTTCTGCAATGTCAGTTGTTACTTCTCCTTTTTCAGTTCTAATTCTGTTGATTTGAGTCTTCTCCTTTTTTTGTCTTGATGAGAGAGACTTTTTCTTTAAAAGGGTCTGAAACTTACAGTCAGCTGTAATCTGTTATTGTACAGGAGCCAGATTGATTAGGTTTCAGTCTTTTAGTGAGGCCGTTTTCCTGGCTGTGACCTTCAAAGTGTTTCTCATCCTTTCTTTTCTCAGTTAGGTGATACTGGAAATCTCGGGTGTGCTGGAATTGGGTATTTTCTTTCCCCCAGGTAGGTTAGACTCTGGTAAAACCTAAGTCGGTTAGGCTCTGGCAAATTAGTTTCTCTGGAGGGCAGACTTCTGTTAAGGACAGCAGAGAGCTTTGGGTGTATTTCAGAATGACTGCTTTTCCTCCTCTCCCTGCCAGAAACATGAGGGGATTTTTCTTCAGTTTACTTTGAGAACCTGGTGGGGCTCCTGGAGGTGAAACTAATGAAAGCGTGGGAGACCTTTTAAGACTAGGACCCTTGAAGTTTTAAACTGAGAGGCCTGTTCACACTGAGCCTCCAGCTATTGTTAATCAATTGATTTCTACTTGTACTGCCTCTAGAGTTAGCTTCTGTTCACAGTAAGCTGCGATTCTCTGTATTTGCCTGTATCTGCAGTTTTGGGGGTGTTGACCTGCCCTGTAACCTGATCCAACCTCTGATGGATCTAAGAAGAGTGATTGATTTTCCTTCCACCCTTTTTCTTGTTGTGAGGGCCAGAATGATGACCTTTAAGCTCTTTCCATGTAGGACCATTAACTGGAAATTCCCACATTGTTTTTGATGATTGTTTCACATGTTGGAACTCTTGCAAGATAGAAAAATATTTTAAAAATTTGAAATGAGTGAGTGGTACGTGGATATGGCAAAAATCATGAAGGGTAATAGTTTGTGTCCTCAACAGAGTAGTTGGCATATATTAACAACTTAATAAAGATTTGAATTGAATCAGAACATTCAGACAGTAAATGCTTTGTCTTTAATGGTTCTTGAATAAATGTTGTTTAAGCTTAATCTTTGAGAAGTTTTAGAGTGGTTCCTGATACAAGTAACAGATGATATTGAAAGTAAATAAGCTCTCCGATGCATGTTTACTGGGCATAGGACTCTGATGGGATCTGTCTTTGGTTGGGGCAGTGGGTGTGGTCCATGACAAACTGCCTTAATGCCTTAAGACTGAGAATGGTAGGACTGAACAGAGAAACCAAGCTACCATGATTACTTTGGGTTAGTGTGTTCTTAGCATGACCAGTTTGTTAGATGAGGAATTATCATACAAAACTTAGTTTGAAGAGTGATCTCTGAGTCGTTAAGTCTAAAATTGACTCTTTTCAATAGTTTATGTTATCTGTGAATGAAATCTTCACCCAGCAGCTGGAAGTACCTCATTATTGACAGATGGATCTTAGGGAATGGTTTAAATGTTTAAAAGTATTTTATTCTGCTCATGTGACCCAGCTCCATAACTGAGGTGTGAATCTGACTATTTTTTGCCTAGATTAGGTGTGCTAGAAGGTAAAAGTAAGCATCTCATTTGGAGCCATTTGATAAGGGTCCCAGGACTGAGGGTATCTCATTCAGCTTCACCCTTCCTCTCTGTACAGAATTTGGGTTACTATTGATACTTTGCCAACAGACGACTTTAATTTTAGTACAGGGTTCCTCAAGTGATTGTCTTGTGTGCTGTTTTCCTGACCTATCTTGGGTTCCTTGAATGTAGCTTTTCCTGTCGTGTGTGTTTTCCAAGGAAAGAAAAGTATTATCTAGATATTTAAATTCTTGACTTCCGTTGACATGGGTGATTTTTAAAAATAGCTCATTGAAATTTGTTACGTTTCCCTCCCTCTCCACTTTTTTTTTGAATGGTAGACGTTTATTGAGTCTTCTTTGTGGTTTTAACATCATTAGTTGTATTAACTCATCTGATTTTTACAACATTGCTATGAGATAAGTATAATGACTGATCCCATTTTATGGATGGGGGTATTGAAGATTAGAGAGATCAGAGCAATGGATTAAGGTCACAGAGATTAAGAGGCAGAGCTCAACTTTAGTCCCAGGCAGTCTGCCTCTGATTCCGGAGCCTATGATTTTTGCTATATCCATGTACTACCTTATTTACATGAGTATTATTTTTTAAATCAACTCAAATGTTACAAATATAAATTAATTTTTTGAGAAAGGAAACATCCTCTTATGTGGCTTTTCTGAAATAGAAAATAAACATAAAGATCATGATGAAAATAAAACAATGTTACAGAATTCTAGGTAGATACCAAGGCTTGCTCTAGGCTTTGATCCAAGAACTGTTTTCTGCTTTTTAAAGGCAAGATTAGCACTGTTGAAGTGTTAAAGTCTCCAAACTAAACTGAGTTTCCCCTTGATGTAATGAGAAGGATTCAGAGACTATTGCAAGTGGAGTCATTTTCTCCCTAAGGGATTCTGTATTTATAAGTTCCTTTCTTTGTTTCACTGTCTTTGGGGAAACTACTCACCTGTTAAATTCACTCATAAAATGCAGCCGTGTATTTTTCATCACACATAAGAAGCCTCTAGTACAATGGAGTGGCATGTCTGCACACTAAGATTATTTAGTAAATGGTAGTTACAATTTAAACATTCTGTTATACATAGGGACTGAATTTTAAAAATAATTTTGTTAGGATTTAGTTTTAGATTAACCCACCTAAAGGTCCTCATTGTTTCTCCCCCTTGGATGCCACATTCTTCTTCCATATACACAACGCATATTCCTACCTCCCTAGACAAGAAAAAAACAACAGATCTTAAATGCCCCTATTTTTTTTTTTAAACTTGCGTGTTCTTAAATTATTTGGCGCTACTCTTCACCGCCCAGAATTAACGGAACAAAGGGGAAAAGCAGGCATGTAAGGTTCGATGTGTATAAATAAGGTGTGGATTCCATGGCAGCTGACCGTTTATGCTGCAGGTAAGACTCATTCATGCTGATGTTTGCGTCTTTTTGATCGTTAACATATATTCATTGTGGAAATGTGGAAAGTACAGAAAGTATAGGCAAAGTAAAAGTAATCCTGTAACTCAGAAGTGACCGTGGCTAAATGGACCACAGGCTTTCCTGGAGGGGTAATGTGCTCTTGCTTTTTCATCTTTTTCACTACTCATTCACTCAGCTGCTTCATCCCTGCAGGCTCTCTCCCACCAGGGTTATCTCTTAGTAACTATGGGATTGTGAGCAAATTACTCATGTCTCCATACTGTAGCTTCCTCATCTGTAAAATGGAGATAACAGTGTGTCTCACGGTGTCATTGTGAGGATTAATTGAGCAGATGCATAGAAAGCATTAAGAATAGTGTCTGCTAAACAACGAGGTCCTACTGTATAGCACAGGGAACTATATTCAGTATCCTGTGATAAACCATAATGGAAAAGAATATATAAAAAAGAATGTGTATATATATGTAGGACTGAATCATTTTGCTGTACAGTAGAAATGAACACAACCTTGTAAATCAACTATATTTCAATTAAAAAAATATGGTAAAGCATAGTGTCTCTTCCCGAGACCCAGGAAGTTCTAAATCAGTGCTGGCTGTCGTTAGAATTGGGCTCCTACCAAGAAAGACGGCATACCTACCCGGTGGTGTGAGCTCGTGCCATTGTCTCTGACTGCAAAGTCCAGCTCTTGGCCCATCTCTAGCTTTTGAAATTCTACTCATTCTTCAGAGCTTATCTCAAATGCAGTCTCCTCTGTGAGGTTCTGTTGTGGCCAACCCTTCCCATAGGTTTTGTTTTTCCCACCGTAAGCGTGGTACCTCTGGCATTCTGAAAACATGGAATGCATTGAATTACAATCCCCTTTCTATGTAGGTAGGCTGGGTTGTCAAGTGCAGTAGCAGTAAAGGAACTTCTCAGATAGATGGAAACTAGACTATAGGTTATTGGATTTCTAGACATGGCCAAGGTTTGGGTATCTTAGCAAAGTTAGAGCTAAATATGAGAAAACTTCTGGGCTGGAGTTGATGACTTATAAAGAAAATACCAATACCAAAACGTAAAAATTCCTAGGGTTTTTTAAAACTCATAATATGCACAGAAATGATTGTGTCATCTACTTGAATATTTTTAAATGGGCATTTTCAGTTCGATAGTCACATCTAAGTTTATCAGAATTGTGCTTTAAGTTTCAGGAAAACTTTCTAGGCTGGCCCAAGTCAGGGTGTCTGCGGTTCTGTCACATTCTAGTAATCATTGTAGCATTTTTGTTCCATGATTTTGTTTTATTTATTTTAAAAAATTTTTCGGCTGCCCCGTGAGGCATGCGGGATTTTAGTTGCCTGACCAGGGATTGAACCGTGCCCCTTGGGGTGGAGGCGCGGATTCTTAACCACTGGACCTCCAGGGAAGTCCTAGCTCCATGATTTTAGACTTAAGTCAGTTAAGCAAGTTTAGAATTGAGCTTTTAATTTTGCATACCTGCCCCATACTGTGTATGTATTAACTTAGGTAAGCAATCTCTTAAGTCAACTGAAATGTAAAGACCTGGGTTTTAAGGTGAATGGTTACACATCCTCTTGTAAATGTGTAGGGTTTCATATTGACTTTTGAGGATTCAGTTTTCAAATGTGAAATAATTTAATGTAACTTGCTAATAATTTTATATTAGAACCTCTGTAATCTGAAATTTGATTTTACATGATTCAAATTATTCATAATAGTAATTCTGACTAGAACATTAGGGTGTTTTTTATTTTGGCAAAAGGGGCATTACATTAAATATTAATTGTGAACTCCTGGAACTTATTCTGAAGAAATACATATGTGAACATATTTATATATTATTATTAGCTGTGAAACATATACAAGTGTCTGTATATGAACACATACATTCACACTCAAGAATATTTATTGCTATAAGTATTGCCTTTGTTTATATCTCCCCAGTATCACAACAGTTTTTATTTTCTTTGGTTTCAAACACAGAGTCGAAGTATGTTCAAAATATTTCAGTGAGTATCAAGTACACATTAGTTCGCAGACCTGAGTTTATTATGCTCCAAGCATTTATTATGTGTTCTACAAAGTGTTTGATTTGATTTTGTTAATTAAGTCTAGTAAACGTGAACAATTTGTCTCCCATAAACAATGGCAGTAATTGTGGCAATCTTGGGAACAAGCAAGTCCTAGGAAAAAAATGCACTTATTATCCACGTACACCTCAAGTTTTATTCAGCCAGTTATATCCTTATATCCATACTACACTCTAAAATATGAGGGAGACTAAAGCAGGGTTCCCACATTTGCAGAGTCAAAACATAAGAACCTCTAGTAGAAAGCAGAACTGGGAAGGTACTAAGAGATTGGCCATCACTGTGCTCCGTGCCAGCACCAGTGACAGCTCTGCCCTGAGATTGATGTGCTTGTACAGGGGCTGCTTGCTCCACGGGTGCGTTGCTGTTCTTTGTACTTTCCTGTTTTGTGGGGGAAATGCACGTCTACCCGCTGCCCCACCTCCCAAATTAAAATGAATTTGAAATCTGAGTGGCACACACACTGTCTGATGCATCTGGATTCCTTCTTTCATTCATGCTCATTTCACCGAATGACCTCTATATTTCCTTTTTGCAGAGTTTCTTTGTTGGAAAAGGTCAGGAGGACAACATTTTTAAAATTCTTTAGATCTCTCTCAGTTCACCATAATCTATCGCTTTTTCTGAGTTTCAGGATAAAGTCCTCTTACTCTAAAAGCTCTGTGTTTTGGATACTTGTTTCTCGTGTAATTACACGAAACTTCTTTCAGAATTTAGGCGTATGTTGATTGCTGCTCATTATGCAGGCTTAGTAGTCAATCAGCATTGATTAACATGCATTCTAGAGCTGAGGTTTTTTTTATTTCAACTAGTATTACATTGAGATAGCGTAAAAAGGGAAACAAAACGAATGCTGATGTGAAATAAAATGATAAAAATACTATACTTGACATTTACCTCTCACGACTTCAAAATTTCTTGGAGGCTTAACAACATATTTTTTGTTTTGATTCCACCTCCATATTAGGCTTACGCTTATTTGGCTATTTGCTATTAACTTTTGGAAAAGCAGGAAGGTGTAGGGGTTGAGAGCACGGGCCCTGGAATCAGACGCTGGGGTTGAAGTCAGGCTCTGCCATGTGTTAGTTCTGTGACTTTGAGCAAGTACAGTTGACCCTTGAACAACACGGGTTTGCATGGGTCCACTTATATGCAAATTTTTTTCAGTAGTAAATATTACAGTACTACATCCCTGGTTGGTTGAACCCAAGGATGCAGAACCTTGGATACAGAAGAACTGCGTATTTGGAGGGCCGACTAAATTATACGTGGAGTTTCAACCATGAGGCGAGTTGGCGCCCGTAGCCCTAGTATTACTCAGGGATCAACTGTACTTAACTCTGCTAATCCTCAATAAAATGGAGATAATAGTATTCCAGCTTTTACCGTTATTGTTATTATTTTGAACTTTTACAATATCCTTCATTTCCTTGGGATCCACTGGCCTACAGATTAAATTCCGAAACCAAAGCTGTCTTGGAGTTCTGCTTGAACCTCACAAGAGCTCACATGAGAAACGTCAACCTTTAATAGTGAAGGAACAGGGGGCTTCCCTGGTAGCGCAGTGGTTGAGAGTCCACCTGCCGATGCAGGGGACACGGGTTCGTGCCCCAGTCCGGGAAGATCCCACGTGCCATGGAGCGGCTGGGCCCGTGAGCCGTGGCCGTTGAGCCTGTGGGTCCAGAGCCTGTGCTCCACAACGGGAGAGGCCACAACAGTGAGAGGCCCACGTACCGCAAAAAAAAAAAAAAAAAAAAAGTGAAGGAACAATCAGATATTAAAAATAATGTCTGTTTTACAGTTGTATGGAGATAATGGACATAAATGTTTGGAAAATTATTGGCACTTCGGGGCTTTTTATTATTCAGCCCCAGAGTACTTTATGCATGCTGTCATTTTGTATAACTTAGAAGACATGTTTAAAATGTTTTCTGCATATAACTGATTTTCAGCTTACCTCCTTTTTTTCCTCCCTACCTCCCCATTTCAATTTGAAGTTGTTTTACTCTGGGAGGAGGCCGTACCTAACATACTCTTTAAGACCCGTCCGTTCTAACTATTATATTTCTGTGAGTGGGGAGTGCAGATTATCTTGAAAGCATATTCTCCTTTTCCCCCAATCTTTCTTTTAATCTGTTGATAAATGTATCTGGTGGTAGGGGAATAATTGTGTTTTTCTTACTAGACTTTGCTTGACGCTATTTTAAAGGCTACTCTCTGTCCTTTTCCCGTGGGTCAATTTCAGGGTGTCCATGTACTTAAAAATTAGGCAGAATAATAGAATGAACTCCCACTTACCTATCACCCAACCTTAACAAGTACAGACACAGGGCTAATCTGGTTTCATCTGTACCCCAGCCATTTATTTTGAAGCAAATTAAGGCATCAGAACTTTTCAGCCCTACATATTTCCCTTGTGTCTCTGAGGTAAGAATTAAAAATATAAGAAAGGATGAAATATTGCCATCTGCAGGAACATGGATGCACCTAGAGATGGGCATCCCATCACTTGGGACGCGCACACTGCTTGTTTTAAAGTCACTCGGTCGGCATAGTCCCTTTCTGTGGAGTTAGGCCTCCAGCTGGCCACACTTTTAAGTTCACTAGTTTCATTTTATTTTTCATTTTTAGGAATTCCTGCATTAAAATTTAATTTAATTTTATCATTATGTAAATTATCTTCTTTCTACTCTGTTCCTTCCCTTCTCCTTTAATTAAATTTAAAATGTTATGGTTTAAGCTTTTTCATTTTTTTAACATAATAGGCCATTTTTGGTATATTATATGTGTGTGTGTGTATATATATGTTTGTGTGTATATATGTGTGTGTATATGTGTGTGTGTATGTGTGTGTATATCTATGTGTGTGTATATCTGTGTGTATATGTGTGTGTATATCTGTGTGTATGTGTGTATATATATGTGTGTGTATAAATGTGTGTATGTGTGTGTGTATGTGTGTGTATGTGTGTGTGTGTATATTTGCAGCCTGTTTTTTTAGATAAATAGTAACATACTGTACACACTTCCCCTATCTTGCTTTTTGAGTTAACAGTGTATCCCTGAGATTACTTCTGTGTGGGTCTCCGTTGTGAAAATTGTGAGAATGTACTATAATTTTATTTGGTTTGCTATCACTTGATGAACATTTGTATTGTTCCCAGTGTTTTGCTATTATAAATAGCCCTGGCATGAATTTCCTTGTCTTCTCATTGTTTTTTTGACCAATGTATATATTATTTCATATTTTTGCTACCGTGTCTTTGAAATAAATGTCTAAACCAAAATTGATGGGTCAAAGGACACATGAATATATAATTTTGCTGAATATTGCCTAATCCCCCCTCTTTTTAAAAAAAATATTTATTTGGCTGCATTGGGTCTTGGCTGTGGCATGCAGGCTCTTTGTCACGGTGCATGGGCTTGTCTGTAGTTTCGGCATGTGGGTTTAGATGCCCTGCAGCATATGGGATCCTAGTTCCCTGACCAGGGATCGAACCTGCGTCCCCTGCACTGGAAGGTGGATTCTTAACCACTGGACTACCAGGGAAGTCCCCCTAATTCCCTTTCGTAGAGGCTGTATTATTTTGCATTTTCACTAACATATGAGGATGACCACTTTCTCACAGCCTCAACTACAGAGTATGTCATCAAATATTATTTTTACCTATTTAGTGGGTAAAAGAATCACATGTCTGTATAGTTTAATTTTCATTTAAGAATACTGAGCGTTTTTTTTTATATGACTAAGAGACATTTCACTTGTTTTTCAGTCAACTGTTTATTTTTCTAGCCCATATTGTATATCATTGTTAGTCCTTTGTCCCTCTATTTTTAGGAAACTCTATATTTATGTGTGTGAGATTCCCATCATTTATGGTAAAAGTGGTAAATTCTTTCTTCATTTTGTCATATTACTTGTGATTTTTCTTGCCATTTGGTTTTTATTTTTCTTTTTAGTAATCAAATTTATCTCTTTGTCTCATTGTTTTTAGGGTTTGGGTCATAGTTAGAAAAGTTTTCTCCACTCCTTGGCTATAGAGGAATTCAGTTTTCTTCTAGTATTATATGGTTTCATTATTTTTTTTTGCATTTAAATTTCTGATCCACTTGGAATTTATCTTGGTGTATGGTATAAGGAATGGATTCAATTTTATATTTTTTCTATTTATAAAAATGTTCTACGCCCATGCGAATCTGTCTTTATTAAATATTAGATTTGCATTCATAGTTGGAAATAATTCTGGATTTCATATTTTGCTGGATTAATCTGCCTAGTCATATGTCAGTACCAGCCTTCTCTAACATGAGAGACTTTATAATATGTTTTAATATCTGTGTTAGCTAGCCACCTCAACTTCATCTTCTTTTGCAGGATTTTCTTGGCTTTGTTGTATCTTTGCTCTTTCAAACAAACCTCAATATTGACTTGTTTAATTCTAATAGTTTTTTAAATGGTATTTCTATTGGCATTCTTTTAAATTAATAAATTAACTTAGAACTGACATATTTGTGATGTTGAATCTTTCTAACCAAGGTGTGTTTTTCCATTTCCATTTTAAGTTTACTTTCGTGAGTTTCAGGTGTGTTTTATATTATTTTCTTATTTAAGTTTTAGTTTTTTTAAATTGGGCAATTTAAATTGGACACTTTCAATTAGACAATTTAAAGTGAACATTTATTCATTCATAAGATCTCATGAAACTTACTGTATTAAGCAGAAAAACTAAGGATTATTTTTCCTTAGTTTTGAGTTTAGATTATTGAGTTTTCTCTATATGGAATTATTTATGTCATTGATATTATCTACAGTAGATCTTTTGTATTTGTATTTAGTCTCTTTACTTCACGTCTTTTTTTTTTTTTTTTTTTTTTTTTTTCGCGGGCCTCTCACGCGGACCTCTCACTGTTGTGGCCTCTCCCGTTGCGGAGCACAGGCTCCGGTCGCGCAGGCTCAGCGGCCATGGCTCCCGGGCCCAGCCGCTCCGAGGCACGTGGGATCCTCCCGGACCGGGGCACGAACCCGTGTCCCCTAGCATCGGCAGGCGGACTCTGAACCACTGCGCCACCAGGGAAGCCCGTCAAGTCATTTTTGACGCATTTGTCTTTAGGAATCAGAAAGCTGTACACCCTAATCTAGTAAAAGAAGAACAACAACAATAAAAGCAACAAACCAAGGCTGACTGGGAGATGGAGTGGGTGTGGGGAAAAGAGAGAACTGTACAGAACCCTAGGCTGTGGATGGTGTCTGCATTTAAGTACAACGTTAATATGGACTTCTAAGCCTGTGGTCTTTGTATCCCCTACAAGAATTTTGGAAAACTATTTGCCTTTTTGCACATGTTTCAGTTGACATCTAACATTTTCACCATAAATGTAAACTGTTGCAATTGATGTGATTTCCCATTTATGGTAACCATTGTCACTTAAAAATGATACCATTATATCATTCTTTTAAATGTAGCCAATGAAATTGAAATAACACAGCCATTTTAAGGCCTCTGGTCATCCATTAAAAAAATGTAAACAAGATCTTTAACAGTTAAATTTTACATTATACCTTTTTCTTCTTAAATGTGTATTTCCTTCCCCTTCCTGCACAGAATTACATTGTAATGAAATATACTTTTCTGCTAAGTTGTTTTTTTAAATTGATCATTGTATCATACTTCTTGGCAATAAAATTGTATATAAATTTAAAATAATTATTTAAGAGGGGAGTGGCCAAAATGGTGGAGTAGGAAGACCCTGAGCTCCGCTCCTCCCATGGGCACACCCAAATTACAACTATTTACAGAGCAACTATTCGTGAGTAGGACTGGAAGGCTAGCAGAAAAGATCTTCTGCAATTAAAGATGTAAAGAAGGAACCACAACGAGATGGGTAGGAGGTATGGAGACACAGTATAGTCAGGACCCATACCCCCAGGTCGGTGACCCACAAACAGGACCGTAATTATAATTGCAGAGGTTCTCCTGAAGAAGCAAGTGGTCTGAGCCCCACATTGGGCTCCCCAGGTCCTGCACCAGGAGGACAGGCCCCAGGAATGGTTGGCTTCTTTCAGGAGAGCAGAGTACTGTGGGAAATAGAGACACTTACAACACACTTACAGTCATCAGAACAGTATGGTACTGGCACAAGAACAGAGACATAGATCAATGGAACAGGATAGAGAGCCTAGAAATGAACCCACCCTTGTATGAGCAATTAATATATGTCAAAGAAGGCAAGAGTATACAGTGGGGAAAAGACAGCCTCTTCATTAAATGGTGTTGGGAAAACTGGACACCTACAGGTAAAAGAATCAAACTGGACTACTCTTTCACATCATGCACAAAATACATTCATAATGGATTAAAGACTCAGATGTTAGACCTGAAACCATAACACTTCTAGAAGAAAACATAAGTAGTATGCTTTTTGACATCACCTTAGTAATATTTTTTTGGATATGTCTCCTCAGGCAAGGGAAACAAAAGCAAAAATAAACAAGTAGGACTACATCAAGCTAAAAAGCCTTTGCACACAAAGTAAGCCATGAACAAAACTAAAAGGCCACCTATTGAATGAGAGAAGACATTTGTGAATGATATATCCAATAAGGGATTAATATTTAAAATATACAAAACACTCCTACAACTGAATATCCAAAAAAAAGATTAAAAAATGGGTACAGGACCTGAATAGACATGTTTCTAGAGAAGACGTAGAATGGCCAACAGACACATGAAAAGATACTTAACATCACTAATCATCAGGGAAATGCAAATCAAAACCGCAGTGAGCTGTCACCTCACACCTGCCAGAATGGCTGTTTTGAAAAAGACCACAAATAACTGGTGTTGGTGACGGTGTGGGGAAAAGGGAGCTCATGTAAGGGAGCTCGGTGTTGGTGGGGATGCACATTGGGCACTATGGAAAACTATGGAGGTTCTTCAATAAAGTAAAAATACAACTACCATATGATCCAGCAATTCCATTCCTGGCTATTTATTCAAAGAAATCAAAAACACTAATTAGAAGAGTTAGTTAAACACTAATTAGAACATAGGCACCCCTATGTTCATTGCAGCATTATTTACAGTAGCCAAGATGTGGAAGCAGCCTAAGTGCCCATCAATAAATGAATGGATAAAGAAGATGTGGTGTATATCTCTATATATTTGTATATAACTATATCCATATCTACCTATCTGTCTATCTACCTACCTACCTATCTACCTGTCTACACACACACACACACACACACACACACACACACACACACACACAGGAATATTACTGAGCCATAAAAAAGAATGAAATCTTGCCATTTGCAAAAACATGGATGGATCTAGAGGGTTTTATGCTAAGTGAAGTAAGTCAGATGAAGAAAGGCAAATACTGTGTGATTTCACTTATATGTGGAATCTAAAAAACAAATGAACAAACATGACCAAACGGAAACAGTCACAGATACAGAGAACAAAAGATGGTTGTGGTGGGGAGGGTGTTAGGGGGAGGAGAGAAAGTGGTGAGCAAGATGGAGACGTATAAACTTCCAGTTGCAAGATAAATGAGTCACAGGTCTGAAATGTACAGTGTGGGGAATAGAGTCCATAACTAATGTCTTTGTGCCATATGGTAACTAGACTTAGGTGATCATTTTGAAATGCATAGAAATATGGAATCACTATATTGTGTAACAGGAACTAACATAGTGTTGTAGGTCAATTATACTTCAAAAAGCAACCAACCAACCAACTAACCAACCAACCAATCAACCAACCAACCAACTAACTAACCAGCCAACCAACCAACCATCTCATAGAAAAAGAGCAGATCTGTGGTTATCAGAGGTAAGGGATAGGGGGAGGGGGACTTGGATGAAGGTGGTTAAAAGGTACAAATTCCAGTTATAACATAAATACGTACTAGGGATGTAATGTACAACATGATAAATATAATTAACACTGCTGCCTGTTATATAGGAAAGTTGTTAAAAGAGTAAATCATAAGGGATCTTACCACAAGAAAAAAATTCTTTTTCTGTTTCTTTAATTTTGTATCTATATGAGATGATGGAGGTTCACTGCACTTATTATAATAATCATGTCATGATGTATGTAACTCAAATCATTGTGCTGTACACCTTAAACTTATGCAGTGCTGTATGGCAGTAAAACTGGAAAACTTAACGCAGTGCTGTATGGCAATAAAACAAACTGGAAGAATACAAACCAAATAAAGTAATTATTTAAAAAATTTCTGTGATTATAACTCTTTAAGCACTAAGACTTTTTTTTGGATGAAGTTACCATTATAGTTATTCACATTATAAAATTTATTCAGTGAGCGCAAGTGTAGTCTCACACATTGCTAGTGGAAATGCAAAATGGTACAGCCACTTTGGGACACAGTTTGGTGTTTGCTACAAGACTAAACATACTGTTAACATGTGATCCATCAGTTGGGGTCCTCAGTATTTACCTAAAGGAGGTGAAAACTTACATCCATGCAAAAGCTTGCACGTGGATGTTTATAGCAGTTTTATTCATAATTGCCAAAACTTGGAAGCAATGAAGATGTAGGTGAATGGATAGATAAACTGTGGCACATCCAGACAATGGAATATTATTCAGTGCTAAAAAGAAATGAGCTATCAAGCCACCAGAAGACATGGAGGAATTTTAAATGCATATTACTTAGTGAAATAAACCAATAAACCAGTCTGAAAAGGCTGCGTACTGTATGATTCCAAGTATATGACATTTTGGAAAAGGCACAGGAAAAGATCAGTGGTAGCCAGGCTTTGGGGGAGGAGCAAGGGGTGAATCAGCACAGCACAGGGGATTTTTAGGGCAATGAAAACAGACTGTGTGATACTGTGATAGGTGCTTATCATTCTACATTTCTTCAAGCGGTAGATTGTACACCACCAGAGTGAACCCTAATGTAAACTGTGGACTGTGGACAATTATGATGTATGCATGTAGATCCATCAGTTGTAATAAATGCTGAGATGTTGATGATGGGGGAGGCTATGTATGTGTGGGGTAGGGGGTATATGGAAATCCTTGTATTTTCTTCAGAATTTTGCCGTGAACCTAAAACAGCTCGAAAAATGAAAGTCTTAAAAAACCTAACACCACACATTGTGTTTTTAATTCTGTTGAATCCTGTTTATGTGGATCTTAAATAATGTTGTTCACCTAACTTTGGTCAGTCTACTTGAAGACGACTTGAATTTAGCTAATTACGAGGAATAGAAATTCCATCTGCACATTCCTTAGAGCTGAGGGTATCTATTCCTAATACCCCATCTTATTGGGCTTAAAAGATAGGCGTGAGCTCTTTTCCTGGTGGGAATGAGTTTGTGGTACAGGTATGGGAGTGTGTGCATGCATGTGTTTGGCAGAAAACATTTCAGAACCACTGCCTTAAATTATTCATCCTTAAATATTTCAGAAACCTCACCTGGGCTCTTGAGAAAAAGAGGAAAGGAGATGAAGGCCTAGGGTTAGGGGTTGAAATGCAGTACTATATTTGGTGTTGGTGCGTTGGCAAAGCAGTCTGTCTTAGACATTGCAACAGACACAACTGACATTTTCTGCTGAAAGGTCAAAGAGCCTGACCTACATTTGGTTGGGAAAAATGGTCATCTTCTTTCACCCTTCTTTTTGGCTGCACCTCGCAGCTTGCGGGATCTTAGTTCCCCGACCAGGGATTGAACCTGTGCCCCCTGCAGTGGAAGTGCGGAGTCCTAACCACTGGACCACCAGGGAAGTCCCTCATTTCACCTTTTGTGAACAGCAGACGTACCCCTCTGAAGGTCAGATCATTCTTTAAGAATTTGCTTTTGATCTGCTGGTAATTTAAATAAGTGAACAGTGGCATGTTCCCTGTATGCCTGGTACAATTCTAAGAATTTTTACACTGATCCTTTCATTTAATTCATATAATAACCTTGTAGAGTTCATACTGGTTTTTCCTCTCCATAGGGAATGGAGGCATGATGTGATTAAGTGATTTGCCCAAGGTCACACACACCTGAGTGGTAGAGCAAGGATTTTTGTTTGTTTGTTTTTGTTTTGTTTTTAATATTTATTTATTTGTTTGGCTGCGCCGGGTCTTAGTTGTGGCATGCATGTGGGATCTAGCTCCCTGACTAGGTATCGAACCCGGGCCCCCCTGCATTGGGAGTGCAGAGTCTTAACCACTGGACCGCCAGGGAAGTCCCTAGAGCAAGGATTAAACACAGACTCTTCAACACCCCCCTCCCACCAGTCTCTATTCTTAAGCATTGTATTATGCTGCTTTGGGGTGTTTGAATAAAACCTCAACCAGAGCTTCCAAATCTGTGTGCCATTGCACAGTGGACTTGGTGTGGATAAATAGATCCTCTCAGCTGGTGGGAGCTCCCAGGCCAGTTTGCCTATCTCAGTGAGCAGCCTTTATTCCTTACCAGGAGTGCTAGTCTAAATATTTTTTTCTATATGTATCAAGAAATGTAAAAGATCGGGAGACTCTGCCATAAAGCTCTGTAGGAGAGCTTTGATCTGAAGGATCTCTGGGCAGTTTCCATAAGTAGATTATACACCCACTAAAAAGAAAGAAAAATACATAAACAAATCAATTTGTTGAATGAAGTTATTAATATTGTTTATCTGAATGGTGAAGCAATCTGTATGATTTAATACAGGAGTTACAAAGTAGTGGCCTATGGCTAGATTTAGCCTAGAAAACTCTATAAACAACCTACTGGGATAGCCCAGCATAATTATTTAAACAAAATTAGAATTTGCTTTCCTTTTCGTGGGGTAAGAACACCCTCACCAGCAGTCTGTACTGCTGCTGTATACCTAGAAGCTTTATACTTTTACGCTTTCTTGTCTGGCTTCTGGAGGCTTTTGGGTGTGCAGCTCTTATTAAATTAATCAAAAAAGTGGTAGGTCTGGGACTTCCCTGCCGGTCCAGTAGTTAAGACTCCCCGCTTCCACTGCAGGGAGTGTGGGTTCGATCCCCAGGGAACTAAGATCCCACATGCCTCGCAGTGCTGCCAAAAAAAAAAAAAAGGTGGTAGGTCATGCATGGTGGTGTGGGAGGCATCAGCCCTGGACTTAACCAACAGGCAGATTAAAAACTCGCCTCAGCACCAGCCACTTAGCACCAACACAGCAATAAAATCCTCATTCCTTTCTTCCTCTTTTTGAAAAATTGTTTGGAAAAAATTTACCTCATATTTCATAAAAAATATCAAAGTAGTTTTAGAAAACTACATTGTTATATAAATAAGTACTCAATAAGTTGTGTTGTTTTCTATAATTATTATTGGTAAAATCAGAGCTACTTTGGATTTCCTTAAGCCGATATCACAGTATTATTTTTTATTTGAATTATGTATTTTGAGAGGCAGGGATACTATAAATCTTGCACCGGAGAAGTGACTGTCTTTCTTGGGAAGGTGGTTTCTGTACAAGGGTATCCAACCTGTAAAATCACTTCATAGTGCAAGTCTGTATAACGTACCTGCCTTAATTATTAAGATGGGTTGTGAATATTTAGTATATCACACTACCCTATTTTCCTTTAAAAAATATTTTCCTAAGCTTTTCTCACATATACATTTAAAGTGAGTATGATAATAATCGTCGTGAATCTACCAGTCAGCTTTATGAGATCATGCATTTCTTTTGCCACATTTGCTCCAGATATTTCTTTAAAAATAAACTATGTTAATATGGTTAATCCCTATTATTTACCCCATTCTAATCTGATTTTTTTCTGTGCATGCCCAGAATTAGTGTATCTTAAAGTTGGTATTTGCTATTCTCAAGCATGTTTTCATACCAGTATGGCATGTTTGCATCTATAAAGAATGTATAGTATTGTTTCAAGCTTCATGTAAATGGTTTCATGTTCTACATTTAATTCTGCACTTTTTGTTTCTCAACATCATGATTTTGAGATTTATTCATATTTTATACATGGCTCTAGATCATTCATTTTTAACTACTGTAAGTGATTTCATTTTATAAATATACTTTTATATAGGCATCCATTCTCGATAAACATTTCTTTTTTTTAAATTAACTTTTATTGGAGTATAGCTGCTTTACAATGTTGTGTTAGTTTCTACTGTAAAGCAAAGTGAATCAGCTATACGTATACATATATCCCCTCTTTTTTGGATTTCCTTCCCATTTAGGTCACCACAGAGCATTGAGGAGAGTTCACTGTGCTATACAGTAGGTTTTTATTGGTTATCTATTCTATGCATAGTATCAATAGTGTATATATGTGAATCCCAATCTCCCAATTCATCCCTCTCCCTCCTTTCCCCCCTTGATATCCATCCGTTTGATCTCTGCGTGTGTTTCTATTTCTACTTTGCAAATAAGATCATCTGTACCATTTTTCTAGATTCCACATATATGTGTTAATCTACGATATTTGTTTTTCTCTTTCTGACTTCCTTCATTCTGTATGACAGTCTCTAGGTCCATCCACGTCTCTACAACTGACCCAATTTCGTTCCTTTTAATTATTATTATTATTATTTTGGCTGCACCAGGTGGCATGTGGAATCTTAGTTCCCCACCCAGGGATTGAACCCTCACCCCTTGCAGTGGAAGCGCGGAGTCTTAACCACTGGACCACCAGGGAATTCCGATAAGCATTTCATTTGTTTTTCTTTTTCTGCCAATTACATCAGAAACTGAGAGTTAGCATAGTGTAGAGGCTAAAAGCAGGGACTCTGGAAGTCTTTTCTGGTTCACATACTTGTCATATCATTAACATAATTAACCAACTCACTAATAGGTAAAAGTGGGTGCTGCATGGATCTATAAGGAGGTGGTGTCATGAACAAAGCATACTGATTAATCCAATGTTGTGTACACGAGGTCCAAAATTGAATTTAAAAGTAAACAGGTGATAATAATAATGCCTAACTGGTGGAGTTGTAATGAGGATTAAATGGTTAGTATTTATCAACAAACAGAATAATGCCTGGCACATAGTAAGTACTACGTAGATATTTGTTATGTAAAAATATAAAATAATTCACAGCAATGAAAGGTCTTGAAAAAAATCTCTCCTTGGGTACTTGAGATCGAGTTTTTCTAGGATATATAACTAGGAGTAGGTAGAACTGCTGAGTCTGAGAGTATACACGTCTGTTTGTGTTAAAACCATTGAGAGGTTTTTTTCCCCAAACTTTATTGAAGTATGGTTGGCAAAAAAAATAGTACACATTTAAGGTGTACAAGGTGGTATTTTAATGGGTATACACACTTTAGCTTTACAAGATGTTGCCACACTGCTCTCCAGAGTATTGGTACTAATTAAGTTTTCTGTCCTCCTGCCATCACCGAGTGTATATGAGAGATGACACTTCTCCATATTCCTTCACCACCTGAAACGATGAGGTTTTTAAGTTTTTGTCATTGTTTGTTTGTGAAATGAATGTCTTTGTGGTTTAATTTGCAACATTTCCCTGCTTTCAAATGAGATTGAACTACTTTTATATGTTTAAATTGGCCATTTTAGTTTCCTCTTTTATAAAGTGCCTAATTATGTTCTCGACTCTTTTCCCCCCACCCCGCCTTTTTAAGTTTCTTTGTGTTTTTCTCCTTGATTTCTTGGCCATCTATAAAAAGTTTTTCTTTCCACATTTGCGTCTTTAATCCATCAGGAATTGACTTTTAGGGAATTCCCTGGCAGACTCTGTGCTTTCACTGCCAAGGGTGCGGGTTCAATCCCTAGTAGGGGAACTAAGATCCCGCAAGCTGTGTGGGAATGCAGAAGGTTTGCCCCCTCCTTTCCTCCTGCGTAGCACAGCCAAAAAAAGAGAAGGAATTGAGTTTTGTTTATAGAGTAAAATATATATGTGTATAATTGAATCCCAACTTTTATATATACATATTTTTTTTCCCATTATGTATTCTTGTTTGTTCTTCCCTCATTTATTTTAATTCTGCTTTGGTCACAAATCACGTTTCTATGTATATGTATTTGCGTCTGTTTTGGGCCTTTCTGTATGGTTTTAGTGGCCTGTTTGTCCCTGTTTTAATACCATACTGTCTTAAATTCTGTGATTTTAGAAATACACTTGTTATGTGGGGCAAACTCTCCTCATTTAAAATTACCTTAGCTATTCATGGTCTTTTACAAAATTCGATATCAGTTTGTCAATTTTCATGAAAAATTCTATTTTGTTATTTATTAAAATTGTTTTGAATTTATAGATTAATTTTGGGGAGAATTGATAATGCTATTTATTAGATTGTCTCATTCATGAGAAAATATTTACTTAGGACTTTTTTGCTCTATATTAAAATTAATCTACAATTTTCTTTGTTCTGCATGTTAAAAATTCTGATTACATATTACTTTCCATTCTTACATGTTTGGAGCAGATGTGGTTAATTGGTGGATTTATGTCTTCACTAGAAGTCCTCTGTTCTTTCTTTACATTTTCTCCTTCACAGATATGATTGGCTTTCAGGATTCCACATATCACCTCTGTGTCAGTGAACCTGCAGTGTCTCTTCATAGTTTGTCTAGTACTGCTCTTAATTCTCTGGATCATCATTCTGGGCTTATTTTCCATTCCCGTTTTCAATTCTGAATAACATTGTTCATTCTGAAATGTATTATCAATGCTTTTTAGACTAGCCGAAGTTTTGCCAGCCTCTCTTTATTAGTGTTGGTCATTTCTACATAATAACCCTGTGGCAGATGTTTAGCAAATGCAATGACTTAAGACTGACTGTACTTTAAAGCCTCTTAGACTAAAGTCGGTACAGTGACCACGTCTTTTATCAAGGGGAGTGAAAGCAATTTGACATCAGTTATTGTTGACCACTTTGCCTTTATGTTGATGTCTGAAAGTGTGTTTGGCTCTTATGAATCATGAACAGATTAGACTTTCAGACCCATCTCTGAATTTCTTTTCTTTCTTCTTCTTTTTTTTGGCCGCACTGTGCTGCTTGTGGGATGTTAGTTCCCCAACCAGGGATCGAACCCATGCCCCCTGCATTGGGAGCACAGAGTCTTAACCACTGGACCACCAGGGAAGTCCCTCTGAATTTCTGCATAAAGGAAAAATACAGACAATATACTCAAGACTGTGATTCTTTCATCCATTCCTCAAAATGATAGAACTTCCTTTGTGCTCTTTTTAAGGCAGCTGTGTTTTATCTAAGTGGATGGAGCAGCTGCATTTCTCCATAAGAGCTTTGAGCAGTATTGCCAAGAAAAATTGAAATGATTTAAAACCCACTCTCTCAGTCTGGAATGTTAACAAGCATTTTCTAATAATTGAAGGAGGGGCACTAAAAACACGCCCCATCTTTAACATCTTAAGCTCTTTAATCTGGCAATACCCTGTCCCGGAGAATGACAATAATGAGGATGAGTATTAATCAACATTAAGGGCTATCAGATCTGTCAAACTGCTGCCCCTTTTCTAAGAGCGTGATCATTAGTTCTCTATTTAATGTGCTAATACTTTTCTTGCGACCTCCAAGACTGCACGTGTACTTTAACCCCACACAGTGACTTGATACATTGTTCTATGGTTAGTGTTGACTAAACAAACACACAAACAAAAATAACTGAGGACACCTAACTTGAAAATATTCTTAGAGACTTAGGGCATTTCCATGAATTTTATTTTTTTATTTTAAAATTATTTTACTTTGTTTTATTTTTAAAAAATTTTTATTGGAGTATAGTTGATTTACAATGTTGTGTTAGCTTCAGGTGTACAGCAAAGTGAATCAGTTATACATGTACCTATAACCACTCTTTTAGATTCCTTTCCCGTATAGGTCATTATGGAGTATTGAGTTGAGTTCCCTGTGCTGTACAGCAGGTTCTCATTAGTTATCTATTTTATATATAGTAGTGTGTATATGTCAATCCCAATCTCCCAATTTATCCTTCCTCCCCCTCCTCCTTCCCCCTTGGAAACCATTAGTTTGTTTTCTACATCTGTGACTCTATTTCTGTTTTGTAAATAAGTTCATTTGTACCATTTTTTAAGAGTAAGTTGATTGGAATTAAGTCTATCATGCCCCTTCCCTTTTTTGTAATTAAAAGAAATGCCTCTGTAAGTTGTGTAGACGAGGCACATTGACACGGGGAATTGAAGACCTGGTCTGTGGTTCTGGCTTGGTGACTTACTTTTATTTTCTGAGCCTCAGTTTGTTAATTTGGAAAGTGAGGATGATGCTTATGGTAACTAAAGGAAGAAACGAGTGTAAAGGAGTTTAGAAAAGTGGAAAGGGAGAGCAGTCTGGTGATTTTGCCCTTTATAAATTCAAAGCAGACTTCTCATGGCTTTCTGGCGTTTAAGGTGAAGTTGGGAAAAGGCAAGCTCTGTTTCTGAAAGGAAACCCCACTTGCAAAATATCTTCCCAGTGACATTCAAGAACATGTTTCTAGTTCATCTTCTCTTTGGGGGATGAGGACGGGGTGCTAGACTCTGTCACGTGGTGAGGGTGCTGTGGCTGCAGTTAGCCCCCCAGGAATTAGCAAGTCTGATGTAGTTGGTTTGACTTCTCTTACTACTCCATTCCTGCCACAAAGGCCTCTGCTTGGTCAAAGTTGATGACTGTCCCAGATATGGCTGGATTGTTTTAACACGTACTGAGCACTTTCTGAAGGCCCCAAATTCTCATTTTTTTATTATTTAAAAAAAAATTTTTATTTTTGGCCATGCCGCATGGCACGCGAGATCTATTTCCCCGACCGGGGATGGAACACGTGCCCCCTGCCGTGGAAGCGTGGAGTCTTAACCACTGGACCACCAGGGAAGGCCCTCACTTGTCGCTTTTTAAAATGTTAACAGTGAACTTCCTAAGTAGATATTATGATCACCATTTAACTGAGGTTAAAAAAAAAAAAAAAAGAGAGAGAGCCCTACAGAGGTGTTGCTTACGTAAAATCCACGTGTCTTAAGTGGCAGAATCAGGATTAGAGCCAGGATATCTGATGCAAAGTTGCACGTGCTTTCCACTGGAAGACATTTTGAGTTGGTCTCAATAATACGGGCTTCTAGAATCTGACTCCACGACCTTGACCTTGGGCAAGTTATTTAACCTTTCTAAGTCTCTGTTTTCTCATCAAGAACAGGGAGATGCTAATACTTTTCTTTTCAGGGCAGTTTCTGGGCCTCTGTCCTCCTTTCTCCCCCCTTTCCCTCTCTCTCCCATCGTCATTCCTGAGGTCTGAGTATGTACCAGCCAGCCTGCTCTGCCCTGGGACACAGTGCTGGACAAGGCAGCCCTTTGCCCTGCCGCCATGGACTTTACAGTTTAGTGGGGATCCTTAGTATATGGCAGTATAGGCAATTAGGGTAGGCCTAGGAGGCGCCCCTGAAACTGGGGTTGGGGGAGCTGGATAGGCAGGGAAGGCTTCCCGGTGGCTGAGATTGAAGGATGATTAGGATTTAGCCAGGTGAGGAGGAGAGAGAAGAATGTTCCAGGAAGGGAAAACGATATTTGCAAACACTGGGCGGTGGGAGAGCTCATGGTGTTTTTCCAGGAACCGAAAGTTCAGCCTGTGCACATGTGGGGAGTGTTGAGAGTTGAGAGGAAATGGTAGCAAGGGCATCCCATGAAGGGCCCTGTTAAGGGTTTGGGCCTTGGTTCTTTTTTTTCTTTTTAAATTAATTTTTATTGGAGTACAGTTGCTTTACATGGGATTTGGTTCTGAGAGCAGTGGGAAGCCACTGTAGGAGTTCAAGGACATTGTCAAATGGTAAGATTTGTACTGTGGTTACTGTCTGGAAAAATAGATACGAGGAGGTCAAGAACGGAGGTCAGTTTTCAGGCAAGAGATGGTTGAGCCCCAAATGGGAACAGAGGAAGCAGGAATAGGAAGAAGTAAATATCAACAGATATTTAGTTTGTAGAGCAGCAGGCTTGGGTGTGGAAAGTGGAGGAGAGGGGGAAGTTGAGCCTGGGTGCCAGGTTTTTGACTTGGTCACCTGCCGAGTGGGAGGTGGTGTGTTTCCTTGAGTTAGAGAATGCCAGGACGGGGGAAGCATAGTATTACTTCCTCCGAGACCAAACACTTGCTGTGTGCCAGGGGCTGTTCTAAGTGCTTTACATTTACCACATGGTTGAATTCTCACCTTGGCTTTAGGACGTGGGCACTTCTGTTGATTCCCATTTTATATGTGAGGAAACTAAGGCATGGAGAGATGAGCAGTCTGCCCCAGAACACATGGCCAGAAGGTGGTGGAGCCAGAATTCAAACCAGGCAGTGAGGCCGGGAATCCGGGCTCTTAACCACTGCGTCCTGCTGTGTCTCACCAACGGGGAAGATGAGTTCCCTTTTGGTCATGCTGAGTTGGAGGCACCATCAAGACATCTAAACGCAGTGGTTTGGAGTTTAGGAAAAAAAATTTAGGACACGACATAGATTTGGGAAACACATGATGTACCTGGCAATTGAACTGTGCAGGGAAGCGGAGATAGAGTGAAAAGAGGAGAAGGCCTCTGGGGACACCAGTGTTTTAGTCGTTCCCAGAAGACTGAGGTTAGGCAAGACTACAGAGGTAGGAAGAAAACCAGGAGAGTATGGGTAGACATTCAGTAAATCTTCATGGGGGTAACTGGTTTTAGCAGGACTCCAGTCCCCCTTCTGCACTCCCTCCGTGACCTGGGGCCACTGGGCTGTGCTAGCACTCACCCCTCCCTGGCCCTTGAGACAACCCATGTTCTACTGTGGTGTGTCCCTTCTACTCAGGTTCCAGTTACACATTGCTGGATTATTTCATCTCATACCCCGTTCTTTGCCTGCCTGTCCCATGCATCATTTTGTGTATTTTACTAGCGTGCAGGCAGTCTGTGGCACTTACTCAGTTCATTTCTCTCCCTGGTCATATAATCCAAAGACCTGTGTTTTAGCTCTGTATCAGGCTGGGGACCCTGTATTTCCCTACCCTGCGCATTCTCCTTACCCACCATCTGCCCTGTTCCCCCAAATCCTCTCTGCTCTGTGATCTCCACCCTTGCTTTCCAGTTCAATCTGATTTCTGTGATCAGCCATCCAACCTTTTAAAACCCAGTCTTAAGACTCCTTTCATTAACCGACTTCCCTGTCTGAGTCCCAACATTGAATTAGGACTATGGTTGGCTTGCTCCTTTATTTTCTTCTTTGGGCCCTCAGAGCATTATTGGAAAAAAAAATCATATAAGTGCATTGATTCAATCTCCAAAAAGAAAACCTTTTTATATTTCTGAAACTTTGAAGTGCTAATCATGTATTTAATTTTGTCCTAATATTCAGTAATTCAGAAATGAATAATTTACACAAAGATTGAATAAAGCAGAGTAAAATAATGTTTGCCAGTAGTAGCCTAATAGCATTATTCATGATAGCTTTTGTAGATTTTATTTCATAATTATATTGAATTCTAGTAAATAAGGCATTTTATATATTAAACATTTAAAAAAATATTTTAATTTTAAGAAGAAGAAAGCTATATTCAGTGTTTAAACTAGATAATAAGATAAATCTTGCACTCTGCTTAAATATAGACCCTTATGTATAGTTATGCATTGTGGTTCTAAGGCTGCCCCAGACTTTCTTATTTTTATTCTTCTGACTCAGTGTTTTGAAATTTTGCCTTCTAAATTGTTTCTTAAGCAATCATCTGTTTTCCCATGTGAAAACCAACGTAACCGTCAGCATGAGATATCCTGTTTTACTAAGCTGACAATTTAATTCTCGCAAAAGCCTTATCAATTTATTTTCTTGTTGGATTCTGCAACCTGAATGTACTTTAAAATACCATTTCCTGAGGGTTTTTGACATATTAAAACTAACTCTTAGCAAAAAAAAAAAAACAAAAAAAACCAAAAAACTAACTCTTAGAGCTCTGATTATTGCCTTCATGTTCATGGAGAGTTAGAAAATTATTCTAAAGTTATCTTTCCTTTCTCTCAGCTTGTGTCTTACATCATTTGTTCTGTGTCTATGAGGATAAAACCACCAGCTTACAGATAACTGCCTCATTTCCATTTCTTCCCTAACTTAGTGTAGCAAAGCACTGTCTGCAAGTAGGGCAGTCTGAGTGGATTTGGGCAGCTGGGATGGAATTGAGCTTCTCTGACAAAGGACCAGTAGAAGTCTAGCAGAGTCTGGCATTCGGAAGGAGTACTGTGCTCCATCATGTAAGGAAAAGCTAGTAGTGTTTGGTGTCTTTTTTTTTGTAGTAGGAAAGGATTACTTTGGGATTTGGTCTCTAGGTGAGGTTGTAAGAAACAGCTTGGAATTTGAGAGTCTCTGGAGACCAAATTTCATGCTTGATTGGAAAAGCTGGTGCTTTCATCAGTCATAAATAATTTTAAATCTTCTGTAACCACTTCCAAATCTAAGGCATTCAGATATTCCAAATACACTTGTTTCTTTGAAAACTGGCATAGCAGTGATGCAACTCTGTAAGCTGCTTATTTGAGTAGGAAAACTAAATGAAATATTTAAAATCAGTTAAAAAAATGATATAACTGCAGCCTCCAAACCAAAGATTTTCTTTGCTTGGAAATTTTAAACATTTAAATGGCACAATGTATACTAATGTCTTTGGACAGTAACATGTACTGATTCAAATCTAGAAGTAAAGTGATATGTTTTTACTGCCATATAACTACAAATATGTATCATTCCTCCTTTTCTTAGCTCATCATCCCCTTGAATGCCTTACTGTGTTATCTTATTATATTGGAGTCAATTCTTGGAAAGAACAAGATACTTAGAATGTTGCTGCTGTTTCTTTGCTGTAATTTGTTTAGGAGTATTGCTGATCTGTTTTCTCTGGACTGTAACATTATCGTTACACTCAAGGGCACCAGGTCTGTGCCAAGCCTTTGCACTGGGAACCTGTCCTCAGCCATAAGCAAGCATCGTAAAGACGTCGTTTAACCCTCAGACACTTTTGATGGATAAGGAATCACTGTGCTTATATTCTTTCATCATTGTTAGGTGCCTTTCATTCTCAATGTTTTGTACCCTCTCTAGTTTTCCTTTTTCAATATGCCACTGGAGGAATCATAATCATTAATGATTCTATAAGTATATTGTAGCCTGAGATTTGGAATTTGTTTATGTTAGTGTTTTGTGATTGGTAAATATTTTTACTCTAGAAATGCAGAGATAGATTCTTCAACAAATCGATGATTTGCTGGTATGTGTCTGAACACGTTACTGGAAATGTGTATAATAGATGTTAATTAATTTATTGATGTTAATTTAGAATTCTATTAGCATATACCTGTAATGATTTAAAGAAAATGGAGAATAATAAGATTGTATATTAAAGTGATTGTCTAAGGCATATTTGAAAATTTAACAAGCTTAGGAACACCCTTTTAGCTAATTTCAATTAGTTTTGTTCCATTTATTGATAAAAGGTAAAACATTTTCACATTACTTTCAAGAATCATCTGCTGTTAGTAATTAAAATTTTTCATTTCAAAATTACAACACCAACTATTTTGCTTTGTTATAGCAGTTGTCATTTATTTTATTGACTGTTTTATGGCGTTCTATATCGAAGTTAAATAAGCCTTATCTTTTGTGGTAGTCATAATTTTTATAATTTCTAGTGTACAGGTGAGATGTACAAAAAAGGAATGTTTTTGTTTTTGAGGTGGACCTGTGTTTAGATAAAAAACACGCGCAGTTTGATTTTTAGGTTACTGTAGGTTCTGCCTCCCCCTGCGAGGTATGTTAGTACTTCAACTTCTTTGTTAGCTATATTCATGGGGGACTGTGGCCCCAAAGGCATAGAGGAATGTGATAGCTAATTGACTTCTTACCATCTTTTGGACTAGAGTTCAATCTGAGATCTGAAGAAAGCTATGGACCCTCTCTTGAGAAAAATGCACGTATTTATAAACACAAAATATAGTATACATCTCCAGGCATTTTATGAACTCTGGTTTAAAGAATCTAGAAAAATGGTACAGATGAACCTATTTGCAAAGCAGAAATAGAGACACACATGTAGAACAAACGTATGGATGCCAAGGGGGGAAGGAGGGAGTGGGATGAATTGGGAGGCTGGGATTGACATATATACACTACTATATATAAAATAGATAACTAATGAGAACCTCCTGTATAGCACAGGGGACTCTACTCAATGCTCTGTGGTGACTTAAATGAGAAAGAAATCCAAAAAAAGGGGATATATGTATGTATACATACAGCTGATTCCCTTCGCTGTACAGCAGAAACTAACACAACATTGTAAAGCAACTATACCCCAATTAAAAAAAAAGAACCCTTGTCCTATGTGTAGACACTGTCCCTGTCTAATTTCCGAAATTAAGTACCCCAATTTAGTGTATGTTATTTAGTATATGTTATATCCCCATTTCTACAGAACTACTTTGTATTCATTTGAAAAATACTTCTTATCAGTTTTGTGCATGTTATAGAGTTTAAGTGTTGAGAAGGAGCCAGGAATTCTCAGGGAAACAAAAATTAATACCGTCTGCTGCACGAATCTAGAGGAGGACAAATTGTGTGGCCTGGAATGTTCTTAGGTACGTTGGGTTGAAGCAGGCTTAAGAAGATCGGGAAGACAGCTGGAAGGAGTGGGTCATGCTCTCCTGGCTGCAGATTTAATGACGACCTCAAACTTGAGAACCCTTGTGTCTTCAAAGAGAGAGAGCTAGATCCTTTCAGGATGCATGTGTAGATTGAAGAATTGTTTTTCAAATTTGTGTAAGGTAATGATTCCTTTGAAAAGAAAAAATAACTATTGTGGCCTGTTAGCACTGACTTAAACTTTTAAAATTTCATGTTACTTAAATATGTAAAAGCACAGAACTTGGCTTGAACACTTCACGCTTGTCACTCTTGTGCAACGGTAAAACCCCAAACCATTTTACACATCCCATGCAAACAGAACGACACAGACAATGGTAAGGATACGTTGCTGCATATAAATGACCACTTCCAATGCAGCTGTGGTTCTGGCCACTGGCCATTATGGCCTGGGTTCTTTGGAGTTCACCGTGCCCATGCTACTAGGACTCATATGTATGATTTATGCTTTTGTTCCTTTTTTTGTTGTTGTTCTTTTTTTCATATCAGCTCACAAATCCTTTTGTTCTTTTTTTTTAAAAATCAGGTCACAAATATTTGAAATATTACTACCTGATGTCAACATGACTGTGAACATAAAATGATTTGAAATATTACTACCTGATGTCAACATGATTGTGAACATAAAATGGGCATAGCATTCAGTTACAAGACAGTTATCCAGATGATTCAGAAGGTATTTGTATAATTTTTTAGAGATTATACTTGGTATGGTAATAGACATCAAAACAGAGGTTACTTCTCAGGGGGAGATTGCTTGGAAAGGGGGACAAGAGAAATTTCTGGGGTGATAAAAACGTTTTATATCTCGATTTGGGTATTTTCATGGATGCTCACATTTTTCAAGACTCATCAAATTACACACTTTAATTCACTATATGTAAATTTTACCTTAATAAGGAAAAAATTGTAACTGGAATAAAGATACAATTTAAAGATATTTTACAAGAATTCTCACATTTGGAGAATGGGTCCATGGATTTCAGTTTCAGTCATCCCCACAATCAAGGAGGACATTCCAGGCTACTGAACAACATTTGTAACTCTATGTGACTTTGTCCCAAACCCATGTGCTGTTTCTTACTAGGTGAACTGAACCTGACCATGAATAAGCAGTGAAGACTGCGCCCCGAGTAGAAAGACTAAGCAGGGTGACTTATGCCACCAAGTCCCTTGTGCCATCTTGATTCCAACTCAGCCTTCTAATTCTCTAATATTCCTGTGAATATTCCTCATTTCATCTTTGTAGCCACATGAGAGAAGAGAGAGGAAGGAGGATAACCTGAACAATGAAGAGGGGAAGAAATCGAAGAGAGTAGCTATCAAAAGGAGATTAGAGTTGATTCGATGCTTGTATCCCCAGAGTCTTTATTTTCACAGTGAACACTTGTGGGAGAAGTCAAAATGTAAAGTTTTCTGAGGAGAGGTTAAATTTAAAGGTAGACCCCTAATCCTCTGAGTTATTTCCTGTTTTATGATTTTTCAGCTTGTTGAGGTAGGGGGATGGGACCTTACAGTGTCTGAGGAGTGTCTCTTTCTTTCTTTCTTTCTTTTTTTCTTTCTTTCTTCCTTCCTTCCTTCCTTCCTTCCTTCCTTCCTTCCTTCCTTCCTTCCTTCCTTCCTTCCTTCCTTCCTTCCTTTCCTTTCCTTTCCTTTCCTTTCCTTTCCTTTTCTTTCTTTTTGGCTATGTTGGGTCTTCGTTTCTGTGCGAGGGCTTTCTCTAGTTGTGGCAAGCGGGGGCCACTCTTCATCGCGGTGCGCGGGCCTCTCACTATCGCGGCCTCTCTCGTTGCGGAGCACAGGCTCCAGACGCGCAGGCTCAGTAGTTGTGGCTCACGGGCCCAGCTGCTCCGTGGCATATGGGATCTTCCCAGACCAGGGCTCGAACCCGTGTCCCCTGCATCGGCAGGCAGATTCTCAACCACTGTGCCACCAGGGAAGCCCTGTCTTTCTTTTTTATGCCTATTAAAAATAACTTTTTTAGCAAAACATGTTCGTAGCAGCAATTTAAAAAAATCAACAATTATTTCTTCGTCCTATCACATAAACTCTTTGACGTTTTCCAGGTTTTAGATAGGTGGACATCATCTACATGCAAACATGATTGTTGCCAAATTTAAATGATAGAAATATGTATTAGTCTTTTGTTGAGTAAAAAATTACACCAGAACTTAGTAGCTTAGAACAATAAATATTTATCATCTCACACAGTTTCTTTAGTTTAGGCATCTAGGAGCATCTTAGCTAGATGATTCTGGCTCGTGGGCCCTCATGACATTGCTGCTGAGATGTTAGCTGGGATTGCAGTTTTCTGCAGACTTGACTGGCGATGGTTCACTGACGTGCCTGACAAGTTAGTGCGGGTCATTGGCAGAAGGCTGCACTTCCTCACCACACTGACTTTATAGGTGCTCGAGCATCCCCACAATGTGGACCTCTCCACTGGGCTGCTTGAGTGTCCTCACAGTATGGCAGCCGGCTTCCCCCACACTGAGTGATTCAAGAGAGAGTGAAGATGGCAACTACAGTGTCTTTTATGATTTGACCTCACAAGGCACACTCCTTCATTTTCACTGTATCCTTGGCTGGACTGGATACTGGGTTATATTGGTGAGCAAGAGGCACATAGATACACATTCCTGGCCTTGCAACTTACAGCCCACCCAGGGGAGCATGTACACATGTACCTCTTTAAATTCAATGACAAAAAAGAATATCTGTTAAGGCAAAAAGTGCTGCGACAAAGACGAATGGTACTGTGTTAGAGTGTAACCAGGATGACCCACTTAGAGGGGGATGCCAGGGAAGACCTCTGAGAGGAAGTGACCTTGAAGCTGAAACCAGGTGGCTAAGAGCCAGTCGCGAGAAGTACTGGGAGAGGAAAGGGAAGAGCCTGTGCAAAGGCCCCAAGGAAGGAAAGCATTTGGCCTCTTGTAGGAATTGAGAGAGGCCAGTGTGACTGAGAGAAATGTAGAAAAGAGGAGGGAGGGGCAGGCTGGAGCCTGATCATGCAGGGCCTGGTCGATCATAGGAAGTTGGATTTTAGTACACATGCCATGGTGTATTCCCATTTAGGTTTAGCTGCATGTAACTGAACCCCTCCTCCTGAAAGAGTGGTTTATACAAGATAAAAGTTTATCCTTTCTGTCTCTTATGAAAGGAGTCTTATGATAGAAAATCCAGGGTAATCTGAGACCCAGGCTTCTCCTGATTCATTTATTTATTCACCTATTTTTGGCCTCACTCTTCTGTTGCATGGCTTCCTTCCTGGAGGTTGCATGATGGCCTAATAGAGCTGCTGCAGCTTCAGGCATTACATCCTTGTTCCTTGCTATAGAGCAAAAGAAAGATAGTCAAAAGGGCAAAACGGGGAGCTCATCCCAACCAGTTTCCTGAAATAGCATCCCTAGAAATCCCACACAGCACTCTCACTTTAGAGCCAATTGGCCAGAATGTATTCACATGACCTCCCTCAGTTGTAAGAGAGAATGTACACTTATCCAACTAAATATCTTTTCCCTATTACTTAGGGGAAGGGGAAAGTGGATGTTGGAGCAGACAGTCAGCAGCTCACACCACCAGTGGAAAGCCACTGAAGCAACGTGACGCTTTATAAAAGATAACTGTAGCTCCTGGTGGAAAATAGCTTATGCGAGGGAAAGAGTGGAAAGCAGGGTGTCCAGTGAGGAGCCTCCTGGAGCAGTTCAGAAGCGAAAGAGTGGACCTGGACTAAGTGAGTGGCAGTGGTGACAGGAGTGGGTGGATCTCCTCGGCTGTGCGTCGGAGCTCAAATCTACGGGTCTTGATAACAAGGAAGGTGTGAGAGAGGGGGAGGAATCAGTCTAGGTTTCCTGTTTGAGCAGCTCTGAGGATGGTGGTGCCATTTATGGAAATAAGGAAAACCAGCCAGGGAGCGAACTTGGAGGGAAAATTAGGAGGAGGTTGGTGTTGAGTTTGTTAGGGTTGAGATATCTATGGAAGGTGTTGAGTAAGCAGTTGACGATAATATTTCAGGAATTCAGAAAGGAGGTCAGAGTCTGTGCATTGTGTTTGTAGCCATAGAGATGTTTAAAATCACCCAGAGAGAGAGAGAGAGGGAAGGCAAGGGAGCGGGGCCACGACCCACCTCCAAGGGATGCTGACATTTAGAGGTTGGATAGGGAAGGAGCTGAGGGAGTGAGAAGGAGTGGCCAAGGAAAACTGGGGGCTCTATTGTCATGGAAACCTGGAAAGGCAGGGCTTCAAGATGGAGCGGTTCAATTGTCCAGGGCTGCTCAGAGGCTGAGTTAGATACGGCCGGAAAAGGATCCAACAGACCTGGCAACTTGGAGGTCACTGGTGCCCTTGACGAGAAGGTTTCAGTGCAGTGCTGAGGATGGAAGCCCAGTGGAAATGGGTTCAAGTGTGAGTGGGGACCCAACAGCACCCAAATGCTGTATATGGACTATAAGTCTCTGAAAAATGGAGAGTTCATCACCACAGGAAAATAAGAACCCTCAGTAGGTCATCGGGAGGGGCAGGATGGAGCCTGCCAGAAAGCAGCCAAGGAATAGCTTTTGGAACAAAAGAACGGTTTTCACCTTCTTTGCTCACAGTTGGCAGGGGTGGATATGGTTGTGAGGAAGCTGTTCCAGTAAAGTGCCCTTTTCTGCTTGTAGCTCACAAGTACCATCCATTCAACCAGGGCCTGAAGAGAGAAAATCCTGCCGGACATGTTTGTGGCGACACCACAAGCCTGATCATTTAGACCCCGTCTCAAGACCAGGAGATCATAGGCGAAAAGCTGCTGGCCCTCAGAGCTACAGCCACTTCATTTCTTGTGTCTGAAGAGTTTTTTTCTTTTTTTAAAGAGTCTTGGACAAAGATTTCTTGATGACAGCGAGCTGAGCCTGGCTCATGTGCACTTGCTTGAAACTGTTTTCTTGCGGTGATAAGAGAAGTTCCCCAGTGTCCTTTCCACATTTCTCCTGTCCAGCAGGAGTGAAAAACATCGCTATGATCGAGAATTTCCTGGCGCCTGGCAGCAAGAAGAGCCCACCCTGTGATGTCAGTGATGTGAAAATGGTCCAGCAGATCTTTATGTTGTAAAGCTGGTACTTATTTATATCTGTGAGTTGGTTGGCCTCTGTGGGTGGCTGTATCCCTTAAGTACTATAATCACTGCCACACTGCCGTGGTCCCCAGACCTATGAAGAGTTAACTTCCTAAGTCGTTCTTACATTTCAGGGGTACCTTCTCTACTCAGAATCTAAATTGTGTCACGAGTAACTGGGTGAGAAGGGAGGTCAGACTTTACATCCCCTAATCTGGTGAGTTACTTCTGGCTACTCTAGATAGGTCCTGCACTGGAGGAGAGTGAGAGCACTTATGTTCCCTGAGCTTCTTCCTTCTCCCTCTTCTTAGGAAGTGAAATAGTGTTAATTGGAACAGACCAAGGAACAGGATTGCTCATATGCCGTGGTCTTCAAAGTGTAATCCCCAGACCAACAGCATCAGAGCCACCTGGGAATTTGCTACATGTGTAATTTTCTCACTCTAACCCAGACGTGCTGTATCCAGAGTGTGTGGTGGTAGCGGGGTGCTTCCTAGCAGGCTGTGGTTTAACAAACTCTCCAGGTGGCTCTGTTGCGAGCTGAATATTGAGAAACACTGTCTTAACCGGAAAGGGGAGAGACTCAGGGTCACTCCAGAATGGGCGAAATTAATATCACTTGCTGAGAACAGGGTTGACTATGTTGCATGGCAATATAGGCTCCAAACCCACTCGCTGAGGCCCTGGAGATGTCCCCAGTGTGCGTCTGTGCTCAGTAGAAAGGAAAGAGAGGCAGTCGTGGTGGGAATATGAATCGGAGTGGTAGAAACAGAGACAGCTTGAGTAAGATGTGTCAGGTTACAAGGAAAAGAGAAAAAATACATTAAAGATGTTTCCAGAAGATGGCCCACAATCCTATATCTAAGACTTTGATGTGTCTTTAGAGATGAGATATTTAACTTTTTTTTTTTTTTAAATATTTATGTAGTTAACTTTGTCTGCACTGGGTCATCGTTGCTGCGCGCAGGCTTTCTCTACTTGCGGCAAGCGGGGGCTACACTTCTTTGCAGTGCGTGGGCTTTTCATTGCGGTGGCTTCTCTTGTTGCGGAGCATGGGCTCTAGGTGCATGGGCTTCAGTAGTTGTGGCATGAAGGCTCAGTAGTTGTGGCACATGGGCTTAGTTGCTTCACGGCATGTGGGATCTTCCCAGACCAGGGCTCGAACCCGTGTCCCCTGCATTGGCAGGCGGATTCTTAACCACTGCACCACCAGGAAGCTCCAAGACATTTAATTTTTATGAAAAATTTTTTTTCATTTCACTGGTTTGGTTTCCTTTTTTAATACTGAAAAATGGTAAGAATTGTTCTGTTCTGCAGAAATTGCTTTGAACATGTTAATGTTTTATTTAACTCAACAAGATCTGTAACACATTTTTGCTTTTATTTGAAGTTGAGAACATTCTTGTTTGACCATGAGGAGGGGAACTTTCTACCTTCTTTTAGGAGGAAAGGGGGATCCCTTTCTATCTCTAACATCTGGTTCTCCTCCCACCCCTCATCTGTGATGGATGATAACCACAAGCCTGTCCTGTTTCCATGGGTGTGACTGGGTCCGAATCCCTCTCCACCTGTGTAAGGACATGTAACAAAGGAAGCTGTAGCTGCTGCTGCTTCTTTGGCAGGAAGGAGGGGAGGGGATAAATTACCTCACAGCATTTTCAAAGTGTACAGGCAAGGAAATTAGCTCTCTAAAGATGTCAGTAATTTGCCAAAGAAAATATAAATTGGCAAATGGAAATTTAAAATTTTTTATTTTATTTTATTATTTTATTTAAGTATAGTTGATTCACAATGTTGTGTTAATTTCTTCTATACGGTAGTGACTCAGTTATGCATATATATGTATATATATGTATTATTTTTCATATTCTTTTCCATTATGGTTTATCACAGGTTATTGAATAAAGTTCCCTGTGCTATATACAGTGTGACCTTGTTGTTTATCCATCCTATATATATTAGTTTGCCTCTGCTAATCCCAAACTCCTATTCCTTCCCTCTCCTACCCCTGCTTTCCCTTTGCAACCACAAGTCTGTTCTCTATGTCTGTGAGTTTGTTGTTGTTTTGTAGATATGTTGATTTGTATCACATTTTAGATTTCACATATAAGTGATATCTAATGGTATTTGTCTTTGTCTGACTTACTTCGCTTAGTATGATAATCTCTACGTCCATCCGTGTTGCTGCACATGGCATTATTTCCTTCTTTTTGATTTATATATAATATTCCATTATATGTATATATACCACATCTTCTTTATCCAGTCATCTGTCGATGTGGAAATTAAAAAAATTTTTAAAGTGAACTTTGATTTTACACCCAGAAATCAAATCCATAGCTAACAGCATAAGTGAAGAACACGAGTTCTTAAAAAATATGCATAAGTCAACTTGTTTTCTGGTTAAAATAACACAGCACTTGTACATTCCCATGACTTTAGTATGAGAAGTGTTGCATCGTCACTTTGCCGCCTTTGATTTGCTGAGTATAACTCGTGTTAAGAGCACATGCATCACTTTCCTGTGCAACATAGATGGTTCAATTTCCTTTTGACCTTTTCCTCATTAAAATTTTTATCCAGGAATAAAATTAAGAAATTGGGCTAGGTTTGCCAGCTTTAGCAAATAAAAATAGAGGGTGCCTAGTTAAATTTGAAATCAGATAAATAATGAATAGGTTTTGTTTTTCTTTTTAATAGAAGTATGTCCCATGTAATATTTGGAACATATTTAGGTTAAAAATTTATTTATTCTTGTCTGAGATTTAAGTTTAACAAGGTGTCCCGTATTTTATATATCAACCCTAAATTCCTAGTAACTCTAGAATTATGTCTCTAAGCACTATAGTCATTGCAAACTGCCTGAGCTATTAATTTAAAAAGTTTCTTGAATTACTTATAGCCTTAGATAAGATTGGCTGTGGGCTATGTACAGTTTTAAGCACCCACTATTTTCACTCCTCAAGAAATCCGGTTAGAATGCAAGGAATGAGAGTGATAGACTTATAGGGATCAACCCGAAGACATTCTACATTTTTTACAAAATAATTTTTGAATAGGTAATGCATACACACTTCTTCTTTCCCCTCTCTTAGGTTTTCTAAGTTTATAATAAGTGACCCACTGGTGTATATTTTTTTGTTGTGATGAAATATACATAACTTGAAATTTGCATCTTAACTCCTTTAAGTGTACAGTTCAGAGGCATTACGTCCATTGACATTAATGGGCAACTACTAGCACCATCTACCTCCAGAACGTTTTCATATTGCAAAACTGAATCTCCATACCTATTAAACATTAGCTCCTCATTCCCCCCTCTATACAGCCCCTGGCAAACACCGTTTTATTTTCTCTCTGTATGAATTTGACTGCTCTAGGTGTTTCTACCTTTCGGCTCTTGTGAATAATGCTATGAACATGGGTGTACAAATATCTCTTTGAGGCCCTACTTTTAATTCTTTTGTGTGTACACCCAGAAGGGAAATTGGTGGGTCATACGGTATTCCCGGGTTTCCTTTTTCTGAGGCACTACTGTAGTGTTTGCACCTGTGGCATTTTACGTTCTCACCAGCAGTGCTCGAGGGTTCCAGCTCCTCTGCATCCTCAAGGACACTTGTCACTTTCTGTTTTTTTATTTATTTTTTTGCGGTACGCAGGCCTCTCACTGTTGCGGCCTCTCCCGTTGCGGAGCACAGGCTCCAGACGTGCAGGCTCAGCAGCCACGGCTCACGGGCCCAGCCGCTCCGCGGCATGTGGGATCTTCCCGGACCGGGGCACGAACCCACGTCCGCTGCATCGGCAGGCGGACTCTCAACCACTGCGCCACCAGGGAAGCCCTCCGGGTTGTTTTGATCGTAGCCATCCTAATGACTGTGAGGTGAACACCTCTTATTTTTTTCAGTGTTCATCAGACAGGATGATGAGCGTGTTTTAGGTTCTCGCAAGATGCTTTTTGAATAGAATTGCATTTTGGTGTTTTTGTTGTTGCGTGCTGTCTCCAGTAGTTAAAAAAGAGAAAACAGTACTACCTCTTTACATTTCTTTAAATACTAATAAACTTGAAACATAAGTTCTTACAGTGTCTTATAGCCTCTAACAGTCCTCAGAGAAGATTTCTTCTCATTTCATTGATGAGGAGACGGAAGCTTGGTCTTAGGTACCTTTGCGTATAGAAAACCTGAGCACGTGATTGGTCTGGGAGAGCTACTGAGTCATTCGAATCCACATTCTTCCTCTTCCCTTCTGGTTAGGAACACCTTCTGTGTTCCTATTTTATAACAGGTTCCCGTAACATTTATCATTGATTCTGTGGTTGTCTTAAGGTTTATTCTTTTTTAAGTGAATTGTATATTAGATGTAAAAATAGTTTAAATTCCTCCTATTTTACTCTTCTTACATTCTGTTAATCAACATTTGGCATCTGTGGACTTAAAAATATTTCAACTTGATTTCAAAATTCATTATTACTTTGTGATTAAATTGAGCATTATATAATGCCTTTTGGAAATATTTTGTAGGTACTTTATTCAACAAAGGTCATTATTAGAATTTTGAGTTTTATGCTTTTAAATGGATCCTGGAGTCAGCGATTTTTTAGATTTTGGGTCGTCTGAATTCATGATCGTTTTGCTAACCATTTTGGCCTGCAGTGGTTTCTTTTAAGCTAATTTATTCTGGTTTCTCTCTGTGCTTTGAGACTTTAAATGGCTAACTTTGCATGAAACAAGCTTGCACCAGGACCATCTGGTGTATCAAGGTGACCGATTCTCAACTTATTTAATTAAATGTTTCTTTCTTGAATGTTCTCTGCTATATGCGTAGGCACATACTTACCTTTATCTAGATATCTTGGATTGCATCTTAGATTTAAGATAAGGTCATTGCTTCTCAGTTTTCGGCTCCTTGTTTCACAGAATGTGATGACAATGGTCATTTCAGGCAAATTAGAAAATCATGCCATGATAAAACCTCTTTTTTACTTTGTCCTAACTTGCCAGTATTAGTACAAGAAATGTGACCCTAAACTCTTCTCGTTCATGAATCCCCAATACCGAGCTTTGAAATTCTTGGAAGTGCTGGGTTGGATTTTAGGCTGAGTTAGCGTCAGGGTTTGTGCAGCCTCATGTGTCCTGTTCAGCCTTCTCCCTGACGGCGCCCGTGGGAAGCTGCGTGGGTGGCTGAGCGTTAGATCGCATTTATGTTCCCAGCATGGCTGTTTGTTTGGCCTTGGGAACCAGCAGAGCACAATGCGGGAAAAGCACTACAGTAAAAGGTGGTTTTGAGTTAATAGCCCCTTTGTCTTTCTTCATTTCCTGATTTTAAATAGTACCATCTGCCCTGTTTTAACTACCTCACCGCTTACTGTTGCAAGGATAAATAAGATATTATTTGCAAAGACTTTTTGTAAATTCAAAAGCCCGATACACAAGTAATTTTTATGTATTAATTTGGAGAAATGGGTTAATATGCCACCTACTTAAGATGAGAGAATTAAAATAATTGACATTAAGTGGTGTTTTTATGATTTCAAAGTGTTTTACATGTAGGCCTCATTTGAACATTTTAACACTGTCCTGAAGTAGGAAGAGATGCTGATATTACCAGACCTGTTCTGGGAATAAGGAAACTGAGGGTGTTGGTACCCTAGCTGACATTCCAGCATCAGGAGACTCGGGGTTAAGACCCCAGGGCTTTGCTCCAGCCCTGGGTCACTGTCACCACCTCTGCTTTCCCGTAATGCTCCTGGATAGGTGTAAGAAAGTCATCATTTGGTAGTTTTGTATTATTTGCTTTCAGCTGAGCCCTGAAACATAGGCAGAGGTAGAGCTGCTTGGGTTGAAGCAAGAGACAAGGGACTGAGGGGCCTGTAGCTTTAACCCTGGAACCATTTCAGTGGACTCTGTCTCTGCTTTGTCTCTATGACCATTCTAGGAAAATAAGTAGCCAGTGGCCTTTCCATATATGATGTCTGTAGTAGCTTCTTGAATCAGAAATTTAAACTTCCTAGTGACCAAGAATACATACCAGGAAGGGCTCAGTGGCGGCAGTCTGCCGGGGCACAGGGGAGGAATGTGGGCTGTTTGCATGGCAAACACTATTTTTACATGGATTGGCCATTTATTGGGGGGTAACGTGGTGGGAGGGGTTTCTGGAAGGAGCAGGGGGACAGGAAGGCTTGGAATTACCATGGCCTCTTGTATTATTTAACTTGACTTGTTTCCCCAAATAGATTGTTCTTCAGGACTTTTCAAGGACCTTACATAAGGCTTATTTGTATATCTCACGAGGTCCTACAAGGTGTTCTGCAAATATCCGAGTGACCAAATGAATAAAACATAGGAGGAAAGTCCTGGAATACTTTAATAGTTTATCTTAAAGACTAATTTAGTAGTAGACTTTACTCTAAATCTTTTGAGTACCAGTTATATGCTAGATACAGTTCTAGAGACTCAGGATAATATAGTGAACAAAACAGGTTCCTATCCTCTTGGAACTTGCGTTTCTGTTTTAGTTTAAAACATACAGATACAAACATCAGGAAGGAATTAGTTGTTAAAGATGTTTATTCTGATTACAACTTGCTTGAGGAAACTGTCAGTATGTTTTATATATTTACCTTCATGAATGACTTAGGTACTTTTTAAAAAGCGATGGTAATAACGAATGTGTATGTGAATATATGTATGTGTATTTACCAGTAAATTAGATTGTTAGGATTGGGTTCTAGGGGTCATACAGCTTTTAGTTTTTGAATTTTCTCCAGAATTTTATGGCAGAGAGATTGATAAAGGGTTCATTGTGTTCCATGAGCTCCATGTTATCCGTTTATCGCTTAGTGCATAAGAAGTATATTAGATATGAATTAAGCACACACTAATTTAACTTTAAATCTCAGTGTACCAGTGGGACAGTTGAAAACATTTCTGTGTTCCCTTTTATAGCTGGGCAATCGCACAATTAAAATTGGCAAGCACGTCACCTGTTTTCTTAATCCTTTATTTTTTTCTTCATTTTTCTCAAAATACAAAAGATCAATAAAAAAAGGAGATAAAGAGTGTGTTCACAAATTTTCTGATTTGTTTATAATTCATATTAGTTTAGGATATGTTCGAATGGATTTCATCTAAAAGGTTCACTGGATTTATTTAAGACAGCATCTTAAGCCTTGGTCCGTCCGTACTCCTGACAGCCTGTGTGGTATAGCAGTTTAGAGCTAAGTCTGGGAGCTGGTTCAAATCCCAGTCTAGCTTTTTTTGGGGGATAAAAGTGCACACTGGTGTTAGAGTCAGCTCAAAAAATTGAATTTAGAAAAAGCAATAATGCTTTTGTAGCCCGACTGAGCCAGATGGAAGGCGATGGTGCCAAGGGACTCCCAGCGGGTGGCAGAGCATCATTCGTATAGACCTGGTTTGGGGATGCCTCTTCTTGCAGCTGTACCTGGAAACAGACTATTTGCCATTCATCTGTGAAGTGGCTGCTTGGCTCTTCTAAGTCTGCAAGGTTGCAAACAGTGAGCAGGTCCTTAGTGAGCTGAGAGTTCAGAATCCAAAGTTAAGAGACAATGGGAATAGATAAAAAAGGATAGAAGTTAGTAAAATCTCCCTGGAATTGACTGGTATCTATAAACAAAGGTATAGAATAGACAGCTGCAAACAATGAAGTTTTTATAGGTTAAGGAAAAAGAAAGAAACTAGAGGGGCTAATGAGTAGAACCTTATAATCTGTATCTCTGGGCATGGTGCCTTTTAAAAACTGAAGAGACTCCCTAAAGACTATTATCTTGGTAAAAGAAAAAGGAATGCCTAGAAATTATAGTAGTTTTATTTCTGGCTCTTGTTCTTTCATTTTTCTGAGAAGCTGTTTCTTGTTTTATTATTAAGGATTTAGAAGTTTACATATAGTATTTCAGTAATATTTGCTTATATATTTTTATGTTATTTTGACAGTTGAACATAAAACTAACCTAGACACTAGTTACAGTTTCATTTTAGATAGTCTTTCAGAAAAAATCATCTTCCCTTTTTCTGCCCAGCCTCCATCTCTATTACTTCTCCCTTCATAGTCCTTTACATTGCCACCAGAGTCATCTTTCTGATTATTTCACTTTCTTGCTCAGAAACTTTTCTTGGTAGTTCTCTATTTTCTATAGAACTAAGCCTGAACTCCTCGGTATACTTTCCAACTTGGTTGGTAGGGTGTGGTGTGGTATGTGTGTGGTTTATTTATTTATTATTTTAAAATATTTATTGATTTATTTTTATTTTGGTTGTGCCAGGTCTTAGTTGCAGTACACATGCTGGATCTAGTTCCCTGACCAGGGATCCAATCTGGGCCCCCTGCATTGGGAGCACAGAGTCTTACCCACTGGACAACCAGGGAAGTCTTTGTGTGTGTGTGTGTGTGTGTGTGTGTGTGTGTGTGTGTGTGTGTGTGGTGTTTTTTTGTCTATTTATTTAAAAACTTTTAAAACTTAATGTTATTTTTTTTTTATACAGCTGGTTCTTATTAGTCATCAGTTTTATACTCATCAGTGTATACATGTCAATCCCAATTTCCCAATTCATCCCACTACCACCACCACCCCTGCCACTTTCCCCCCTTGGTGTCCATACGTTTGTTCTCTACATCTGTGTCTCAATTTCTGCCCTGCAAACCGGTTCATCTATACCATTTTTCTAGATTCCACATATATGCGTTAATATACGATATTTGTTTATCTCTTTCTGACTTACTTCACTCTGTATGACAGTCTGTAGATCCATCCACGTCTCAACAAATGACCCAATTTCCTTCCTTTTGATGGCTGAGTAATATTCCATTCTTTAAATATACCACATCTCTTTATCCATTCATCGGTCGGTGGGCATTTAGGTTACTTCCATGAGCTGGGTATTGTAAATAGTGCTGCAATGAACATTGGGGTGTATGTGTCCTTTTGAATTATGGTTTTCTCTGGGTATATGCCCAGTAGTGGGATTGCTGGATCATATGGTAATTCTATTTTTAGTTTTTTAAGGAACCTCCGTACTGTTCTCCATAGTGGCTGTATCAACTTACATTCCCACCAACAGTGCAAGAGGGTTCCCTTTTCTCCACACCCTCTCCAGCATTTGTTGTCTGTAGTTTTTCTGATGATGCCCATCCTAACTGGTGTGAGGTGATACCTCATTGTAGTTTTGATTTGCATTTCTGTAATAATTAGTGATGTTGAGCACTTTTCATGTGCTTCTTGGTCATCTGTATGTCTTCTTTGGAGAAATGTCTATTTAGGTCTTCTTCCCATTTTTGGATTGGGTTGTTTGTTTTTTTGATATTGAGCTGTTTATAAACTTTGGAGATTAATCCTTTGTCCGTTGATTCGTTTCAGAATATTTTCTCCCATTTTGAGGGTTGTCTTTTTATCTTGTTTATGGTTTCCTTTGCTGTGCAAAAGCTTTGAAGATTCATTAGGTCCCATTTGCTTATTTTTGTTTTTATTTCCATTACTCTAGGAGGTGGATCAAAACAGATTTTGCTGTGATTTATGTCAAAGAGTGTTCTTCCTGTGTTTTCCTCTAAGAGTTTTATAGTGTCTGGTCTTACATTTAGGTTTCAAATCCATTTTGAGTTTATTTTTGTGTATGGTGTTAGGGAGTGTTCTAATTTCATTCTTTTACATGTAGCTGTCCAGTTTTCCCAGCACCACTTATTGAAGAGACTGTCTTTTCTCCATTGTATATCCTTGCCTCCTTTGTCATAGATTAGTTGACCATAGGTGCATGGGTTTATCTCTGGGCTTTCTATCTTGTCCCATTGATCTATGTTTCTGTTTTTGTGCCAGTACCATATTGTCTTCATTACTGTAGCTTTGTAGTATAGTCTGAAGTCAGGGAGCCTGATTCCTCCAGCTCCATTTTTTTCCCTCAAGACTGCTTTGGCTATTCAGGGTCTTTTTTGTCTCCATACGAATTTTGAGATGATTTGTTCTAGTTCCATAAAAAATGCCATTGGTAATTTGATAGGGATTGCATTGAATCTGTAGATTGCTTTGTGTAGAATAGTCATTTTCACATTATTGATTCTTCCAATCCAAGAACATGGTATATCTCTCCATCTGTTGGTATCATCTTTAATTTCTTTCATCAGTGTCTTATAGTTCTCTGCATACAGGTCTTTTGTCTCCCTAGGTAGGTTTATTCCTAGGTATTTTATTCTTTTTGTTGCAGTGGTAAATGGGAGTGTTTCCTTAATTTCTCTTTCAGATTTTTCATCATTAGTGTATAGGAATGCAAGAGATTTCTGTGCATTAATTTTGTATCCTGCAACTTTACCAAATTCATTGACTAGCTCTAGTGGTTTTTTGGTGGCATATTTAGGATTCTCTCTGTATAGTATCATGTCATCTGCAAACAGTGACAATTTTACTTCTTCTTTTCCAATTTGTGTTCCTTTTATTTCTTTTTCTTCAGTGATTTCCATGCCTAGGACTTTCAAAACTATGTTGAATAATAATGGTGAGAGTGGACATCCTTGTCTTGTTCCTGATCTCAGAGGAAATCCTTTCAGTTTTTCACCATTGAGAATGATGTTTGCTGTGGGTTTGTCATATATGACCTTTATTATGTTGAGGTAGGTTCCCTCTATGCCCACTTTCTGGAGAGTTTTTATCATAAATGGGTGTTGAATTTTGTCAAAAGCTTTTTCTGCATCTCTTGAGATGATCATATGGTTTTTATTCTTCATTTTGTTGATATGGTGTATCACATTGATTGATTTGCATATATTGAAGAATCCTTGCATCCCTGGGATAAATCCCACTTGATCATGGTGGATGATCCTTTTAATGTGTTGTTGGATTCTGTTTGCTAGTATTTTGTTGAGTATTTCTGCATCTATATTCATCAGTGATATTGTAATTTTCTTTTTTTGTAGTATTTTTGTCTGGTTTTGGTATCAGGGTGATGGTGGCCTCATAGAATGAGTTTGGGAGTGTTCCTTCCTCTGCAATTTTTTGGAAGAGTTTGAGAAGGATGGGTGTTAACTCTTTTCTAAATGTTTGATAGAATTCACCTGTGAAGCCATCTGGTCCTGGACTTTTGTTTGTTTGAAGATTTTCAATCACTGTTTCAATTACATTACTTGTGATTGGTCTGTTCATATTTTCTGTTTCTTCCTGGTTCAGTCTTGGAAGGTTATACCTTTCTAAGAATTTGTCCATTTCTTCCAGGTTGTCCATTTTATCGGTATAGAGTTGCCTGTAGTAGTCTCTTAGGATGCTTTGTATTTTTGCAGTGTCTGTTGTAACTTCTTTTTCATTTCTAACTTTATTGATTTGAGTCTTCTCTCTCTTTTTCTTGATGAGTCTGGCTAATGGTTTATCCATTTTCTTTATCTTCTCAAAGAACCAGCTTTTAGTTTTATTGATCTTTGCTATTGTTTTCTTTGTTTCTATTTCATTTATTTCTGCTCTGACCTTTATGCTTTCTTTCCTTCTGCTAAGTTTGGGTTTTGTTTGTTCTTCTTTCTCTAGTTCCTTTAGGTGTAAGGTTAGATTGTTTATTTGAGATTTTTCTTGTTTCTTGAGGTAGGCTTGTATAGCTATAAACTTCCCTCTTAGAACTGCTTTTGCTGCATCCATTAGGTTTTGGATCGTCGTGTTTTCATTGTCATTTGTTTCCAGGTAGTTTTTGATTTCCTCTTTCATTTCTTCAGTGATCTTTTGTTTATTTAGTAATGTATTGTTTAGTCTCCATGTGTTTGTGTTTTTTACGTATTTTTCCTTCTAATTCATTTCTAATCTCATAGCGTTGTGGTCAGAAAAACTGCTTGATATGATTTCAATTTTCTTAAATTTACTGAGGCTTGATTTGTGACCCAAGATGTGATCTATCCTGGAGAATGTTCTGTGCGCACTTGAGAAGAAAGTGTAGTCTGCTGTTTTTGGATGGAATGTCCTATAAATATTAATTAAATCTATCTGGTCTGTTGTGTCATTTAAAGCTTCTGTTTCCTTATTTATTTTCATTTTGGATGATCTGTCCATTGGTGTAAGTGAGGTGTTAAAGCCCCCCACTATTACTGTGTTACTGTCTATTTCCTGTTTTATAGCTGTTAGCAGTTGCTTTATGTATTGTGGTGCTCCTGTTTTTGGTGCATATATATTTATAATTGTTATATCACCCCCTGATCATTATGTAGTGTCCTTCCTTGTCTCTTTTACCATTCTTTATTTTAAAGTCTATTTTATCTGATATGAGTATAGCTACTGCAGCTTTCTTTTGATTTCCATTTGCATGGAATATCTTTTTCTATCCCCTCACTTTCAGTCTGTATGTGTCCCTAGGTCTGAAGTGGGTCTCTGGTAGACTGCATATATATGGATCTTGTTTTTGTATCCATTCAGCGAGCCTGTGTCTTTTGGTTGGAGCATTTAATCCATTCACGTTTAAGGGAATTATTGATATGTATGTTCCTATGACCATTTTCTTAATTGTTTTGGGTTTGATTTTGTAGATCCTTTTCTTCTCTTGTGTTTCCCACTTAGAGAAGTTCCTTTAGCATTTGTTGTAGAACTGGTTTGGTGCTGCTGAATTCTCTTAGCCTTTGCTTGTTTGTAATGCTTTTGATTTCTCCATTGAATCTGAATGAGATACTTGCCGGGTAGAGTAATCCTGGTTGTAGATTCTTCCCTTCCATTACTTTATCATGCCACTCCCTTCTGGCTTGTAGAGTTTCTGCTGAGAAATCAGCTGTTAACCTTATGGGACTTCCCTTGTATGTTAATTTTTTGTTTTTTCCCTTGCTGCTTTCAATAATTTTTCTTTGTCTTTAATTTTTGCCAGTTTGATTACTATGGGTCTTGGCGTGTTTCTCCTTGGGTTTATCCTGTATGTGACTCGCTGTGCTTCCTGGACTTGGGTGGCTATTTCCTTTCCCATGTTAGGGAAGTTTTTGACTGTAATCTCTTCAAATATTTTCTCGGGTCCTTTCTCTCTCTCCTCTCCTTCTGGGATCCCTATAATGCAAATGTCATTCCGTTTAATGTTGTCCCAGAGGTCTCTTCAGCTGTCTTCATTTCTTTTCATTCTTTTTTCTTTATTCTGTTCCTCAGCAGTGAATTCCACCATTGTGTCTTCCAGGTCACTTATCCGTTCTTCTGCCTCAGTTATTCTGCTATTGATTCCTTATAATGTAGTTTTCATTTTGGTTATTGTATTGTTCATCTGTGTTTGTTTGTTCTTTAATTCTTTTAGGTCTTTGTTAAATGTTTGTTGCATCTTCTCGATCTTTGCCTCTATTCTTTTTCCAAGGTCCTGGATCATCTTCACTGTCATTATTCTGAATTCTTTTTCTGGAAGGTTGCCTATCTCAACTTCATTTAGTTGTTTTTCTGGGGTTTTATCTTGTTCCTTCATCTGGTACATAGCTCTCTGCCTTTTCATCTTGTCTATCTTTCTTTGAATGTGGTTTTTGTTCCACAGGCTGCAGGATTGTAGCTCTTGCTTCTGCTCTCTGCCTCTGGTGGATGAGGCTATCTAAGAGGCTTGATGGGAGGGAGTGTTGGTGGGTAGAGCTGACTGTTGCTCTGGTGGGAAGAGCTCAGTAAATCTTTAATCCACTTGACTGTTGATGAGAGGGGCTGGGTTCCCTCCCTGTTGGTTGTTTGGCCTGAGGTAACCCAACACTGGAGCCTACCTGGGCTGTTTGGTGGGGCTAATGACAGACTCTGGGAGGGCTCACGCCAAACTTTTGTCGAAGTCCTGCAATCAAATCCAAGTATCCTTTAAAGTCTGATTCTCTAGGAATTCCTTCTCCCGTTGCTGGACCCCCAGGTTGGGAAGCCTGACGTGGGGCTCAGAACCTTCACTCCAGTGGGTGGACCTCTGTGGTATAAGTCTTCTCCAGTCTGTGAGTCACCCACCCAGCAGTTATGAGATTTGATTTTACTGTGACTGTGCCCCTCCTACCGTCTCACTGTGGCTTCTCCTTTGTCTTTGGATGTGGGGGATCTTTTTTGGTGAGTTCCAGTGTCTTCCTGTCGATGATTGTCCAGCAGGTAGTTGTGATTCTGGTGTTCTCACAAGAGGGAGTGAGAGCACATCCTTCTAGTCCGCCATCTTGGTTCCTCTCAAGGGACCCCTATAATTCCAATGTTGGTGTGTTTAATGTTGTCCCGGAGGTCTCTGAGGCTGTCCTCAATACTTTTCTTTTTTCTTTATTCTGCCCTGCAGTAGTTATTTCCTGTATTGTATCTTTCAGGTCACTTATCCGTTCTTCTGCCTCTGTTATTCTTCTCTTGATTCCTTCTAGAGAATTTTAAATTTCATTTTAAATTTCATTTCACTTTTTAATTTCAGTGATGTTGTTCATCATTGTTTGTTTGCTTTTTAGTTCTTCTAGGTCCTTATTAAATATTTCTTGTATTTTCTCCATTCTATTTCTAAGATTTTGGATCATCTTTACTATCATTACTCTGAATTCTTTTTCAGGTAGACTTCCTATTTCCTCTTCATTTGTTTGGTCTGGTGGGTTTTTACCTTTCTCCTTTATCTGCTCCATATTTCTCTGTCTTTCATTTTGCTTAACTTAGTGTGTTTGCGGTCTCCTTTTCATAGCCTGCAGGTTTGTAGTTTCCATTGTTTTTGGTGTCTGCCCCCAGTGGGTATGGTTCGTTCAGTGGGTTGTGTAGGCTTCCTGGTGGAGGGGACTGGTGCCTGTGTTCTGGTGGATGAGGCTGGATCTTGTCTTTCTGGTGGGCAGGGCCGTGTCCGGTGGTGTGTTTTCGGGTGTCTGTGAACTTGGTATGATTTTAGGCAGCCTCTCTGCTAATGGGTGGGGCTGTGTTCCTGTCTTGCTAGTTGTTTGGCATGGGGTGTCCAGCCCTGGAGCTTTCTGGCCATTGGGTGGAGCTGGGTCTTAGCATTGAGATGTAGGTCTCTGGGGGGAGGCTCCCGCCGTTTGATATTACGTGGGGCTGGGAGGTCTCTGGTGGACCAATGTCCTAAACTCGGCTCTCCCACCTCAGAGGCTCAGGCCTGACACTGGCCGGAGCACCAAGACCCTGCCAGCCACACGGCTTCTCTAGGAGACGGTCCTTTGGAGGTTTTAGGAACAGTTGGCCATTGCATTTCATAGGCCCAGCTGCATGTTACGTAGGACCTGCCAGAAGCAGAGAATCTTCTACTAGCCGTGGCCCAGGGGTTAGAAACTTTGGGAGCTTCCTGTATAAAATTTGAAACTTGCCAAATACACGGAGGACATGGAGAGATAGAAGAAGGAGGCAGCCACTCCAGATGGGTAAGAGGCAGGTTTGACAACATGCAAGGGAATCTACGAGGCTTTTCTTGGGTGCCACAAACCAAGTAGATCTTGGCATCCACCCGCCAGAATCTCAGCAGTTTATAGAGGCCTTTATGCAGTTCAGTCGTGTATCCCATCCAGATGGTCTCAGCAACACCTTCCCCCCTCAAGACTGCATCCTTGAACCACAAGATGCATATTTAATAAAAAATACACAGTTATCATAGTAGGATATATCTGGTAAATGATGCACAATGCAAACAGTAAGCCAAAGAAAGTTGGAGTGGCTGCAGACTTGAAAACAAGAAGTAGTGTTAGCGGTTAGGAGGAATATCTCATAGTGACTAAATGGTCGGTACAATAGGTAGGTGTAACAGTTGTAAGTGTATGTGTGTCTAATAATAGAGTTTCATAATATATGAAGTCAGAAATGACAGGACTGAAGCGAGAAATAGATACATCATAGTTGGAAACACATCTCTAGTAACTGATATAACCAGACGAAAAAAATCAGTAAGGATATAGAAGGTCCAAACAACATTCAAAGCCATCTTAATCTAATTGATATTTGTGGAACACAGTATCCAACAACTGCAGAATGCTCATTATTTTCAAGTGCATATAGAATCTTCCCCAAGTAGACCATATACTGGACTATAAAACTTGTTTCAGTAGATTTCAAAAGATTGACAACTTAACAGAATATGTTCTCTGACCACAGTGGAGTTAAATTAAAAATCAACAATAATGAAACATCTAAGAAGGCCCCAAATATCTGGAAATTAAGTACCTCGCTGCAAAATATTCATGAGTCAAGAAATCGAAAAAGAAAATTGGAAATATTTTGAATTAAACAATAAAAATCAACATATCAGAATTAGAACAAAACTTATGCTAGATGGAGCCCTAGTAGTCCTTAGAGGGAAAGTTATAGCTTTAAATGTTTATGTTAGGAAAGAGAAAGAAAGGTCTAAAATGCTCGATCTAGGCTCATACTTTCATAACTTAGGAAACTGTTTAGCAGTCGTAACAATCAGAAGGATAGGCTGCATCATGGTAACAAAACCCCAAGATCTCATTGGCTTTATCCACCAAAGTTGATTTTTTGCTCCTACTTTCTGTCCAATGGGAATTGAATTTTTGCTCATTCTAGGCACTCAGGTTCCCTGGCTGGTGGGCTCTTCAACTGCACATGTGCTTCTGTACAGCAAAGGAGGGAAAAGGTATCAGATCATGAACTGTCCCTCAAAGCTTCCACCTGGAGGTGACACATTTTATTGGGGAAAACAAGTCCTATGGCCACACCTAACTTCAAAGAGAAAAGGGAGATGCAATCCTATTGTAAACCTAGAAGGAAGAGAAATGGAATATTTGTGAATAACTCAGGAAATCTTACATGGAAGGTGACAGATAAAACATAAAACAGCATGAAAACATATGAACGAGAGTTGTTCAGGCTGAAGCTCGGATGGTGGGGCTAGAAACCCTCCCTGAAGACACCCTCGGGGGTCTCCTAGGGCTTTGTAGCTTATAGCTGGAAAACCTCTGCTTTAAAGAAAATCCGGAGAACAAAATCCTAACAATCCGGAGAACTAGTTTTAGGCTTCAAAGGTGTGTACCAAAAACGTATTGAGCTGAATTGATTTCACAATAGATACTGTCAATTTTGAAGCAATTCATTGACTTTGTTGAATTTTTATATTTCTTCTTATCCTTGGTATTTCATTATTTTATTAATATATAATATTAATATAATATTGTTATCTATGCTTTAGTATGTTAGACGATTACTATGGTAAAATAAGTACACTGTTAAAAGGTAGAGACAGTGTACTTTTTCCAGCCTTATTGATGTATAATAGGTATACAAAATGCACATACTTAACGTATATAATTTGGTGAGTTTGGACATATGTAAACATGTGTTACTGTGACTACAATCCAGGTAATAAACATGTCCATCAACTTCAAAAGTTTCTTTGTGTCTTTTGTTGTTGTTTTGTTTTTGCCCTCCCTCCCTCCCTTCCTTCCTTCCTTCCCTTCTTTCCTGATAAGAACACCTAACATGAGATATAAAAATTAACAAATTCCAAAGTGTGCAGCATTTTCTTGTGAACGACAGGCTAGAGGCAGTGTGTTGTACAGCCGATCTCTGGAACGTACTCCTCTTGTGTAACTGTAACTTTGCATTTTAAAATCTGTGTGTTAGAGGTTGGTGGTGATATGGGTGGTATTTGGCATATGGCAGGGCTCATCAATGCCCAAATCCCGGCTTGCTCTCTGTTCTCCCTTCTTGTGGAGTTCCTGGGACAAGCATAGACCAGGAAAATGGCAATCTGAGAAGCAAAATGCCATCTCTTAATAACCAGGAGGCTGTGTTGGGGTGGCTTGAATCTGTGTCTTGGGACCAGTGAAGTCAAGTGGTTCTGCATAGAAAGTTAGCCAGGAATGATGTCCAGTTCCCAAGAAGAACACTGAGTGCCATCACACACTCTGATGCACAGAACCAAGAAAAGAGACATGAGAGGATGGGTTTATACCTTCTTAAGGTACACTGACCTGGCCTGGTAGGCTGATTGCCCTGGGCTTTGGCCAATTAGATTAGCAAATTCTCCTGGGCTGGAGGATGTGGGAACAGGCAGAGCTTGGAGATAGGTGGATCAGAGTGTATCTAATGTGGGAAGAAGGGCAGAAGTGGTACCTCTCCCCGCAAGATTTTAAGGAGCTTTTCCCCAAAGGCATACGATTTGTTTCTTTCTTTTAAATTTCTAAAATCTGTTTTCAGTTAAAGGGGAAAGGTTTTCCTTTATTCTATGGTATATAATAAGCTTGACATATTTTTATCCTCTAATTTGTTATTTTTATCATTTATCATTATACCGTAATTTGGTTATCATTATGAGCAGTAGTAAAGACAATTTTTCCTCCCTTTTAAGAGTCTACACAGTATATGCTGTAAAACTTCATCACAACAGTTATTTTTACTATTTTTAGGCAGTATGAATCCGAAAATTTATTAAAATTGAGATTTTTAAAATAACATCTAAGTATTTATATTATGTTTAAACTTTATATGACATTTGTCAGATATTTTACTGTCCCAGTTCATAGTCAATGGTGTTGTCCAGAGATATAGAACTAAAAAAAACTTTCAAAGAAAATTTAAGGAGCAGCCAGTAGATGGCAGCGTGGCACTGCACTTGAAATGAAGCTCGGCAAACGACATTATTTCAGCTGCAATTTGGCACTATTGAGGCGAAATGACTTCGTATTTCACTTAGAAAGCTACATTTTAATCAACAACCAAATACCTTTTAAGTGAGTTCCGAGCAAGCAATTTCTTCCCTGCTTACAATCTGTATTTGCATCATTTTAGGCTTAGTAACTGCCTACGAGATAGCCAGCGTCCTGCGGTTAGGAATAACATGCTATGACTTTTCTCTCTTCTTTCCACGATGCTTAGCACAGTGCAAGGCACATAATTGCTCAACTACTTGATCGTGAGCATTTTAGCTCAAAAGTGATTCAAATGTCTTATTTATTTATTTATTTGGCCGCACTGTGAGGCACGTGGAATCTTAGTTCCCCGACCAAGGATCGAACCTGCGCAGTGGAAGTGTGGAATCTTAACCACTGGACTGCCAGGGGAATCCCCTGTTATTATGCTTTCTACTCAAAGAATAGTCCTGTAAATTCCTATATGGTCTGTAAAGACACACACATGCGTGCAACACACACAAACGTAGCTCTGTGACCATGCTGCATAATAGAATTTTATGTTAGAAACTTTAACATATAAGCCTTCCTTGTTCTGCTTCTACCCCATCTCTCCTCTGCTTTCAGCCAAACTTAATACAAGTGCTGGCTGCCTGCCCTTGTCTACACTTCTTGCCAACCACTGACTGCCGTACATCCACTTGCATTTGTCTTTTGCTCTCATCCCGCTACCAAACTGCTCTTGCTGAGGTTTACGGTTATCTCCCTGTGGCTAAATCCAGGGGACACACTGCAAGCCTCATCTTCCTTGCCCTCTGTGACTTCCCATACTTGGTCCCTGTGCTTACCACTGTTCTACATTTTCCTAAATTTCCTTTTCTAGCAGCAGCTGCTCAGCATTCATGAAATTCCTTCTCTTCTCATGTCTGAGCTAAATGTGTAAGTCCCTCAGGTCACTGTCATCTCTGACACCTTTCTCTCAGGTCCCCCATCGTGCCACCAGCTTCTCTCTCTCTCCATCACAGTGGCTCCCCCCAGCCACGCCCCCCTTTGCACCTAGGTCTCTTAACTGGCTCTCTAATGTCCAGACTCACTTTCCGCCAATCCCGTCTCTGCATCTCTCCAGAGACAGCTTTTCAAAAGCAACCTCACTTCTGTTAGTGAGACCACTCCCAAAGCTCTCCATTGCCCTGAAGAACGACTGTCAAATCCTTACCACTGCAGTGTCTATTCTAACCGACCTACATTTTTAGCTCAAGCCTGCGCCCTTCTCCTCCACTCAGGGCGCTCCAGACCCAGTAGCTGTTTTTTCCATTTCCAGGAACGCCCTCTGCTACCTGCCTGCAGAGCTTGCAGCACTTCTCTCTGCCTGGTTCTCTTTCAGGGGCCCCAGGCCTATCTCAGTTTAAATGTCTCCTCCTCAAGGACTCCTTCCCTGTCTCTCACAGGCCACCTCAGGGCCTCCTCCCGTGACAAGTTCTCATTTCATTTGGCTTTTATTTCAGAGCCTTCATCACAATTCCAGTTAAATAACATTTTATATTGTCATATGTTCCTTCCTAGACTGTAAGCTGTTACTCCCTGGTTCTCTGTTGTCTTAGCAAAATTCCTGGAACAGACCAGGCTGGTATAAACATAGGATAAGCTGCATTTAATAAATACCTCAGAAATTTTAGAACATTTTATTCTCAATTTCTAAAGCTTAGCTTTTCATTGTTTTTTGTCGTTTAATTTTATTTATTATTTATTTTTATTTTTGGCTGTGTTGGGTCTTCGTTGCTGTGTGCCGGCTTTCTCTAGTTGCGATGAGTGGGGGCTACTCTTTGTTGCGGTGTGCGGGCTTCTCATTGCGGTGGCTTCACTTGTTGCGGAGCACGGGCTCTAGGCGCACGCACTTCAGTAGTTGTGGCACACGGGCTCCAGTAGTTGTGGCTCGCGGGCTCTAGAGTGCAGGCTCGGTAGTTGTGGAGCACAGGCCCAGGTGCTCCACGGCATGTGGGATCTTCCTGGGCCAGGGCTTGAACCCGTGTCCCCTGCATTGGCAGGCAGATTCTTAACCACTGAGCCACCAGGGAAGCCCAGCTTTTCATTGTTATAGATTATGTATCAATTTATTAGACCAATAACTTTGTTAAGAATTTTGTTACTAGAAATTTATTCAAAATTATGCATGTCAAATTGAACTTTTTAGAACCAAGTGTATTTTTTAAGAAGTAGCTTAGTTTTTTTATTTATTAAAAGGTGATAATTTTTATGGAATATGTACCACAAACTTTTATTTTCTTTTGGCTTTTTTGGTAGTAGCTGATAACTATGGACAATGTCAATTAGATGACAAAAGAGAATTTCAAATGCTGGGCATCCAGAAAGCAAAAAAGAAAACCTCATTAGGAGAACTTTTTTGTTTTGTTTTACTCAAGTTAGGATATATGAGAATTATATACATCCTAGCCCACATTTCCAGACATATTCTAAAATTAAATGAAAAACGCATTAAGATATTTGTATAAAGGCCCCATCATTTTTAAAGTAAATAACATTTAGTCCTAATCAATTAGTCCTTGTAGATGGACAATTACTTCTAAAAATATACCTAACTTTTAATGTCTAAATTTGAACACCAAAGAAGAGCAGCAATGACTCATCATTTTTTTTTAAACTGAATGTATCTAGTTCAGGCCTCAATCTGAGAGCATTCTTCCTTCTCACTCAACATCCTTGGATAGCTTTTCTTATTGATTTTAGAATCATCTGTCTGCATAGTAAGTATTGAATACCTCCCTGCTACACTACACACAGTTATACTTTTCTGTAAGGTACACTATCTCCTTCATTATCAAATGCAGGAGAAAAGGAAGGGGATGCATGAAGAGGATCAGTGTGTACCTGGAGGATAATTATTTGCCAAGAATAGTGTAACCAGTCCCATAAACCAAGCTGCAGTGATTAAGAACTCTATTCTGATGGTGATTAGCTTAATCTCTGCTACATTTTTTTCCATATTAGAGAAATATAGTACATTTAAAGAGAGTTGTTCCTTCATTTGGTTCAGAGAATAATTTAAAACATTCTGCTTCCTATTAGGGGCATATTTATTTACTTAGAAATCTGTATAACTTGAAGGAAAAAATATTCATGGCTTTATAATGGAAGTTAAGAAATCTTGTTTCATGCTACATGAAAGCATTTTAACAAATGAGTAGAGATATATTTTAAATGGTGAAATAACATTTGGAACAATCTACCTTGTTCTTATTGTTGTTGTTGTTTTTTGGTTTTGTGGTGTACCATGTTCTCCTTAGGTTTAATGCTGTTGTGTATATCATAGAGGTGGTTTATTTTTTCTGGGATCTTCTGTCAAGAGAATAGCCATGCCGTCTTATATGACAAGCCCACAGCTAACATCATACTCAATGATGAAGAGCTGGAAGCATTTCCTCTAAGGTCAGGAACAAGATAAGGATGCCCACTCTCAGCACTTTTATTCAACATAGTATTCGAAGTCCTAGCCACAGGAATCGGACAAGGAAAAGCAATAAAAGGAATCCACGTTGGAAAGGAAGAAGTAAAACTGTTACTATTTGCAGATCACATAATACTATATATAGAAAACTAAAGATATCAGCAAAAAACTAATAGAACCAATAAATGAATTTAGTAAAGTTTTAGCATATAAAATTAATATACAGAAGTCTGTTGTGTTTCTATACATTAACAATGAACTATCAGAAAGAGAAAGTAAGAAAACAACCCATTTACAATCACATCAAGAAGAATAAAGTACCTAGCAATAAATATAACAAAGGAGGTAAAAAAACCTGTGCTTGGAAAATTGTATGATATTGATGAAATAAATTGAAGACAACACAAACAAATGGAAAGATTTTCTGTGTTCATGGATTACAAGAATTAATATTGTTAAAGTGAACATAATACCCAAGGCAGTCTACCGATTCAATGTAATCTCTATCAAAAACCAATGGCATTTTTTTATAGAACTAGAAAAAATAATTCTAAATTTTTTATGGGAACACAAAAGACCCTGAGTAGCCAAAGCAACCTCGAGAAAGAAGAACAAAGCTGGAGGTATCATGTGCCCTGTTTTCAAACTATACTACAAAGTTATAGTCATCAAAACAGTATGGTACTGGCACAAAAACAGACACATAGATCAGTGGACCAGAATAGAGAGCCCAGAAATGAACTCATACTTATATGGTCAATTAATTTACAACAAAGGAGGTAAGAAAAACAACAGGGAAAAGATAGCCTCTTCAATAAATGGTGTTGGAAAAACTGGAAAGCTACATGCAGAAGAATCAAGTTGATGGACTACTTTCTCACACCATATACAAAAATAAACTCAAAATGGATTAAATACTTAAATATAAGACCTGAAACTGTAAAGCTCCTAAAAGAAAGCATAGACAGTACACTCTTTGACATTAGCCTTAGCAATATTTTTTTGGATATGTCTCCTCAGACAAAGGAAACAAAAGCAAAAATAAACGAATGAGACTATATCAAACTAAGACGCTCTCGTACTGCAAAGGCAACTATTAGCAAAATGAAAAGGTCACCTATTGAATGCGAGAAGATACTTGCAAATGACATATCTGATAAGAGGTTAATATCCAAAATATACAAAGAATTCATACAACTCAACATCTAACAAACAAACAGACAAGCAACTCAACTGAAAAATGGGCAGATGACCCAAATAGACATTTTTCCAAAGAAGACATACAGATGACCAATAGGCAGATGAAAATATGCTCAGCATTACTAATTATCAGGAAAATGCAAATCAGATCCACAAACCTCACATCTGTCAGAATGGCTATTATCAAAAAGACAATAAATAACAAGTGTTGGCAAGGTTGTGGAGAAAAGGGAATCCTCATGCACTGTTACTAGGAATGTATTGATAAATTGGTGCAGCCATTATGGAAAATAATGGAGGTTCCTGAAAAATTAGAAATAGAACTATCATATGATCTAGCAGTTCCACTTCTGGGCATTTTCTAAAGAAAACAAAAGCACTAATTCAGGAAGATTTATGCACCCTGATGTTCATTGTAGTGTTCTTTACAATAGCCAAGATAATGGAAGCAACTTAAATGTCCATTGATAGATGATTAAAGAAGATGTTGTGTGTGTGTGGTGTGTGTGTGTGTGTGTGTGTGTGCGCACACAGTGGAATATTAGTCATACAAAAAAATGAAATCTTGCCATTTGCAAGAACATGGATGGACCTAGAGCGCATTATGCTAAATGAACTAAGTCAGAGAGAAAAAGACAAATACCATATGATTTCACTTATATGTGGAATTTAAGAAAACAAAACAAATGAACAAACAGAATACAACAGAAATAGAGATACAGAGAACAAACAGGTGGTTGCCAGTGGTCGCTAGAGGGGAGGAATGTGGGGGGATGAGTGAAATAAGTGAGAAAGGTTAAGAGGTACAAACTTTCAGTTACAAAATAAATGACTCACAGTGATGAAATGTACAGCATGGGGAATAAGTATAGTCAATAATATTGTAATATCTTTGTGTGGTGACAGATGATAACTAGACTTATTGTGGTGATCATTTTGTAATGTATAGAAATATTGAATCATTACGTTGTATACCTGGGACCAACAGAGTGTTGCAAGTCAAACTTCAAAAAAAAAAAAAAAATGATCCACTGCCAGTGTGATGGGCATAGACAAAACCAAGAAAAGGGAAATCATCTTACATTCATTACTGTTTTCTCAAAAGAAAAATACAGATAAGCAAAACAGAAGTTAGTTGAATTTTTCTTTTGCATTTTTTGGTTTTATTCTGTATTAGTCAGGGTTCTGTGGTTTGCTGTGGCAGAAACCACACTCAAATTAGTTTAGGCTAGTTTCCCTTTACCCTGAGACTCCAATTACACATATGCTAGACTACTTGATATGGTTCTACTGGTCACTGATGCTCTGTTCAATTTTTCAATGTTTTTCCATCTGTGCTTTATTTTGGATAGTTTCCAGTTCTAACTTTATATTCATTTGTCTTTTCTTCTGCAATGTCTGATTTGCTGTCAGTCTCATCTAGCATATTTTTGACTCCAGAAGTCCTCCAGCATATTTTGTATAAATTCATCTGTATAAATTCCATCCGGCCTTTATGTATTTTACCATTTCTCTGTTTTGGTTATCTTTTCCCTTACGTCCTTGACAATATTAATAACACTTATAATAGCTTTGTTAACATTTTTGTCTGCTAATTCTGTCATCTCTGTTATTTCTGGGTCGGTTTCTATTGATTTTTTTTTCCTGTTAATGGGTCGTATTTTTCTGCTTCTTTGCGTGCCTGCTAATTTTTGATTAGATACCAGACATCAAGGGTTTCACAGTGTTAAGTGTTGGATTTTGCTGTATTCCTTTAAAAAATGGTTGATCCATTTGTTCTGTCATGCAGTTAAATAGCTTGCAGGTCAGTTTAATCTTTTGAGGCTGTTGTTAACCTTCCTTAGGGTAGGTCCAGAGTAGCCTTTCTTCTTGAGCTAATTTAGCCCCACCTACTAAGGTGTTATCCTCCTGAGGACTCTACCCAATGCTCCATGTATTACATGGTCTCTCCACTCTGGCTGGTAGGGGCATGAGCTATTTCCGGCCCTGTGTAAGCTCTAGGAATTTTTTAATCTATTGGTTCATTTCTCTACCTCATGAAATTACACCCCATACATGTACAGATCTGTAGTCATTAATGATTTAGTGAACCTTTTGCACATCTCCAGAGCCTTCTGTGCAGCTCCTTCCTCTCTTGTAATTCGTCTCAAATTCTAGCTGTCTGTTTTCTCCACCTAGTAAGTCTGCTGTGCTATGTTTGAGATCTCTCTTCCTGTTCTGTGGCCCAAAAGTACCCCCAGAGAATGTGTTGGAGCAATTGTAGGGCTGAACTCACTTTCTGCCTTCACTAGGGGATCATATTTCAGCACTGCTTATTTTCCAATGTCTGAAAAACATTTTTTCACATATTTTGTCCAGTTTATGAGCAGAAAGAAAATTTCTATAGCAGTTAATCCTATAAGGGTGGAAGCAGAAATTTAAAAATTTTAGGATATTAAACCTATTTCCGGTTTTCTACCATTTCAAAGAAGACTGTGTTAAACATCCTTGAATATGAACCTTTGCTTTTTTATATCCAGTTATGTCTTTGTGATATATTTCTTTCTTTCTTTTTTTTTTTTTACTAACGACATGTTTTGATTTTTATTTCTTAGAGTTCAAATGTCCACCATTCACCTTGGTCTAAGCTTAAGAAACCATTCAAGGGGATACAATGCAGATGGGAGGGGAAAACAGAACCCTCACACAAGCTGTGCCATGTTGCAATCAGGCTTCCGTTTGAAAAATAATCTTCTCTCTAGCTTTCAAGTGATAACTCTGTCCCGGCAATGCTTCTTGTTTCAAATGGATTTTCTCTGGCTCTTCCTGAACACTTTCTGAGGAATCATCGACCTCTTCGATTTCTGAGGAGGAAGGACTCTCTACTGTCACAGTCACAGGAAATTCTGACGGACCTTTGTTAACAGAGTTAAGTCTCTCTCTCTCAGAACTAGCCCACTTAGCTCCAGGTTCCTTAGCGCACCCGACACCCTCACACAGCATTTATGAGCTTTACACAACTGGAAGGTCACGTCTTTATTTCTTATCGCAGGAACACAACTTCTGTAAACTTTATTTCTGTCAGAACACCTGAATGGGATGCAAAGAATAATCCGACTTCTCTTCACCAGGGGATGAGTTGAACTGTCCTTGAAGAAGAGATAACAGATGGTGTGAACCCCAGATTCCTGAACTTGCCCTTCGAAGATTCTGTGATTGCATAGTACAGGGAGCTCTACTCCATATCCTGTAACAAACTGTATGGGAAAAGAACCTGTCTAGACAGGCCGTGGCTGGAAGAAGCTCTGGATACAGATAAGGGGCAGAGGGTGCTCAGGAGCGGCACCCAGGCCACCCCGCGGAGGTGGTCGGCATTGAAGTCCAGCAGGCCCTCCCGCAGGGAAGTGCGCATGGCGGGCAGAGGCACCGAGCCCTGCAGCGCGCACAGGTCCTCAGAGCGCGAGAAGGAGTCGGCCGCGCTGTCCTGGCGCAGCTTCACCGAGTGATCATGGCCCGAGCGCGGCCTCGGGGACGCTGGCTGCGGACATGATGCCCACCCCCGCCTGGGGGCCCCGGCTCGCCTCCCGGCCCCTCGGGTGCCCACCGCCTGGCGGCTGCGACCCTGCAGCGTGCGCAGGACCGGCGTCGCAGCCAGAAGACATAGGGCCACGGGCCCCAGCTAGGCCGGCCCCTCCATGTCGCGCTCCGGAGCCCCCGCATGGCCTAGTGTTGGTGCCGGCATCAACGCCCTCCGCGCCGCGGGGCTGGGGTTTAAGCCAGCGGGCCCTGTGATATATTTCTTGAAGTGGGGTTATTGGGTTGAAAGATTTGAGAGTGTTAACACCCTACAAATGTACTGCTAGGTACTCTCCGGAAAGATTGCACCGATTTTCCATTGGCATCGTATGAGAGCGCTCATTTTGCCGCAGCCTTAACAGCACAACCTATTTTATTCTTCGAAGGAGCACATATTGAATGCAATTACACTGTGGAGTCTATTGCCAGGAGGGTAAAGTACAGCCTCTTTCCCCAGAGGGCTCATAGGTGAGTGGTGGAGAGAGATGGTAAACCCATTACCAGAGTATGACAGATTTTGAAAGGAGAAGACAAACTCTGCCTAAGAAAACTTCACATGTCTTCATTAAATATTTGAGGATAAGCAGTTTGTCATAAGGTCACAGAAGAAAATGTTAGAAGTGTTAATAGGACATTTAAGGTGGCTGAAGTATGAACAGCATAGCATAGTCACTCAATAGTTTTGCTGGTACCAAGGGTGTGTTTGGAGTGTGAATGTAGTAGGAAATAAAGTAGAATTTGGAGGCAGAAAGCAGATAGTGAAGGGCTCTGTATGGCCTCGAGCTAGTGAAGCACACAATCCAATCTTATACATTTCATGGGTGTACTGGAATGCTTATATGTAGTCAAATTCAACTTGTTACCATTGGCTTTGTTTTTCTTACTCCTTATAGAGGTTGCCAAAGTCTTTTTGTACCATGAGCCCTATTTCATCTGCGAGTTAACACCAGCATCTAAATACTGCAGCGACCCTTTTTTTTGTTGTTTGTTTCTTTAGAGAACAGGTTGAGGCCTTCTCTGCTCTTGTCAATTCAATAGGCTTGATTCTTTCTTGTCTTCTAAACAGCATACAACCCACTCTGTGCAGGCATGACCCTGCCTGGAGCTGTCCTACCTGCCATCCTTGAGCTGAGCATGCAATCTGCTCTTTATTCTGCGTGCGTGTTCTCTCTGGGCCAGTTCTTACTAACTCAGTCTTATCGTCACTGTCTGCCTCATTAGAACAAAGACAAACCATTGGTATTTTGTCCTATAAAACAAATGTACTTTAAGCAAAGTTTAGCCATCGCACAAAAAGGAGGCTGTGGAAAACTGTCAACAACAGAGTTGCACTAGGACTTTGGAGATAGGCCTAGTTTCCAGCCTGCTGAGGGACCAATAGATTGTATGATCTTGGTCGAGTCGCTTAGCTCTTTGGGCCTCTTCTTCTTGATTAATGAAATGACTTTTACATTCTCTTCTAGTCCTAAGCTTTGAATATATAAACAAGGGTTAAAAAAAGTTTAAAAGGCTTTTAAAGGAATCAAAACCAAATTCCTTCATCGTGGGTATAGAAATTAAATTTGTGTTTTATACTAAAAGCAGCATTTAGCTATATTCTGTAATGATCTAAGTTTCCAGATGACAAAAGACCTTTAATAAACACAATTCTAATTTTTAAATTAATTATCTGCTCACCATGATGTGTCAACTTAATTTCTGAACAAAACAGATTGGGTTACTTTTCATTTATCTTAGATGCATAGCAGGTATTTAAACTTAAGATGTTTCACTAGTAATATAGTTAAAATTCTTAAACAGGTGTCAATACTTCCTTAAGAGACCTCCAATTACAAGGGTTAAAATCAGAATAGCTGTCCTGGTTGTAAACATTTGTGGCCTCTTTCCATTTCTACTTCTGCCATAATTCTAAGGCTTTTACTGTCTTACAATGTGAGATGAGAAAAAAAAAGGCTCTCTGTGTATTATAATTTTTCTTTAAAGTACTATTAATCTGGTACTTCAGTTATTTTTGGCTTAAATAGGCTTTTTTGTGCTATTTTGGGCATAAACTATAATAATTTTTTAATAACTAAGAACATTTTGAGTCCTATTACAGATTATGCTTGAGTTTTGGGTAAATGCCTCATAGTAATTTAGAGACTGCTTGTGTAGAGAGCATATTTAAAATGTCCTATGAATGATTTGGAGCCACTGGTATGAAATCAGTTAGAAACTGATATGGTGTTCAGAAACTTTTTTTTTTTTTTACATCTTTATTGGAGTATAATTGCTTTACAATGGTGTGCTAGTTTCTGCTTTATAACAAAGTGAATCAGTTATACATATACATATGTTCCCATATCTCTTCCCACTTGCGTCTCCCTCCCTCCCACCCTCAAGCTGCATGAGCTGCTTGTAAATTTTGGAGATGAATCCTTTGTCAGTTGCTTCATTTGCAAATATTTTCTCCCATTCTGAGGGTTGTCTTTTGGTCTTGTTTATGGTTTCCTTTGCTGTGCAAAAGCTTTGAAGTTTCATTAGGTCCCATTTGTTTATTTTTGTTTTTTTCTCCACTTCTCTAGGAGGTGGGTCATAAAGGATCTTGCTGTGATTTATGTCATAGAGTGTTCTGCCTATGTTTTCCTCTAAGAGTTTGATAGTTTCTGGCCTTACATTTAGGTCTTTAATCCATTTTGAGCTTATTTTTGTGTATGGTGTTAGGGAGTGGTCTAATCTCCAGAAACTTTTGATGAGGTTAGGTCCACCAGTCCTTAAAAGAGTGGTCCTAGGTTGTTACATTCCTAGCTGTGCTATCCACTTTCACAGATTTTTCTCATAGGTATGTTTTCTGTTTTTACAGTTTTAATGTGATTTGTGCTGGGACTCAAGTTACTGGAGTTTATTCACATTACAAGGAAAGCAGATGCAGAATCCGAGGAAGTCTTTGAATGATGAGAGGTCTTTCCACCAAGACTGTATCTGGAGGTGTGGAGTAGAGTGGAGAGTTGTGCCTGAGATGTAACCCCTAGGTTAATAAGGTATTAGAAATGCCTGAGCTCCCAAGATTGTGAGAAAACTTTACTATTCAAACAATCAGATTTCTTACTAGCTGATTTGTCTACTCAGGGTATAAATCATCAAGTTGGTTTCTGGGAGAATTTTGGAGTACTTGGCTGACAATCTTGTTCTGTTTCCCCCTTCTTTCTGAATTATCACGTGCCTTCAGAAATTTCAGCCCAACCGAACAAAACCCAAACAGAAATAGCAGGCGAAAAACTTCCAAAGTAATTTCAAAGATTCTAAATTATTCTGTAGTTGTAAAGCTTTTTATAGCTTGTTGTACAGAATGAGTGAATAAATTGCAGCTAACCACTCCCCATTCAAGTAGTTCTGAACCCAGTGCAGATTGTATTATAATTGAGATAGATATCTTTTCTTTTCAATTCAAGTGCTAGAGTTTATTCAAGTTTCTTTAGACTCCTGTCCTATTTCTTTGCCCCTCTTGTGTTAAAGTATGTTCTACTTTGTACTTGACCCTATGGCAGGAGACATTGGCAAAATTTGTTGGGCAGAAACAACAGCCGACATCAGTGGAAAGCATAGGCATTTAAACTCAGCTGCAAATGAACATTTGAAAGTTAGGAAAAAAATAGAATTAGATTTGAGCAGTTCAGGTGGTGTGGATTTGTAGGATAGTGGTCTGCCGATGATTCTTTTTACTATATTGTATGTTTGTAAATATCGCCCAGAAAATCAAACACCTTCACCCATCCCCGCCCCAGCTCAGTTCCTTTTTCCTTGTTCAGTTTCAGTGGATTGGCCAGCTAAAATTTAAAGCAACAAGACATGACCATGCTTTGGATTGTATCCGAATCTGTGCCTTGTTTTAGATTTGCTTAAATGTTTATGCCCATTATGTAAGTTTACGTGCTGTGAAATTCTGTAGTCCCTAGCGTTACCTTTGCATTGATGTGTTTTTTTGGTTTGTTTTTATTTTTAACTGATTATATAATGATTCATTGTGTTTGCTTTAAAAAAAGAAACCCAGGGCTTCCCTGGTGACGCAGTGGTTGGGGGTCCGCCTGCTGGTACGGGGGGCGTGGGCTCGTGCCCCGGTCCGGGGGGATCCTGCGTGCCGCGGGGCGGCTGGGCCCGTGGGCCATGGCCGCTGGCCCTGCGCATCCGGAGCCTGTGCTCCGCAACGGGAGAGGCCACAACGGTGAGAGGCCCGTGTACCGAAAAAAGAAAAAAAAAAAGAAAAGAAGCCCAGCAATCTATTGTTAGAAATAAATTATTCCTAGCCATAGGATAGCGCTTAAAAATAACCTTAAAGGAGCCTTTATGACTTACTTTTTTTTCAACCTACTGGAGTAAATTTTCAGCATTTGTTTAATGTGCCGCCACTGCAAGAAATAAAATGTCCTAAGCTTTGCTGTATTTTGTTCTTTCACTAGTCATGCTAACGATTATTTTTAAAGGTATTTGAATGTGTTGTTTTGCATATCTGTTAAAACTTGATTTAATCTAGGTAGAAATCCCATTTTATTTTTTTGTTTTTGTTATTAAACCCAATGTGAGTAACATTAAACTTCCAAACATGATTTTTATTAGAATTTTTAAAATTTGGGCTTACTGTAGAATCTATGAACACTATTCTCTCTGGAAATACTAGAGATGATAACTGCAAAATAAACTATTAAAAATAAAAAAGAGTCATGTATCCAAATGTTCATTGCAGCTCTATTTACAATAGCCTGGAGATGGAAACAACCTAAGTGTCCATCATCGGATGAATGGATAAAGAAGATGTGGCACATATATACAATGGAATATTACTCAGCCATAAAAAGAAACGAAATTGAGCTATTTGTAATGAGGTAGATGGACCTAGAGTCTGTCATACAGAGTGAAGTAAGTCAGAAAGAGAAAGACAGGTACCGTATGCTAACACATATATGTGGAATTTATGAAAAAAAAATGTCATGAAGAACCTAGGGGTAAGACAGAGAAAAAAACCAAAACAAAACGGTAAACTGCTAAAAAAAGAAAAGCAACATTGCATAGCCTTAAACTAAAATATACTGCCTTAAACATTATACTTTTCTAATTTTTATTTTCCCTTCCTTTTGTTAATACTCAAGTTTAAAAAAAACAAACGTTTTGAACTCGAACTCTACTGAACTGTGGTATAGAATTTTAAATACTGTATGTAAGTGTTGTCTTATAAATATATTAGAAGAGATTGAAGACATAGTTGAAGGGCCAGTGTCTTGCTGGCTGTAGGAACAATTTGGCTTTCATCTAAATGAATGTGTAGTATATGAATTACAAGGTGATATAACACTAAGCTTAAATGGTGTTTTTAAAAAGAAAGCGTACCTTATTTTCACTGAATGTCTAATTTGGTAGCTACAGAGTTTCAAAGTGGGGGCAGTTGGTAGTGGGAAACTGGTTGTGGGGAAGACGAATATAGCTAAAGGTTGGCTTGACCCTCTCCAAGGATCTGCTCCATCCTTATGTCTGAAACTAGACCCATGGCCAGTGCTAGACTTTAAAGCACTTGATAATAACTGGGCATCTAGGTGTTACCCCTTAGTCCACTTAAGCAGTTTTGAAATGTAAATTTTAGTTTTCTATAGCTTTATTAAAGCTAATTAAACATACAAAGATAAACAATTAGTCTTATAATCACCAAATATTAACAGAATTTATCTCTGGATGATAGGATTAGAGGTCATTGTTATTTTCTCTAAAGTTTTCTATTTTTTTCAAAATTTCTGCAATGACTCTGTATTAGTTTTACCACAGAAAAGATAGTTACTTTAAAATGTATTTATTTAGATGTATATTCTTCCCTATGTTTTTTCATTATCCCACAGGTATTATTAGTCTAAACTACAGTTTAGTTTAATTTTATAATTTTGATATACATGGTGATTTTACAGTTTTTATGTACAAGTTTTTAAAGTTTTGCTTGTTTATGTATAATTTTGATGCATATTTTAAAAGAAGAGCCTATGTTTGGATTTGTATAAGTTTTGTAGTAATGGGCACCAATTAATGAAATAGTATTAACAGTATGTTGAAGGAAATTTATGTCTGCAGACAAAATATTTAATGGGCAAATCAGTACAAAACAGAGCCCTGATTCTTGTCTACCCCTTCCTGTTACCCCAAACCTGTTTACTCCTTCATGTTTTCTGTAGTAGAAGATGGTGTCATCAGCCACCTAGTTGTTTGTGTCAGAAACTTGGGAGTCAAAATTGATTCCCTCTCACCCTGTCTCCTAAATCCATTAGCAAATACCGCATTCTCTCCCTCCGAAGTACATCTCATCCATGTGCACTTCTTGCTGTTGCCATCACCACTGCCATAGGACAAGCCATACCATCATCTCTAACCTGGGGCGCGTTGCAGCCTCCTCTCTGGTCTCCCTGTCCAGCCCATTGTGAACGGTCATAAATACATGTGCCTCCACTGGTAAGACCCATTATACTAGTAACAACATTTATATTCTTACCAGGGCCTCACTATTGTCTTGCCCCCCTTTTGGTTTTCATATTGTTTATTCTGTCCCCATTGTGTGCTCTTCAGTCCCACTGACCTCTGTGCTGTTTTGTCAACACATTAAACTCTTTCCTACATCAGGGTCTTCTGATGGCTTTCGCCTCTACTTCACTGTCCTTCCCTCCACCTGGCTGACTCCTTCTCATCTTGGAAGTCTCACTTCACAGTCCCTTCTTCCTTCCTTTGGGAGGGCTGACTACAAACAGGCCTACACTAGCCCATCTCTTCCCCCAAATCCTTTCTCATAGCTTAGCTCTGATTATTTCCTCTGTGGCACTTTCATAATCCTTGGTCATCTTTGTTTACTTATTGATTTCCTGATGTTTTCTGCTAGACCATAAGCTTTATGAGTGTTGGGATCTACCTCTGTCTTGTTCTTTGCTCTAACACTAACGACTGGTAGCATAGTAGGTGCTCAATAAATAATTGTACGTCAGAATTTTTTGTAATGTGCATGGATTTTTATATGGATCTTTATAATTGAGTCCAACCTTTTTCAATAAAAATATAAAGAGAAACTTTTTAGTTCTTTTTTCTTTAGCCGAGATGATAAACTTAATCTTTTCCCTGAGAGCTCATATATATCTAGCACATTTTGTAGCAAACTGGCATTGACGAGGAGCCAGATAAGACACTGACACTCAGACGAAGTGACTTGTGCACATTTATTTGCTGGTAGCTGATAGAATAGGAATCTTAGAGGTTTTCATGTCCTTTAAATATAACATTCTTTTTGAAAAAGAGAACCCGGGGCTTTTAGAGGTTAAGTGATCAGGGTTATGCAGCTGGAACTCTTGAAACGAATAGGAACTAGGAAAAGAATAAGATCTAAACAAAGTGGTCTTGAGTTGCTTCTAGGGCTCACTTTGCATTATATAGCATGTGAGACATGCAGCTGAGAAAATATATCCATTTGTATAAAAAATTATGATTCTGTGCTTTAAAATATGAATTACATATTTTCACATTTAATAGTACATTGATATGAATCCTTTAAATACCATAGGCATTAGGGTTTTTTTCTTTCCAGAAAATACTTCAGTTATGCCTTTTATATCTTCTAGCTGGTATGTCTTTGAACACCGATATTGTTTGTTAAATATATAGAGGCATCCATAACATTTGTAATAAATGTTACATGAGCTTTTTGGTTTCCAGACGTCACCTTTTTAACTCTCTGTTGCTATGGGTTTTCATTAGTATTCCGTGGAGCCTGGGTTGCCATAGAAAATGTGTAGTTGTAGAGGAGTTACCATGGCAACAGTCCGCCATTATGTATTTTTCAATATCAGCTCGCTGGAGATGGTAGTGAATCTGAAGGATATTTGTTTAGGGAGTCCAGTAATAAAAAATAAAACAAACAGAATATTTCAATATCTTAGTTATCTCCAACAGATACTTTAAATATGATGCTAGTTACTCTTTATTCAAATAAATTAAATAAAAATGAAAGCTGTTTTAAAGGCTAACGTTCAGCCATTTAGCTTGATTTCTGGAGATGCTAAAAATTTTAATTGGCTTAAATGTTTGACACACACGTAAACTCCCATGTAATAAAGCTACTGTCAAATAAGCATAAGGTTTTGTTTTAATCGGCTCCTGCCTCCTTCACGACCTTGAACAATAGGTGCTCAGGTACATGTGAGAAAAAGGAAGAGTAGCTTTTGTCTTTGAAGTGGAGCTCAGAAATAAAGAAAGGAAATCACCTGGTGACTCAGTGCTCAGTGCAGCTTTTCAAAAGAAAGAAAAAAGCAGAGAAACTGTTTTCAGTAGAATGGCAAATCCCTTAGTTGAAGGGAAGTTTTAAGCATACTATTTAAAACATACTATTTAAACATAGTGTTTAAAACATACTGTTGGAAAGGTTTTGGCATATCCAACCCTTTAGCAATCATTTTGAAATTCTTCACCTATTAGACATGTTAGGCATGTATGTTAGTTGTCTTCAATTTACCTTCCTTATTTTTACCTTGATAGAGTGACACCCGTTATTTTGTCACAGGGGCAAGTAAAAAGAAATGTAATCACAATTCAGCAAATTAGATATATGTATATTAAGAGATTTTGAAAAGATGAGTGAACTTCAAGTTTTGCAATCTGGCTTAAAGATTTTTCTTTTTGGTTCTTAATTATTGCTGTGATCTGAATGTTTGTGTCCCCTCCAAATTCATATGTTGAAACCGAATGCCCAATGTTATGGTGTTAGGACATGGCACCTTTGGGAGGTGATTAGGCCCCTTATAAAAGAGACCCCAGAAAGCTCCCTTGCCTCTTCTATCATGTGAGGACATAGCGAAAAGATGGCCACGTATGAACCAGGAATTGGGTCCTCACTAGACACCCAATCTGCCGGTGCCATGAGTTTGACTTCCCAGCCTCCAGAACGGTGAGAGAGAGAGAGGTGTCTGTTGTCTATAAGCCCCCCCAGTCTATAGTATTCTGTTATAGCAGCCCGGATGGACCAAGACAGTTGCCAAGACTCTCTCTGAAGTTGTGGGAAGATATGACATTGGGGCTTCTTGTTTTTATATTCTTGAAGCCATGTACTATTGGAGCTTTCCAACGTTCTTCCCTGGAAACTTTTTCTTGTGGGACATGTGAAGATAGCTGCTTCTACAGCAGAATAGAGACTCCGCACAGAATGATGGGTCATAATTCAGTATTTCGGAGAATCAGTAAATGTATGAATTGCTCCTGGACAAATGTGGGGCAGCTGAGAGAAAAATGTAAGCCCAAACAGTGTTTTACCAGGTATAGCTTGCATGGAGGAAGTAGGTAGAGTTTGATAGAAAACATTTAAAAAGCTGATCTTCTAATCGTGGTGTCATTGTATCAAGGAACCCTTTTGCAAAGAGTAGCTTTAAGTAAAATTGAGAATAAAATACTCTGAATTGCCAAGCTGTGGAGTTCTCAAACAATGATGTTCATCTATAACTGACACATAGTCCTGACAGTTTTACAGATGAGGGAATTAGTAGCTTAATGGATATTATCAATCTAGGATGGGCATATTGAGTTTAGGAAAAGAATAAAATTAAACATTTGGCATTTAGTGAATGAAAGGTTTATTGTTGAGAATGCATTCAAAATATTATTGTGTGCATTCATTTTCTCTGCCACAGGATATCTTGAGCAGTGGGTAACAGAACGCCGTGGTTAAAAGCATAGACTTTGGAGTTAGACTGCCTGAATATGATTTCTGGCTTGATCAGTTACTAGCTCTGTGATATTGGACAAGTTAATTAACCTCTCTGGGCCTCAGCTTCCTTATTCATACAATGGAGATAGTAACAGTAACTGTGTTATAGGTTGTAATGGTGGTTAAATGGATTTACATTTGTGAAGTACTTGTTACAGAATGTGCTATTTAGGTGTATGTTAATTAAAATGGGAAAAAGTAGGAAGGTTGGGGCTCAGAGTCACCCAACTGATGACAGCTGATCAGAGGGCGAACTTCAGACCGAATCAAAGATTAATGGATGTCAAAGGAGTCAGATAAACAATACCATAAATAATGAGCTTGTTTCTTTATTTTTAGATTTAAAATTACATGCAAAACATTGATATAACATTAGTAACCTTTTACAGTGTATACCAAAGTTCCATTTGCTAGCAAGCCTACTCAAGCTCAACAAGAATTCATTAACCTTGACCTTTATGATCATAAAGGTCATGACCTTTATGACTGAAGATCATAGAGAGGTTTTTGGCATCAGAATACAGGCACCTTTTCTTTCTTTTAATGGAAGAAGATAATGAAATCAAATAGAATTTGTTATCATCATATACTACCCTCCTGCATGTACCATTTTTTTTCCCCTTGATGGAATACTTAACAGAAAAATTAAACAGAAGATAAATATAATCCTTTCTAGAAGTTGCAGTTTGATTTGGTAAATTTTATTGTAATGGATCAAGGTTGTTCAGGCTCCGGATGCACAGGCTCAGCGGCCATGGCTCACCGGCCCAGCCGCTCCGTGGCACGTGGGACCCCACGTCCCCTGCATCGGCAGGTGGACTCTCAACCACTGCACCACCAGGGAAGCCCAAGTTTGTTTATTTAAATCAGATATCATAGCTAATCCACAGCCCTGATCAGACTCCTGGTTTCTTGTCTGGTGTGGCCCTGGACTGAATGAACTATTTTCTATTTCTCATTCACTGCTTTCAAGCTTTTCTGTCATCAGTCCTTTGCCTTTCCCCCTAAATTTGGTGAATATAAAGGCTCTGACCTCCTCTGTCCTATCCTTTCCAGATTTTTAGTTTCCCTCATCCAGTCTCATGGCCCTACTTTTACCTCTATGTGGATATCTTGAAAAACTGCCCTGTCATCATCCTGGTCTGTTTTTAGTCGGCCCTCAGTCTAACCGTACGCTATAGTGTTTACACTTGAGTACCCTGCTCTAAACTTCAAATAGACATGCCATCCCAAATCCTTTGTCCCGCTTAACTCTGCCCAACTCTACCTCTTAATCCTATTCCTACTGTCTTTTAAAACCAGTGGGCTCTCTTACCTTTGCAGTTCTGTCAGGGCATCAGCATCTCCCAGGCACCAAGGGTCAGTATTTGGAAGATCTGTGAATTCAGTATAATTAACAATAGACATGCCAAAGCTTTACTTCAAGGAATTTTAATCAGCTGACTCGGAGTAGAATTTCCAAGGCGCCTCAATTTGGATGGGGAAAAATTACTTCATTTCAGTAATCTCTAAGTCAAAATTTAGCTTCTCCTTTTATGCTGAATATAGGTAAGAAACCACAGTAATGTGAATAGCACCCATGACTTTGTCACCAATAGTAGTTATGAATATTTTCAGATTATATTAAATTTGTTGAGGATATCTTGATATATCTTTTATATTTATACCTTTTTCAAAATTATAGTCGTTATTAGACCGGCCACTAGATTGTACAATTAAATGCATTAATAATGAAGCACCTTTATAATTTTATCCTGAATTTGTTTTTAAAAACATTTCGATAGCTGTATTTCACTGTGTTTGCTTTCCTTTTAATAGAATTTTATTTTATGCCTTTATACGCATTATTTTGAGAAGTGCTACAGAGGCTTTACCAGTCTGCCAAATGGATCTATGGTCCAAAATATGGTGAAGAACCCCTGCTTTCCTGTAACATGTGCTCATATAAAATTTGAAAGCCATTGTAAGCTTTGAATGGTACTACATGTTTATTTTTCATTGAGTGTTTTAAAAATACCTTCTTATGTCTCAGGCATATTTTAACCAGTACTTTTTCTTAGTTTTTAGAACCAAAATGCCATTATTTTATAAGAACCATGGATTCTTTTGAACAGTTTTTAATATAGCAAAGTAAAGATTAAGGAATAGGTTAATTTATTCACACTGCTGTGTGTGTGTGTTACTTTCTAGTGTGATTGCAAATAACAAAGAACTGAGCAAGCTTTCCAGCAATTTATCAAACAGGATTAGAGTGAAGGTATTAATAAACCGGAAAAGGGGAGCTAGGAAGCAAAGGGGAGGATGAGCCAGGTACAATCGGAGACCTGACTGAGCTCATTCCCCTTAGCAGCTCCTTATATATAAATTGGGTACTTTGGAAAATAAAGTGATTTTGATCATCTCTAGCCACATAGTAAAATGTTCTCAAGCTCTTTGGGTTGTCCACGGATTTTAATTAGTTATACTTCTTACTCCTGATCTCCATTATCTTGGAGGATTGTATACTTTCTAAAGAAAGAAATTAGCTAGGGAGAATGATTTCATTGAATTATGTTTACTGCCTTGCAATTCAGTTATCTATTACTTCATAACAAACCATCCCAAAGCATAGTGGCCTAAACGACACTGTGTTATTTGTTATCTCTCATGGCTCTGAGGGGTTCTTGACTGGGGTCCCTTGGGCTGTGGCTGGCATCTAAAGACCCCCCACTCTGCATGCTCAGGGTGCCTCTCTACTCACGCTTCTGGTGCCTCTGTGCTTCTCTTGTGGCCCCCTCTCAGCAGTGTGGCCTGGACCACTTTTTATGGTGGGTCAGGTACCAAGAGGCAGGAAGCAGGGTCTCCCTGTCCTCTTAAAGGCCACAACCACAGTGGGCACAGCATCACTTACGCTGTGTTCCGTTGGCGAGGAAAAATTCCATGGGGTGAAGGAACAGGCTCCAGCTCTCGACTGGGGCATCAGCACGTGTACACAGTGAAGGAAGGAACCGAAGGTACCCAAACTTCTTGTTTCCCCTGCTTCACCTTGCTTTCCTCTGCAAACTAGCTCTTCCTTCTGATTCCTCAATTTTTACTTATTAATAATTTAATTGGTTACTTTCTCCCAGGTGAACTCGACTTAATTTTTAATAGCTACTCTGGTCTGTATCCATTTTTGTTTGTTTTTTGTCTGTAGCATCAGTGCCTCTTCAATCCACCACTGTTTTTTAGGCTCTCGTAACTTTCCCCTGCGCTGTGATGGAGGCTTTTCCTATTGGTTATTTTAAAGTTTGGAAGTCTCCAAGATTACCCTCACTTCTGACACCAACTGCAAGTTTGGGCTTACAAGCGCACCCTCAGATTTGACAATCCACTAGGAAGACTCTCAGAACTCTGAAAGCTGTTATACACACAGTTATGGTTTATTACAGTGAAAGGATGCAGCTTCCAATCAGCGAGGGAAAGGGGCACTTAGATCGAGGACTGGAAGACTTCCGAAAGCTTCCATTGTCCTCTCCCAGTGGAGTCACGCAGGCAGGATTTACATCTCCCAGTAACAATGTGTGATAACACATATGGAGCACTGCCAACCAAAGAACTCACTCAAGCCTCCGTGTCCAGAGTTTTCACTGAGGCTCGGTCACGTAGACTTGGTTGGTCACACAGACATTATTTTTTATTTTTATTTTTTTAGATGCATTGGGTCTTCGTTGTTGAGCACAGGCTTTCTCTAGTTGAAGCAAGCGAGGGCTACTCTTTGTTGCAGTGTGCGGGCTTCCCATTGCCGTGGTTTCTCTTGTTGCGGAGCATGGGCTGTAGGTGCGTGGGCTTCAGTACTTGCGGCACGTGGGCTTAGTAGTTGTGGTGTGCGGGCTCTAGAGCACTTGGGCTTCAGTAGTTGTGGCTTGTGGGCTTTAGAACCCAGGCTCAGTAGTTGTGGCGCACGGGCTTAATTGCTCCACTGCATGTGGGATCTTCCCGGACCAGGAATCAAACCCGTGTCCCCTGCGTTGGCAGGCGGATTCTTAACCACTGCGCCACCAGGGAAGTCCTTACACAGACATTATTAACTTACTCTCCAGTCCCTCCTGAGATCAAGCTGATAGCACAGGGTCACAAGCACCCACCATAAATCACATTGTGAGTATAGCATATATGCTGTGGCTCCAGACACCAAGGTAAACAATGACACTGTTATCAGACAGGTATTCCAAGGGCTTAGAGGCCACTGCCCAGGTGCAAGAGCAAATGCTAGACCTCTCTTCTGACAAAGTTAATCCTTTACTACAGACTTACTTTCTCTCTTTCCCTTTCCATCCCATCTCACAAGCTCTTGCCAGATCAGTCTTTCTAATGAGTAGTCTTAGTTATGCCATTGTCCTGCTCAACAACCTGTGAGGTCTTGTTGTAATTTTGTCCCTCTGCTCCAGTTTTTACAAGTGTTTTTGATTATAAATATTCTCTTTTCTCGGCCCCATAAACCAGTAAAATATCAGAGTTATCCCAAAGTACTTAATTGTCCTATGTGTTTAACTGTTCTTTACTCTTGATGTCTTCTCAAACTCTAATGCACTTGCCCATTCAAAATCCTTGCGGGCTCGTCTATACACCCACTATCATAAAGTCTTACTTGCTTAAAATAGATTTATTTGATTCCTCTATGGATCCCTTTCCTTGTAGCTCTCCATGACACTTGCCTTTCGCTGAAGTTATTTTTGAGCCTGTCTTATTCTCTTTATTAGACAGCATGCTCCTTCAGAGTAAGGATTGTGCCTTATTCCTGTTTATATTCCCTGTAGAGGCCAAGATAATGCCTGGAACCTGGAAGGGACAGAATAAGTGCAGAATTTAATTCCTATATTTTGGAGAGTATCCAGCAAACAGTCAATGTCACAAGAACAGACTCCTTAAAATGGTGGCTTCTCTATTGTACTTCAGTGCCAAATGAACATTATACATAATAGACCCTCTTAGGGTTGGTAGTGGGCTGGGGTATTTAGGGAGTTTCGTTTTTTTTTTTTTTTTGCGGTACGCAGGCCTCTCACTATTGTGGCGTCTCCCGTTGCGGAGCACAGGCTCCGGACGCGCAGGCTCAGCGGCCATGGCTCACGGGCCCAGCCGCTCCGTGGCATGTGGGATCTTCCCGGACCGGGGCACGAACCCGCGTCCGCTGCATCGGCAGGCGGACTCGCAACCACTGCGCCACCAGGGAAGCCCAGGGAGTTTCTTTTGAGGGTTTAGCTTTAATTGAAGTGAGCAGATGCACACGAGGAGCAAGCGTCGTGTTCCTTGGTCCGTCTGCAGCACTTGGCGCCATAGAGAGATCCGTGATTTGGGGCATCTAACCTAAAGGATCTGAGTGGGTCTTGTTGGTCCCAGTGTGAAAAATAATCTTAGAGAATTCATTCAACTCCAGTTCTCGGTCTTTTCCTCTCTCCTGTGTTAGACCCTATCTCTTCCCCCTGCCAGCATTCCCATATGCGTTACACTGAGAGAGACAACTCTTTTAGTGTATTCATTCATGTAATGATTCAGCATGTGTTTAATGAACATGTATGTATCAGGCACTTTGTCAGGTGTTGGAGGTACAGTGGTGAACAAGACAGAAATAGCCCTTGTCCTGGTTTTCTCCATTAGAAAAGATTGTAAAACTCTAAGGCACATTTTCGTTGGTTTGCTTAACCTCCAACTCATTAATTTCCTTGTCATGCCTGTGAAACAGGAGAGCTAAATGGATAACATCTGCAGCAGATATTAGCCGAGCACTTTTACTATATGCTAATAAGCACTCTACCACCATTACCTTATTTAATTCCTCACGACCCTTTGGGTAGAAACCTAATCATCATTACATTATAGATGAGAAAACTGAGGCTGTGTTTCAGGTCTTGCCTCCCTAGACCTTGTACTTTTTACCGCTGCGTGATCGATTACTCCTAGACTGAGTAAGCCTTCCCACCTTTTGCTGTGGTTGACTTTGATCTTGCATTGTTATTCTCACCAGGTGATCAAACGTAGCTCTTGCCTGTGTTAAAATTCACACTTGGAGTTGCCCCTACAGTATCAGCTGAAAGGAAGGATCAAATCCACTACCTGTTCAGGGCAGCCGTTCTTATCTTTGTTCTTTACAGAGCCTTATTATATAGCTTGGCTGTCATCTTAGAAAAAAAGAGGAAGAGATGATATTAGACATGTTTTTTAACTAGCTGCAAGTTGCTAACAATAATTGTGCCACTTGAAACTTTCTGGTAGTTCATTCTAAGTACATTAGTTGGTCTGAGTTCAACGAGTAAATTATGACTTCTATCAACAAGTGGGTTGACATTAAGCTTCTCAAACCTGCAACAAATCACATGACTCCCAGAAGGTCTGGAATGGTGGTTTGTCAGTGATAAATTGTTTCCCTGCTCTCTGATGCAAGAATATTATGAATGTTCACCATCTCAGTTTATTTACTCAAGTATATTTGAAACGATATGTGTGGAGATCAGTGCATTCTGAGCCTTATGACAAGCTTATTTCCTGAAGGAGAGATAAATAAAATGTCAAATTCAGGACTAAACAATCTAGAATTTTGATTATCTAAATAAGTAAAGGAGATAGTATTGCTTTTTATTTTTCTAATGACTCTGTCCCCTAAAGGTCCTTAGAGTGCTCGTTCCAGGAGACATTCCTCTTGAACATATCGGCTGGTGCGTTTGTGGATGTAAGGGAACACATTACATCGTGTTGCTTTGCCCAATTGCAGTTGCAGTGGAGAAATATTTGCCCAAATTGCTTTTCACTGATTTAACCAGTGTCATTTCAGTAGAATAGATTGAGGGCAGGTTAGCAGAATGGCTAAGAGTAGGACTCTGAAAATTGGGTTTGAGTGTTGCCTTCACTACCTATAAGCTGTGTAACTAGGCAATTTAATCTAAATGTCAGATTCCTCATCTGTAAAATGGGACAATAATAATTCCTACCTCATATTATTTAAAGAATTAGACATGTTTTGTGCTGGGCATATATTAAATACCCATTAGCTCCAAAAGGCTAGTTGTTGTTTTATTTATTTTTATTGGAGAGAGTATGTTCTCTTTCAATTTATTAAAAAATTTTCCACTTTAAGACAATAAGTGGTTTTTGGTGATTAGCATTATTAAATACAAAAAAGTCACTGCAAGGAAGAAAAAAGAGAAACAACACAAATAATGGTCTCTTAACAGGGTTGTTTTCAAGATGTCATACTTGATTCTAGCGGTCAACATACAAGAGTTTTGAATTCATGCCTAATTCTTGGTAGCAAATGAAAATCTTTTGGAAACTACAAGGTACTGACATTCTGTGGACTATGGAGCCACCCCATCTGGGTTCAAATCTATAACGTGTGGAAGGCAGCTATGCTCACTACTGTACCACGTGGGAGGGATCAATAAGGAGTTTGGGAGTAACAGCCCATATCCCCTTTCCACCAGGGAAGCCCATGGGCTAAATCTTATTGATATTTGGCTTTTGCTCCAGCAGGTACCCTCAACCATAATGGGTCTACAAAGAAGGAGGAAAGGCTACTCTACTCTGGCTTGTTCCTTCTACTCTACTTTTTATCACCGTTTCCATCTCCTCTGCTAACTCCCAACCCTGTTTTCTCAAGAGTTTCTATTTTGCTTTAAAGTCCTACCCTTTTCTACCTCCAGTGTTTATGCCCTCAGTGGACCAAAGTTATAGAAGTTCTTTTTTCTTTCTGTCTAGGTGATGACTAGGGAGGCTTCTCAGCCATGTCTCTGCATCTCCTACTAAATTCTCTTTCCCATGCAAAATCGATAAATCTTGAAATATTTCTACAAATAATAATGGATGATCTACATTTCTTCAGATCAGCTGAGAAGTTAGCCATCATATATTACATTAGGTTCAAATACGATGTTTTATAAGGTCTAAATGAATTTATCCGGCTAAGTTTGGGACAAAAGATATTGCTGAGTTGGAGATTGACTATTACAGAGTGATAGGATGGTTACAATGGAAAATGAAAAGGCATTGAAATCACGCAACTTGGGTGTACATTCAGACCCCACTATGACTTTGGGCAACTCCTGTTACCTCTTTAAAATTCATTTTCCTCTGTGGGGTGGAGACAAAAATATTCAATCTAAAAAAACTAAGCACAGAAGGATGCTTCTTCAGTATCATAAAGATTACCTGTTTTAAATCCATAGCCAACATCCAACTCATCATATGAGACCCTAGAATTTTAATATTTTAGTCAGTTAACTGATACAGATATCGGTGTTCACCGTGACTTTTAAACATTATTTGGGAAGTTTTGTTCTTTGTATCAAGGCATGACAGAGAGAGAGAGAGAGAATGGGAATGAAATGTGGGAAGAAAAGAGCATCCTAAGAATAACCGAAACGAAAAGTGGGTGGGACCTATGTAAAGAAAAAACAGGGCAGGATAGCCAAGAAAATTTAGAAAAAGAAGTTGGCGATATTTCTCCTACCAAATATTATGTGTTCTGTCAACTTTACACTGTGAGCACAAGAATTGACAGATGGATCAGAGGCAGAGAAATAGCCCTGAATCTGGGGTCCAGCCATTGACTTCTTTTTTTAAAAATTTACTTATTTATTTATTTTTGGCTGCATTGGGTCTTCGTTGCTGTGTGTGGGAGCTCTCTAGTTACCGCGAGCGAGGCTACTTTTCGTTGTGGTGCACGGGCTTCTCATTGTGGTGGCTTTTCTTGTTGTGGAGCACGAGCTCTAGGCATGCAGGCTTCAGTAGTTGTGGCACGTGGGCTCAGTAGTTATGGCGCATGGGCTTAGTTGCTCCGTGGCATGTGGGATCTTCCCGGACCAGGGCTCGAACCCATATCCCCTGCATTGGCAGGTGGATTCTTAACCACTGCGCCACCAGGGAAGTCCCCGCCATTGACTTCTGAGCACATGTGCTGTGCTAGACACTGAAGTAAGTGCTTTCTGTAAATTATCTAGCTTAAGCCTTACAAGAAAACTGTAAAATAGGTATTGTTATCCCCATTTTATCTTTAAGGAAAAATAAGGTTTAGAGAAGTTAAAGAACACTTACCCTGTTGTCAAAACTGACATTAGAGCTCAGATTGTACCTCAAAGCAACTGCTGTCAAAGTGAATCTTATACAAATGAACCATGAAGGAGTGAGTGATTTTACCAGTGGTGTTGGGGAAAAGACTGAGAGAGGGGGTCATTAGAAATCACTTAAGTACTCGCCTCACACCATACCAACAGTAAATTCTACACAGATTGAAAAAAAAAGGGGCAAGGGTAGAAGGTAGTAGCAGAGTTGGAGGGCAAGTAAAAGAAAATATAAGTAGCTATTTCATTGAAATTGGACTGGAGAAAAACTTTCTAAGCATAGAAACCATGGAAGAAACCACAAAAGAAATGACTGATATGCTTGGTTACATAAAGTTTCAACTTCTGTACATCAAAACCATTATAAAGCAAACCTAAATGCAAAGAACAGACTAGGGAGGCAAATGAAAATTTGTATTAATATAATATATTAAATTATACAATTATAATACACAAATGATTAATATCTTTATTGTATAATGAACTCTTACAAATCAATAAGAAAACTACAAATTTCCTAAGTAAAAACGGTCAAAGGCAATAACAGGAGAGCTCATAAATTTTAAAAATTACTCCACAGTAATAATAAGAAAAACTAATTAAAATTAAAGGTAGATGTTATTTTCACTATGAAATAAAAGTATTTTATGAAAATTTTTAGGTACATTTGAACATTTTGAGAAATAGGAACTGAGCTGCACTGTTCATTTTCCTTTTGGTGGGCAATCTATAGATTTTTGTCCTTTTGGTGGGCAAATTATAGACAAATGCCATGGGAAAAGTTTATGCCTTTTCTTCAGAAATTCCATTTTGGTGAGTTTCACTTAAGGAAATTAGCCAATATCATGTTGAGATTTTTATACAAGGATGTTATTTCAATGTTAGATGTACTAGACAAAAAGAAAAGCAAGACGATTTAAATAATAAATGTCAGAAAATATTTGAATGAATTTTGTGAATATGACGATTTGGATGCATGATCTATTAAGATTGTGTTTTCAAAGACTATTATATATATAAATGATTTGATGTTAAGGGGAAAAGGCAAGATACACTGTGTAAGGGAAGATGTTAATTTCCTTCTAAATGGTGGGGTTGTGTTTTTTTTTTTTTGTTTTTTTGGTGGTATGCGGGCCCCTCTCACTGTTGCGGCCTCTCCCCTTGCGGAGCACATGCTCTGTTCGCACAGGCTCAGCGGCCATGGCTCACAGGCCCAGCCGCTCCGCGGCATGTGGGATCCTCCCGGACCAGGGCACGAACCCGTGTCCCCTGCATCGGCAGGCGGACTCTCAACTACTGCGCCACCAGGGAAGCCAACGATGGGTTTTTATTCTCTGTATTTTGCATATTTTCTACAATGAATGTATATTGCTTTTATATATAATTCTAAAAAGTTATTGGGACTTCCCTGGTGGCACAGTGGTTAAGAATCCGCCTGCCAATGCAGGGGACACGGGTTCGAGACCTGGTCTGGGAAGATCCCACATGCCGCGGAGCAACTAAGCCCATGCACCACAGCTACTGAGCCCACACGCGACAACTACTGAAGCCCGTGTACCCTAGAGCCTGTGCGCCACAACTACTGAGCCCACACGCTGCAACTACTGAAGCCCGCGTGCTCTAGGGCCTGCATGCCGTAACTACTGAGCCTGCGTGCTGCAACTACTGAAGCCCGCACGCCTAGGGCCCGTGCTCCACAACAGGAGAAGCCACCACAATGAGAAGCCTGCGCACCGCACCAAAGAGTAGCCGCCGCTCGCAGCAACTAGAGGAAGCCCACATGCAGCAACGAAGACCCAACGCGCACACACACACACACACACACACACACACACACACACACACAAGTTATTAACGTTATTGTTTTAGAAGATGTAAAGATTAAATTTAAAAATATGGCTAAGAATAATGTTTTAGAAATGTTAATTTTATTTTCCTTTAATGGAACCTTAGATAGAAACTTCAAATTTCAGATTTAATTATTTATGAGTTGATAGTGGATTTTTAAAAGCCGACAGATTAAATAATCTTTGTGGCATCAATTTGTATTGGTTTTGGTAGAACTGAGTTAACTAATGCAAGTGTCGCTAGAACTGAACGTCCAATGCAGAATGTTCCTTTCTTCATATTCTACATACATAAGCTTTGATTCCTGTTGGAATAATTTGCATCTTGCACGTATTGCTATATCCTAATAGGAAACGAGCTAAAAGTATTTCTTTTTCCCTGATGGAATAAAGTTAGCATTTTGTAAAAGCAGAAAGTCAGCCATAACCTTCATCTTGGAGTACCTGTTCTCAAAGTGGGTCCTTAGTTTTCTCTTTCGAGGCTGTAATATTATTTTAGGAGCCATGTCATCTCTTGCATAATCAGGCTTTTGGCTTTTACATGCCTTGTTATTTCTGGCTCTTGGTAAACAATATTTGCGGTAAGGAAGTTTGAGAAAGAAAATGGATTTCTCATAATAGCTGTGGAGGGAAATGGTATGGAAAAATGTTTCACTGTGCCAGCATTTTCACACAGAGGAAAATTTTTTTGCTTTATCTTTACTGTAACTATCGAAGCTGTATCTCATGGGCATATTCATTTCAAGTTCAGGGTCATACTTTTTGTGCATTTGGCACAACTTTGTCTTTAAAAATTCTATTCAGATTATTGATGCCACTGATTGATCGTGCATACTTCCGAGCTTTTCTTTATTGCGTGGTAATCTAAGCATTTCCTGCAGACTTCTTTCCCTGTAATCTAACATATTTCCTCTGTTTTTCTTTGTGTCCCCTTTTAAGGCATTTCCTATGCTTTTTTAAAAGATCTTTATTGGAGTGTAATTGCTGTGTTAGTATGTGCTGTATAACAGTGAATCAGCTATGTGTATACATATATCCCGATATCGCCCCCCTCTTGTGCCTCCCTCCCACCCTCCCTATCCCACCCCTCTAGGTGGTCACAAAGCACCGAGCTGATCTCCCCGTGAAATGCAGCTGCTTCCCACTAGCTATCTATTTTACATTTGGTAGTGTGTATATGTCCATGCCACTCTCTCACTTCGTCCCAGCTTACCCTTCCCCTACTTCCTATGTTTTTAAGTCCATTAATAACAAGCATTTGTAAACTACTGTCATGGTAAATATATGAAATTCTTTCATATTTGCTAAATGTTGATTTCTTTGTTTTTAGGGTGACTATGGATCCTACTATTCACAAAGCTCTAGAAAGGTAAATAAAATTAACAACGACTTCAACAAATATATTACTTTTGGTTTCCTTTCTTTGTCATAATTGTAAACATGGACTCAAATGGATTTTTTATATGAGATGCTACTTTTTAAAAAAAATAAATTTATTTATTTGTTTTTTGGCTGTGTTGGGTCTTCATTTCTTTGCGAGGGCTTTCTCCAGTTGCGGCGAGCGGGGCACACTCTTCATCGCGGTGCGCGGGCCTCTCACTGTCGCGGCCTCTCTTGTTGCGGAACACAGGCTCCAGATGCGCAGGCTCAGTAGTTGTGGCTCACGGGCTTAGTTGCTCCGCGGCATGTGGGATCTTCCCACACCAGGGCTCGAACCTGTGTCCCCTGCATTGGCAGGCAGATTCTTAACCACTGCGCCACCAGGGAAGCCCTGAGATGCTACTCTTAACTAGTTTATTAGTTTTTGAAAATGAGAGAATAAGTTGAAAGCTTTTATAGTTTGCCTAGTGGTGTGACCTGGTCACCTGGACACGTGTTCATGGTAGGATGGTACCTTGCGGTTGTTCACTGTGTTCCACATCTGGTCCTCAGCTGTGCAGTTTGAGGTTGGAGTTTATGGCGCGTGAGAGTAGCCATGTCCCTTGGAGACTGATGCGGCGTCAATTTCTCCATTTATGATGCCAGGAGAGCCCAATTCTTGGCTTACTTCATTAGTACATTCCTTCTCTCCTGTTTGAAAAGCCTGCATGGGAGTCCAGTTATGATCGGTCATTGGCTACTAGATCTGGAATTAGGACAAGGAGAGCCAGTTTGAAGATTTTAATAGTGAAAGACTTTTTCGCCATGATAAGCTGATGTGTCTGTCTAACCTTGAGGGGTGTTCTGCTCAGTGGGCCATGTGGGTGCCTTTTCCCCATACAGTGATGAGTAGAGGCACCCCTTGTTTTATTGCACTTCACTTTATTGTGCTTTGCAGATGTTGCATCTTGTTTTTTGTTTTTGTTTGTTTGTTTGTTTGTTTGTTTTACAAAATGAAGGTTTGGGGCAAGCCTGCATAAAGCAAGTCTGTTGGCGTCATTTTCCCAACAGTGTTTGCTCTCTTTGTGTCTCTGTGTCACATTTCAGTAATTCTTACAATACTTCAGACTTTTTCGTGACTGTTATATTTGTTATGGTGATCTGTGATCAGTGATCTTTGATGTTACAATTGTAATTGTTTTGGGGCTCCATGAACCACGTCCATATAAGATGGCAGACTTAATAAATGTGTGTGTTGACTGTTCTACTGACCGGCCTTCCCCCCTATTTCTCCCTTTCCTTGGGCATCCTGATTCCCTGAGACACAACAATATTGAAATTGATTAGAAATTATTGAAATTAATTAATAAGTTTACAATGGCCTCTAAGTGTTCAAGTGAAAGGAAGAGTCGATATCTCTCACCTCAAAGGCCGAAAGCTAGGCTTCTTGCTCCAAGCAGCTGAGTTGTGAATGCAAAGGAAGAGTTCTTGAAGGAAATTAGAAGTGCTACTCCAGGGAACATACAAATGATAAGAAAGTGAAACAGCCCTATTGCTGATATGGAGAAAGTTGTAGTGGTCTGGATAGAAGATCAAACCAGCCACAACATTCCCTTCAGCCAAAGCCTAGTCCAGAGCAAGGTCCTAACTCCCTTCAATTCTGTGAAGGCTGAGATTGCTGAGGAAGCTGCAGAAGAAAAGTTTGAAGCTAGCAAACGTTGGTTCATGAGATTTAAGGAAAGAAGTCATCTCCATAACATCAAAGTGCAAAGTGAAGCAGCAAGTGCTGATGTAGAAGCTGCAGCACGTTATCCAGAAGATCTCGCTAAGATTTTGAAGGTGGCTACACTAAACAACAGATTTTCAATGTGGACACACCAGCCTTCTATTGGAAGAAGATGCCATTTAGGACTTTCATAGCTAGAGAGGAGAAGTCAATGCCTGGCTTCACTTCAGAGTTTCAGAGGACAGGCTGACTCTCGTTAGGGGCTAATGCAGCTGGTGACTTGAAGTTGAAGCCAGTGCTCTTTACCATTCTGAAAATTCTAGAGCCCTTACAAATTCCGCTAAATCTACTCTGCCTGTGCTCTGTAAATGGAACAACAAAGCCTGGATAACAGCACATCTGTTGACAACATGGTTTACTGAATATTTTAAGCCTACTGTTGAGACCTTCTGCTAGGAAAAAAAGATTCCTTTTAAATTATTACTGCTTATTGACAATGCACCTCGTCATCCAAGAACTCTGATGGAGATGTACAATGAGATTGATGCTGTTTTCATGTCTGCCAACACAACATCCATTCTGCAGCCCATGGATCAAGCAGTAATTTCAACTCTCAGTTCTCATTATTTAAGAAACACATTTTGTAAGACTATAGCTGCCATAGATTGTGATTCCTCTGATGGATCTGGAGAACGTAAACTAAAAAAAGTTCTTTTTTTTGTTTGTTTTACGGTACATGGGCCTCTCACTGTTGTGGCCTCTCCCGTTGCAGAGCACAGGCTCCAGACGTGCAGGCTCAGCGGCCATGGCTCACGGGCCCAGCCACCCCGCGGCATGTGGGATCTTCCCAGACCGGGGCACGAACCTGTGTCCCCTGCATCGGCAGGCAGACTCTCAACCACTGTGCCACCAGGGAAGCCCTAAAAAAAGTTTTATAAGAGGTCAAAATATCAACATTAACAGGAGTTTGGAAGAAGTTGATTCCAACCCTCATGGATGACTTGGAGAGGTTCACAACTTCAGTGGAGAAAGTAACTACAGTTGGGGTGGAAATAGCACGAGAACTAGAATTAGAAGTGGAACCTGAGGATGTGACTGAATTGCTGCAATCTCCTGATAACACTTGAATGGATGAGGAGTTGCTTCTTATGGAAGCAAAGAAACAAAGAAAGTGGTTTCTTGAAATGGAATCTATTCCTGGTGAAGATGCTGTGTGAAGATTGTTGAAATGACAGCAAAGGATTTAGAATATTACATAAACTTATTTGATAAAGCAGTGGTGGGGTTTGAGAGGATTGACTCCAATTTTGAAAGAAGTTCTGTGGGTAAAAGGCTATCAAACCGCATTGGAGGCTACAGAGAAATCTTTCACATAAGGAAGGGTCCATTAATGCAGCAAACTTCATTGTTGTCTTACTTTAAGAAATTGCCACCTTCGGCAACTACCGCCCTGACCAGTCAGCAGCCGTGAATACTGGCGTAAGACCCTCCACCAGCTAAAAGATTACTGACTCACTGAAGGCTCAGATGATGGTGAGCATTTTTTAGCAATAAAGTTTTTTTTTGTTTTTTTTTTTTGCGGTATGTGGGCCTCTCACTGTTGTGGCCTCTCCCATTGCGGAGAACAGACTCCGGACGTGCAGGCCCAGCGGCCATGGCTCACGGGCCCAGACGCTCCTCGGCATGTGGGATCTTCCCGGACCGGGGCACGAACCCGCGTCCCCTGCATCGGCAGGCGGACTCTCAACCACTGCGCCACCAGGGAAGCCCAGCAATAAATATTTTTAAATTAAGGCATGTACGTTGTCTTTTTAGACATAATAATATTGCACACTTAATAGACTACAGTGTAGTGTGAACATAACTTTTATATATGTACTGGGAAACCAAAAATTTGGTGTCACTCGCTTTATTGCAGTATTTGCTTTATCGTGGTGGTCTGGAACCAAACCTACGCTATCTGGAACCAAACCTACAGTTTCTACCATTCATCTTTCCACGTGCTCATAACTTCCACTGGTCTTTCTGCTTTTAATGTGGGAGGTATCATGCTTTCCAACTGTCAGGCTAAGGCAACAGTTAAGACAGACTGCTTTTGAATGTCATCTCTACTTGACTCTGTGCTCTTGGACAAGGTACGGAATTGCTCTGTGCTTCATTTTCCTCATTTGAAAATAGTAAGAGTACCTACCTCATAGGTTTGTTGTGAGATGAAGCGTTTAACTCAGTGACATAATAAGAGCTCAATAAATTCCAAACAATATAATTCACGTTATTACGGCTTACTGTTTGTTCTAAGGTGACTTCCGCACACGTATGTATAGATTTTATTAGGTTGAATGATGTGAAGTTGCCATTTTGGTATGTCAAAAACACCAGCTATTTCATATGGCTAAACCCAATAATAACTTACGTTTCCATTTCTTGTCTATAGAACCTTTAGTTATTTTGCTGACACATGTCACTACCCTAATTTAACATATAAGTGCACTTGAATTACCTTCCTTAACTCACGTTATTTTGTTGTTGTTCAATGAAATGGCAGAGTAATACTGACCTTGGAGGGTCATGAGCTACTAATAAGGATGATAATGTCATCTGTGGAGATTTTTACGTCGGTTCAGTAGGCATTTCTCATCGTGTCACCGGCAGGGTCTCACCTCTGCAGGATGTCGCAGTGTTGCTGGTCTGTGTTATTTGTGTCACTAGTGATAAGCTGAAACCAGATTCATCTGAGTCCTACGCTTAACTTCGTCTTGCCCATGTTTCATACGTCTGGCCTCTTGAAGACCTTTTGCCCGTTGAGGGTATTTTCTTTTCCAATAATTTTAGGGGACAAGAGTATCGCTATCTTCATTTTCTGAAGTTAAAAAAAATTGAATCATTTGTGAAACGGATCAAAAGCATAGCTCCCAGTTAGTGGCCCTGCAGAGAGCTGAATGGAGATCTTCAGAATTTCAAAGGTAAGGTGGGTTTTGATTGGTTTCATTTAAAACTCTCATTTTATGTAGTTAGATAAATAAAACTCTTAAAAGGTTGTCTGAAATAATGATAGCAGGATCAAAACAGGAATGGCTGTCTCCCAGCTTCCCCCATTTTTACTCTATTTCTAGGATTCTGTGGTTGCTCAAAAGCATTCTCTGCTTTAGAATCTTAAATCTAGCATAGTTCGTAATAGATACCATTTTCAGAGGGAACGAAACATGAATTTTACCAATACTCTGGCGAAGAACAAAAATATACGTTGTCACGTTTCACGACTGAAAGATTTTTGTTGATCTTAAATCTTCTATGAGAATGAAACAACTACTCATGCGTGGATTTAGAACTTTCTTGTTCTGTTCTACTCATGTATTTGTGCCCAGACTGACCTGCTTTATTTAGACTTTAGTCATTTAAACAGCTTCTGGAATGAATGTGTGATCATGCTACCTACCTTCTATAGCAGTCTTTTACGCGTGGTTTAAATGCCGTCTTTACTGAAGTCCTGGCTTTGTACCTGTGAGGTCTGAAGACCTTAGGCAGCTGTTGGGAATGCCGGGCTGAAATGATTCCTCTAGAGGCTTCAGCAGCATCAGGAATCCAGTTAGGCGAGCGATCAAAACTGACTGGGGCAAAAAGAGGCTCAGAGCTGATGCCTTTTATCCCCAAAGTGAAGGGTTTCTTCTGCTTTTCTGGGGGGATCTTGGCAGTATCTCTTCTGGCCTCTATTTGGTTTGAGTATCAACTCAACTGTCTTGGTGCTTTGGAACCTGACTGGTCTGTCAGCTGAGTCTGCCTTCTCTCTTGTCAGTTTCAAAGAACATACCAGAAGCCAGAGATCTGAACTCTAAAGAGGTCCCTTGCTGCTTGATACCCACACCAGCCCCTTCCTTTCCAGGCACTTCATGTTCAACCCACTCGGGTAGCAAAACGGGGCCCCCGCAGGCAGCATAGAATCCCTGTCATTTATTTCAGAATCCTTGTTATTGAATCCTCTCACCCAGTTAAAATATTGAAGTCTTCCTGGGATTAGAGAATGAGGAGAAATGACTTCATGGTGCATACATTGAAGGGGTGGCTTGGGTGAATTCTGAGTTTAATGAGATAAAAAGAGTATCAATAAAAATTAAAGGAAACCCATTTATTTATTTTATTTTTTATATAAATTTATTTATTATTTATTTTTGGCTGTGTTGGGTCTTTGTTGCTACGTGCGGCTTTGTCTAGTTGCGTGAGTGGGGGCTACTCTTCATTGCGGTGCGCAGGCTTCTCATTGCGGTGGCTTCTCTTGTTGCGACCCTTTATTATGTCTGGTATTGGACTCCCCCCCCGCACTACTTTGATTATGTGTTTTTATAGAATGTGAATCAAATGGCAGCCTTTAAGAAACCGAGATCACTTTTTAAATCTTGTCCGCCAAAGACTTGCCTAGGCAGGCCTTTGGTTTAGATGTTTGTAGGTGTGAATTGACCTCTGCACGTAGGTGTGCTGTCAGAACATTTGCTTTAGTTAATAGAGAGGATGAAGTAAAGCATGAGCTTCTCTGGTAGAATTCTTTTGTCTTTGAACTGAGGAATATGAGTCATCAGGAACGATGCTCCCTCGTGTTGCGCAGTCTGCCTCCTGATGACACAACTCTAAGAACTGTCGGAATTGACTCGTGCCCGCTTTAAGGGTATGGGTTACAATGAATCTGACTAAAAATACCTGGATGATTGGTGGTGTTTGCGAAAGTGTGTTTTCCGTCTACATTCGGAACAGATCAGAGCTGCCACCATGCAGATGCAGCGCTGCCCTGAAGGTCTTTATGGGGAGAGACTGACTGACGTGAGGTTCAGATGTGAGAGGGCTCTGGCCGCACCTGCTGTCACTTCCCTTAGTTCAGGACCGATCTGAAGGCTGAGACGTGTCTTTGCTCTTTGCTCCTTCGCGTGGACCGTTCTTGAAGGTGTGTGGTCAGTAGGAAGAAAAGGCTCCCATTTTCTCTTGGGAGTATCAGTCCTGAAACATTTCTTCATGACATTCAAGGAAGATGTGTTTGCTTTAATTTCTGTTCTAAAGAGAATTCTATTGTTGGTCCTTTAAAAAATGTGTTAGGAATACGTGTGTGTATGTGTGTGTGTGTGTGTGTGTGTGTGAGAGAGAGAGAGAGAGAGAGAGAGAGAGAGAATGTGATGGGGAGCGATATGGGGGTATGTAGAGAATAAAAGGGAGATTTGGAAGATTAAAGAATCATAACTCTTACTCAGAATAGTTACAAATGTATATAATTTACCTGTATCAGAAATCATCTTATGACAAGTCGTTAGTTAACTAACACCTAGTTATCCCATACAAGTAACTTACGGAAGCTCAGAACCTATGAGCTTAGAATCCTGGCCCAGCAGACCAGAGAATCAATAACCAAAACGTGTTAATCTCATGCTCTCACAAAATGGTCCTCCCTAGGATCCTTCTACACAATGAGAAAATCCAATTTTTCAGTTGACCCTCTGTTTTCCAGCACGCCACTTTAGAGCTGTTAAAGATTTCGAAAATGATGTCTGTTATCACAGTATTTTCTCCCATATCTCTGATGCTATTTACTGTCTCCCTGAAAGTTCAGAGAACAATCTATTTTATTTTTTTCTGCATGTGTATTATGCTTTGCTCAAGTCATTGGTGAGGCTGTCATGTTTGCCCTGTAAAAGGACTTAACATATGATGGTGACACTACTAGTTTGGATTGGTTACTAGATTCAAGAGTTTGGCAGCTGATAAAGTTCCATTTCTAAAAATACAATATTATAAAAAAATCTTTCCAAAAGGTCCCCATCCTTTTTTTTTTTCATGCTTAGTAAACATTGTTTTATCTTAATAAACATTTAACCTCTTCTTTTGTGAATTGTCTGTCCTTGTCTTTGGGCATTATTGTTTTAGGGTATTAACGTTTCTTTCGTCAATTCATAGGAGCTTGTTATATATTAATATCCTTAGTCCTTTGACTCCATTTTGGTGGAAATATTTTTCTAGAGTTCCTTTGCCTTCTAATTCTCTTTATATTATGTTTAACTTGCAAAGTTTAATTAAAAAATTTAGTAAACAATCATGTATTTTCCAACTATGGTATAACTGTTAACTGTAAAATTGTTTTCAAATATGTTAATTTTTAGAAAACATGTTACGGCACAGTATTGGGTCATATTTTTGATCTGAAAATCAGAAAGTGGTAATTATGACTGAAAAGGATGGTGAATGTGGCTGAAAAGGTAGGCTAGAGTCATGCTGGGGGCTTTGAATTCTCAGCTAAGGAGATCAATCTAGTATAGACCTGCTTCACATCAAATTGGATGCAATTGCGGATCACAATATAGTAAGGTATTGAATATGTTAATATTCTCTTTGGAGCATTGGAGTAGATTCCAAGCTACCTGGACACTGTCTTATAATTTCACTCTTTTTTTAAACCCTTATGGAAGTCCCTTTGTGGCAGATCTTCTTATGAATTAATCCATATCACATCTAAATCCATGATCACATCTGAAAGGCTTACATTCGGAACAGATGTGAACTGAGTCTCTAGAACTCAAATTAGTACCCTGGAATTCTAAGGTAAATTCTCACCTTACAGCTCTCATCTTTATGATGCTTTCCGTGTGGTTCTAGCTTGGGGAATGGTATGGTTCCTGATCACAAACCACTTTCTTCCAGAGAACAGGGTAGCCTACTGGTTCAAGTCTGGCAGATTAGTTACTAGTTGGGAATTGTGAACAAGTTACCTGACTGTTTACATTCCTCAATTTTCTGACTTCTCAAGGGGAATGATAACAGGTCCTTACCTCACAGAGTTATTATGAAAATAAAATGATAACTCACCATTCTCAAAAAAGTTCTTGGTGCATTACATGTATTTGCTAAATGTTAAGTATCATCACCATCAACATGCAGAAGCCACGTCCTCCTTCCGTTTCCTCAGCTGATGGCATTCTAAGCCCGTCTTCCATGTGGTAGGTTTTAAGAGAATGGTGGTAATACCCAGAAAAGTATGAGGACTTAACACTTTTAATAGTGTAGTAATGAAGCAGTAGGCAAGAAGTTGCTGACAGAGCTGGGCAATGATGCTTTAAAAGCCAATTTCAAAATGATCAAAGCTTCTTCCCATGGATGCTTCCCTGACGCACATGACATACACCGTTTGTGATATTCTAAAAGTTGGACCGAAAGAGATGAACAGGATTTGAGAATGTTAATCTCATTTTGGTCTTAATGATAAATGTTTATCAGTCTGTCTATGTATCTATCCACCTATCTAATGTGTATGTTATCACTCTATATATATAGGTATCACTATAGGTAATATATATGTATGTATGTATACACACGGTTGCGTGCACACACACGTATAGTCTGTATTTGTATAATGTATATAGCGATGGGAGTTAGAGCTCTAAAAAGTCTTCGTAATTCCAGATTCTTGCTGAGCCTCTTGCTAAGAGCTGCTCTGCTAATTCATCCAGTGGGAGGACCTGGGGGGAGCCTCAGTGTGATAAATGCTGTTTATTCCAAGCTATGATGGTGGGCTCTTTTCTTCACGGTAGACTGTAATGCATATCATCCACTGCCCAGCCTGCAATTCCAACTCAAAAGTGATTCTGTCTCAGGCCAGAAAGAAAACAGGACACATATGTGTTCTTTTTTAAAAATTCTTTTCCATTATGGTTTATCCCAGGACATTAAATATAGTTCCCTGTGCTATAAGGTAGGAACTTGCTGTCCATCATTTTATATGTATTAGTTGGCATCTGCTAACCTCAAACTCCCAGTGCATCGCTCCCTGACCCCCAACGTACTCATTCTTAGGTTCACGAAAGAGAAAAAGACTTCTTGATGTAGTTGATTGTAGTTTGTCTCTTGAACATATAACCAATCTGCTGATACTTAATGACTTCAGATCGTGCAGTAGAAGAAAAGGAAACGAGCTAACATTTATTGAGTGGCCATTATGTGCTACATGCTGTTAACTCATTTGATTCTCTCATGAATCTGTTAGGCTCGTTTAATTACCCTTAACTGAGGCTTGAAGTCGTTGGTAAATAGGAGAGCTCTGATCTGAACCCCAGTTTAACTGATCCCCGAAATCATGCTCTTTCCAGGGCTATGCTGTCCGCTGACATATTAGATTCTGAATAAGGGAGGCCAGGAAAATTGTTGCGTTTTCTGTGTGTGACATTTCAAGTACTGGCCCTGGCTGGCCATGCACAGGGAAGTCGGCAGGCGCTGCTGCTGACAGTGTGAGCCTTGTGAAGTGGGTTCCCTCTCCCACGTAAGCTCCCCCCTCTCTCTGTTCTCTCCAGCTGCTCCCAGATTTGGGGGGCACAGCCTTGCTCTTCACGCCTCACCTCAGCCTTCTGGCTTCTAACCTGCCCTCTCCCTCCCACCAAAGTTTTAACATTCACTAGATTAGCTTTGTAACTGGTAAAGCCATAATGGTGACAGCTATTTACTTCACTTATTTATTTCTACTCCGATCTAGTGTTTGGAATATCCAGCTATAATTTGAGACATGTATCACCTCCTGAGAAAAGAGTCATCAATTAAGATGTCAGCCTTGTCAGGATTCCTGAGCACTGTGCTGATAGGTACTTGGAAATGATATAGTTAGAACATATGCTAAAACCTTCTGCCATGTAAATATGTTGCTCTTTAACGGAAAGTTTCCAGCATTCAATAGGCAGCCTTTTGCAATGATTTAGGTATTCTGTGTTGGATTTGGCCTTTCTTATTAAGATTTTTTTAATTAGAAAGGCAAGAGATGTGTAGATGAGCTTGAGGGTGTGATTGATGCAGACTCAAATTTTAGTCCCATCTCTCACTGCCTGAGTGCCCCCAGACGGGACACTTTACTTCTTCTAATTTTTTCTTTTTCGATTTTTTTTTGATGTGGACCATTTTTAAAGTCTTTATTGAATTTGTTACAATATTGCTCCTGTTGTTTATGTTTTGGGTTTTTGGCCGCGAGGCATGTAGGGTCTGAGCTCCCCAACCAGGGATCGAACCCACACCCTCTGCACTGGAAAGCGAGGTCTTAACCACTGGACCGCCGGGGAAGTCCCTTACTTTACTTCTTAGAGCTCTGGTTACCCATCTATAAATTCGATGTGATACCTACCTTATGGGACTATTTATAACACCCAGTATGGTCCCTAGCACAGAGCTTTACTGAGAAAATATTAGTTCTTTGTGTCTTGGCCTGGAAGGCAATGCTTTTTTTTAAGTTCTTGCCTTCAGTGAACACATGTATATGTGGGAAAGACTGATTCAATAAGCCTTTCCTCTCCTAAAGACTGTATTTCCTTTGCAGTTCTGTATCTGTTCCATTTCAAATAAAGGTTTAAGCTCTCTCATTTCCCTGATACCTCTGCATGAAATAAGGCGTGAACTCAACATACAACAGCTTGTTGGGTGTATTCCATACATCTGTTCTGTGCAAGTGTTCTTCCTGCCGGATCTGGGGTGCAGGGAGCTGAGAGTCACATTTGCTAGTAGACTTAGCTATTGATGATTCAAGCACATTTATCAGGACGTAGGTGATGCTTTTAAGTTTGTGCAGGAAGCTGAAATGAGTAATGTGACAGGTCAAGGCTTATAGCCATGGGAGAAAACACTTCTCAGCTGTGTAGCGACTGTTTTCCAGTTCAGATTCCTCTTCTCTCTTCTGTGATTCTGTGCTCCCTGCTGCAGACTGGCCTTTCCCACCTGCCTGCCGTATTAAGTGAACTCATCAGTTTCTGCAAATGATGTTAATATGCTCAAACAAAGGTTAACCGTTCATGAGTACACGCCTAGCAAGGTTTCACCTTAAATTAATCAGCTCTTAGACACTCTCCAGCATCTAAAATTAAAGTTGACAACTCTTTTTTTAATTTTAATTCAACAGATATATATATCTCCAAGGCATACTTTTTAATGAAAAAGTAATTTTAAAAAAATTTGTTTATTTATTCATTTATTTAATTTTTGGCTGCATTGGGTCTTCACTGCTGCATGCGGGCTTTCTCTAGTTGCAGTGAGCAGGGGCTACTCTTTGTTGCGGGGCGCAGGCTTCTCATTGTGGCTTCTCTTGTTGCGGAGCACGGGCTCTAGGCACACGGGCTTCAGTAGTTGTGGCGCACGGGCTTAGTTGCTCCGCGGCATGTGGGATCTTCCCGGACCAGGGCTCTAACCCGTGTCCCCTGCATTGGCAGACGGATTCTTAACCACTGCGCTACCAGGGATGCCCGAAAAAGTAAATATTTTTAATCGCTCAATGAGGGAGGACTTTTCTCTTTATAGAAATATATGTTTAAAAAAGGATGATGTCATACTCTGGTTTCTCTTCATAACCAATAAATCTTTCTCCTTTTACTAAAAAAAAAAAAAAAAAAAAGGGATGATGTCATACTCTGGTTTCTCTTCATAACCAATAAATCTTTCTCCTTTTACTAAAAAAAAAAAAAAAGGGATGATGTCATACTCTGGTTTCTCTTCATAACCAATAAATCTTTCTCCTTTTACTAAAAAAAAAAAAAAAAAAAAGGATGATGTGTACTTTTTCTAAATCATCTCATGAGACCAATTAATTGGACTAATCAGAGCTTTTAAATTATTTTTAATTTTGTACTGTTATCGGTGTTCCAAAGGAGAATGTTCCCCAGCACAGTTTACAGTTGTGTTTGCTTTTTGTCCTAATTCAACCATTGAAAATCTGAGATACATCATTTGTTAAAATCAGGAAATAATAGGGGACTGAAGAATAATAACTTTTTTTTTTTTTTTTTTTTGGCTGCACCGTGTGTGTTGTGGGATCTTAGCTCCCCGACCAGGGATCAAACCGGGGCCCTCGGCAGTGAAAGAGTCCTAACCATTGAACCACCAGGGAATTCCTGAATGATTACTTTTTATTTTTTATGTTTCTTTTCTAGCTGTCATCGTTGCTACCCATCAACAGCTAGCACCATATTTTCTGCTGGGTTAAAGTCTAATGATAAAGCTGTGTTTTTATTTTCCCAAGCACTTCGTTATAGACAGAAATAAGCTGAAATAATGTTACCGTGTACTAATAATGTGGACCTCTGGAGATAATCAGTACCAGCATGAAACCCCTGCAACGTAATTCGAGGAAGCACGAAGTGTTGCACAAAATGGGAAAGAGTATTTAGAAGTTGTATATGCTTCCTGTTACTTTATTTTATTGATTTTTTTTAGGCCATCCTTATGAAATGGGCAGAGAAGCTCTTCTTGATATAACTTTATAGACAAATGGAAGCTCAATTTATATGACTTACATAAGTCCCATAATTGACCTTCCTGTAACTAGAGCCCAAACCTTGGTCCAGTGCTTTGTTCCACTATCCCACTATCCAACTCATTTAAGAGACCACATGCCACCATTCATGTCATTTCCCTGTGAGAAGCAGGCACGGCCTCTTCCTTGGTGGCCTGGACATTAAACATGAATGGATAGAATCTGTAACTAAGTATAGAGAAACTAACACCAGTTCACCAATGAACACGAACCGTTCTCTGTGTGTCTCTGCTTTTCCCTTCTCTAAGAGCACCTGGGTCTGGACTCATCACACCTTGTTTTTTCCTTTCGGAACCAAGATGGAGACAGACTGGTCTGTGCCTATCACTTGTGGTGATGCCAGTAGGTTTACTTATTATGTTTACCAGGCTCGAGCTTTTAAGATGAGTCTCTATGGAAGTAAATTGCTCATTTTAGGGATTGTCTAGTGCTGTGATCAGACATAATCAAGGATGGTAGAAGATTCTAAAAGAAAGTTATAATGATGTGTTTATTGGAAAACGAAGACAGCAAAACCTAAAATAAATCTTGTTCTGTTGTTCAATGGCAATCTTGGGAACAGCATGGAAAGTGAGCCATGAATAGTGGTGCTTATGGAGCAAAGGTCCACTGTCTACCTTCTAACTGTTGAACTTGGTAATTTAGTTTTGTGGAGCTTGGTTGTTTTGTTTCAGTGATGACACACACTTCCTATGGGTGTTGGGGCCTTTCCTTCCCAATATGGGAGTTGTCTGCTTAGAGCATTGGTGGTGAGGAATTATCATAGAGGGGCTCAAAGTATTATTAGAGAACTTCCTTCTAGGTCTTTGGCTCTAGAAACCCCAAGGGCAGTATTCTGTCTTCTTTTTTTTCTTTTGTAAATATAGGTAACCTTGAAAAATACACTGAGTAGTTAGCGTCTATTTCCATAGCTCTGGCATGGAAATTTCTTACAGGCTGGAGCGGCTTCTTAGACCGGTTGCTAAGCAACCAAGAGGCGTTCACAAGCTTTGTCACAAGCCAGCAATCAAACGAGAGACAATATTTTCTTTTGATTATGTTTTTTTTTTTTGTCAGCTCTTGTTTTTGGTATTGTGTATTTACATCCTTTGGGGAGTATATATTTATAGAAATGCCTTTTACAAAGACACTTTATTTGTTGAAGGCATTTTGGGTTGATCTTTTTAGATAAAAAGGTGACCAGTAGGTGTTGAAATTAGGCCTTGAAGCAGATGAAATTGTTTTATAAAACGTGGTGGAGTCACACATACTGCTTTAGCCACTCTTTTATTAAGAAAACATACAGGTAGCTTTCCATTCTGCTGCTTCTGGTTTTTGTTTATTGTGCATGTCTCTGACATAAACCAGTGGCTTTGAATCTGCGGTACCTCCAGCTCTTTTGTCTTTGGAAATCATCTCTGAATAGAAGATCATTTAAACCTTTGTAATCAGGACTTATTCTGACTTAATTTTTTGGAGCCATCTTTTATGTAAATTCTTATTTTTTTAACGTATTTTATTTATTTATTTTGGCTGTGTTGGGTCTTCGTTGCTGCATGTGGGCTTTCTCTAGTTGTGGTGAGCGCGGGCTACTCTTGGTTGCGGTGTGTGGGCTTCTCACTGAGGTGGCTTCTTTTGTTGTGGAGCACGGGCTCTAGGTGCACGGGCTTCAGTAGTTGCAGCATGCAGGCTCGGTAGTTGCGGCTTGCGGGCTCTAGAGTGCAGGTTCAGTCGTCGTGGCACATGGGCTGAGTTGCTCCGTGGCATGTGGGATCTTCCCGGACCAGGGCTCGAACCCGTGTCTCCTGCATTGGCAGGCGGATTCTCAACCACTGTGCTACCAGGGAAGCCCATAAATCCTTCTTTTTGAAACATATTTGTATCCTTTTTTAAATTGAAGTTTAGTTGACTTACAGTATTATATTAGTTTCAGGTGTACAACAGTGATTTGATATTTTTATACGTTATGAAATGATTACCACAGTAAGTCTAGAAGCCATTTGTCACCATTCAAAGTTATTACAATATTATTGACTATATTCCTTATCATGTACATTACATGCCCATGACTTATTTATTCTAAAACTGGAAGTTTGTGCCTCTTAACCCCCTTCACCTATTTGCCCATTCCCCCATCCTCACCCCCATTGTAAATCCTTGACCTTTACAGATTTTGTCTTTCAAACACTAACGAGTCAGCTTTTAAACAAATGCTTGGGTAAATGCTTATAACTGATATTTATATTTTTAATTATACGTTGATGTTGATTCAGTGCGACTGAGGAGTGTGCCTCCGAATAGTAGCCTTACAGGTAGAGAAGAGGAGGTAGGGAGACTGAAATGATACAGACCTTCTGCCACTGTTCCAAGGGAGGAAATGGTGGATTGTAGAAACTGCATATCAATGAGCATGATATTGACATCTGGCCAAATAGCAGCTTGGGTTATTGAACTAATAGCTGTGATGACTACGAAGAACTGGCAATAATTAGGAGCCAAAATGATTTCACTGGGAAAAACTCATGTGAAATTAAACCTGTTTCCTTTCTGATGATTTTACTATGCGGGTGATTCATGTAAATCTATAGCCACGGGATACAGATTTTAGTAACATGTTTGATGAAATTTCTTATGATAATCAACATTTCATTACTGCAATCCCTTGCTTTTATGCTTGAAAATAGCACTTAGCAATTTTTTTTTCTGCAGATGGCTATGTAAATTATTTGAAGAAATGAAACAACATTAAAACTGATATAAATGTTTTTGAAATTCAGAGATATAACATTTGCATATAAACATTATCATTTGCATTTTCCCCTTGTAATTTGGCTTACTATGGGAAAAAATTGTTTTTTATTTTTTACAGTCAGTATGGAGTGTTTTATTGCATGAGGCCACGCTCATGTTTTAGGACAGAGCAATTCAAAGCATTTAGGATGAGCTAATTTACCACTCATGCCCTCCCAAAGCAAGTGGGGTTCTAGCTCAGGCCTTTGTCACTGCTGCGGTTTTGTGTATGAAGTGTCAGTGTACCAGTGACTATTGGAAAAAGGACTGATACCTTGTCTTAGTTCTTTGTAGAAGTGAACTATTTTTATAAATCAAACCATACAACAGTAGTTAGGAATGCGAATTTCTTTCATTTCTTCAACCCACAAGCATTTGCTGAGTGGTGCCCTTCGCTGGTTTGAAGATAGATGCTTTCTTGTTACATCTGAACTCTCAAACTGACCTTTTTTTAGGCTTTTCTGGCCAACTGATGAAGCCTATGAACCTCTTCTCGGAAAAAAGATTTTAAATACGTAAAATAAAATATATGAGAAGTTAGTTATATTAGAATAGTTACCAAAGATTAAAAATTGTGATTAAGTAATAGATGTACTTACCAATGCATTAAGTAATAAAATCTAGCAGAGTTTAGTATCAGCTATATTTTTGAAATCATGATGAGTTTAAGCAATATCATGAGATATCTGCCTGACTATAGTATGTGATAGGAAAGTAATCATTATTTCTATTGGTGATAGTTGCAGGTACTGTTAATACCCTGTGGTTTGTATCATGCCTATATTTATAATGCAAGGAGATGCCAGATTTCAGTTAGATGTTCCTGAAAATAAAAATGTACTTTTCCCCATTCCTGAGTCCATAGACCCATGATGGGGGTGGGGGGGCAGGGTGTCCATATACCCCAATTAAAAAAACCCTGTTTACGTGTTCACCATTAATTGTATCACAAAAGTAGTTGTCTTAAAAACAAAGTAAAATATAATAGTAATATAAGATTATGATATATTCTTTCTAGATGGTAAACTCACTGAGATTAAAATCCTTGGGGATATTCCAGTTGATGTGTATAGCTCAAACTATATTAAGCACGTGTAACAGTAGCGGCAAATGAGTTTCAAACACGTATATTGCCCATGTGGCCTAATTATCAATAGGCAGATTTTTACAGAAGATGCCACATGCTTGGGCCCTCTGCCAGTCTTCCATTATATTGTTGAAGGAGCATAAGAAATAAAGCCGTAATTTAAATGGAGAAGTTTCATCTCCATAGCCTGTAAGAGGCCAAGGGAAAATGCCCACCTCATTAGTGAATAATGCCAGTAGTCATATTGGAAATCTTTTGTATTCAGTACAAATATTAGCACTGATTTCCTAGGTATTTGTAAGTTAATACATACATAACACTTAGAGTCATGCATGACACATAGTAAGCCCTGTATTAGTGCTATTATTACTATTCCAGCATAAGTTATTACTGCTGAGTTCTACAAAATTGTTGTGGAGGCTTTATTTCTTATTTCAAAGAACTGTATTTAGAGAAAGAGAAATATCGTATGATATCCCTTATATGTGGAATCTAAAAAGAAAGGATGCAAATGAACATATTTACAAAACAGAAACAGACTCACAGACTTAGAGAACGAAGTTATGGTTACCAGGGGGGAAGGATGGGAGGAAGGGATAGTCAGGGAGTTTGGGATCAACATGTACACACTGTTATATTTAAAATGGATAACCAACAAGGACCTATTGTATAGCACAGAGAACTCTGCTCAACATTATGTGGCAGCCTGGATGGGAGAGGAGTTTGGGGGAGAATGGATACATGCATATGTATGTCTGAGTCCCTTTGCTGTGTGTCTGAAACTATCACACCATTGTTAATCGGCTATACTCCAATATAAAATAAAAAGTTAAAAAAAAAGAACTGTATTTACATATACGACAGTGATCACTTAGGGTCTTATCAGCCCTTGATTGTGGCTTACTTAACTTATTTTTTTGAATAGATAATACATGAATGTAAAACTTCAAGATACAAAAGTGAATATGTAGTGAAAAGTAAATCCTTTTTGCTTTCTTTTACCCCAGTCACCCCATTCCCCTTCTCATAGCAATGTGATATATATATCTATATATCTATATATCTATATATAATAGATTCATCTTTGAAGGGAGATTTTATGTATATACAGGTTCATGTACACATACTTACAGTCTTTTAAATACAGAAATGGTTGCATGCGACACACCTGTACTTCACCCTGAGCATATCAATAAATACTATATCTTTGAGATTGCTCCATATAGAGTTGCCTTGTCTTTGTAAATAAACTTTTAATTTTAGAATAATGTTACACTGACTGAAAAGTTGCAAAGATAGTACCGCGTTCCCATATTCTCCACACCCCATTTCTCCTACTCCAAACATCTTACATGACTGGGATACATATGTTGTATCTAAGGAACTGGCACTGTTACTTTATTATTAACTAAATTCCACACTCCATTCAGATTTCACTCATTTTCCCTAATGTCCCCTTTTCTGTTTCAGGGTCCATGTTATATTTAGTCATCATGTCTCTTAAAGCTTCCCCTAGCCTGTGATGGTTTCTCAGATTTTCCTTGTTTTTGACAACCTTGACAGCTCTGAGGAATGCTGGTTACGTAGTTTTGGGAACGTCCTTCTGTTGAGTTTGTCTTGTGTTTTTCTCACGGTGAGACTGGAGTTACAGGCTTGGGGGAGCATGGCCGCAAAGGTGAGGAGCCTTTCTCATCACCAGTATCAAGAGTACATGCTACAGGGGCTTCCCTGGTGGCGCAGTGGTTGAGAGTCCACCTGCTGATGCAGGGGACACGGGTTCGTGCCCCGGTTCAGGAAGATCCCACATGCCGCGGAGCGGCTGGGCCCGTGAGCCATGGCCGCTGAGCCTGCGCGTCCGGAGCCTGTGCTCTGCAACGGGAGAGGCCACAACAGTGAGAGGCCCGCGTACCGCAAAAAAACAAAAGAAGAGTACATGCTATAGACGTGGCTAATCAGTGGTGGTGCTAACCTTGGTCCTTTGAACAAGATAGTGTCTGCCAGGTGTTGCCCTATAAAGTTACTCTTTCCTCCTTATCCATATTCCACTTTTTGGAAACAAGTCCCTAAGTGCAGCCCACCCTCAAGTGGGCCGAAGTTCCACTTTCTTGGGAGGAGGATGGCGTGTGTGTGTATGTTTAATGACTTTACAATAGCCCCTTGGACTTTGGCATGTAAAAGTCTATTTTGGGCTTCTGTTCATTCTCTTCAGAGTAAAAATTAGATCTAGAGTTCTAAAAGCTACCTCCCAAAATCTATCCTTCCCCTCCTTATGTATTTCTTATTTGGGGACACCTCTCTTTTATTGCCCCGAGACTGCTTTTTGTCTGACTGTTTATAATTTCCTAGTTTTTTTGGTTACGCTTGTACAGAGAGCTGAAATTAAAATAGACCATGTACTACATTATTGGTTCTGTTGATATTCATAGATGATAATTGCTAAGCTACTTAGCTGACAACAAATTATTTGCTGCAAGTGACCAAATAAGCGGTTCTTCATAGAGGCACATTTTTTAAAAAAGTAAATTTATTTAGTTAGTTAGTTAGTTTTGGCTGCGCTGGGTCTTCGTAGCTGCGTGGTCTTTCTCTAGCTGCAGCGAGCAGGGGCTACTTTTCATTGCAGTGTGCGGTCTTCTCCCTGCGGTGGCCTCTCCCGTTGCAGAGCGTGTGCTTCAGGCACGTGGGCTTCAGTAGTTGTGGCGCACGGGCTTCAGTAGTTTTGGCACGCAGGCTCAGCAGCTGCGGCTCATGGGCTCCAGAGCGCAGGCTCAGCAGTTGTGGCGCACGGGCTCAGCTGCTCCGCGGATGTGGGATCCTCCCGGACCAGGGCTCGAGCCCGTGTCCCCTGCATTGGCAGGCGGACTTCCAATCACTGCGCCGCCAGGGAAGCCTTAGAGCCACATGTTTGAAATCACTAATATCTAGGGATGCTGCTGTCTTATGAAAGTTTATGTGTAACTTTGAAACAAAACTTCAGTAGGGACTCATATTTGGGGGGCTCTTTATTCAGTTAGCAGTTGTTTACTGAGCTGCCATTGCTGAGTGCTGAGTACACAAATCAGGTGCCTGACGTAAGGCAGGTCATGTTTCTAGTGGGAGATACAGACAGACAATAAACACATTAAAAATGAATGGAAAAGATCATTTTAGAGAGTGATAAGTGCTTTAAAGACAATAACCAGGGTGAAGTGCGAGCACATTACTTGGTCCTGGTGGTTGCCTAGGGGCCGCTTTGATTTTGTGGCCAGTGAAGTCCTCAGGAGAAGGCAGTTGAACTGAAACCGCACTGTGCAGGAGGACCAGACATTTAAAACCTGGAGTTGGGAGGGGCTTGATGAGTTCTAGAAATAAAAAGAAGGCCAGAGTGGGATAAGTGAGGACAAGAGATAAGAGAAGTGGGATAAGATAAGACAAGTGGGATAAGAGAAGGGGCTGTAGAGGTAGACAATGCTTCACAGGCAGAGTTACCTTTTTGGGGAGGTCTCTGGATGGTTTTAAGCAGAAGAGTGACAAGATCTGATATCTGTGTTTTAAAAGAACCTTCCAGTTGTTATGTGGAAAATGGATGTTAGGGGAGAGAAGTGGAAGCAAGAATAGTATGAGTTAGGAGACCATTGTAAGAGTCCACGTGAGAGATGGATGGTGGCTTGGACTAGCAGTCAGATGCACAAAAGTAGATAGATTGGGAAATATTGGGGGGACAGGACTGCCAGAATTTGTAGCTGAATTGGATTAAATTACCACAGCAGATGTGAATCAACAAGAAAGATAAGATGATGATGCCATATAAACTGCCTCAAATACAGATCTTTTCATGCAAGACTAATGCTTTAAAAGAAGAGTGGTATCAAAGATGCACGTTAGTGCACTAGGCATACGTCAGGGAGCCATGTCCACTATAACTTAATTCACACATCAGTAACAGAAGAGCAAACTTGCTTAGCAAGTTAATGAGCTCTTCATTTTTATTATCTAATAACTCTGTCATAACCACCAAGCCTACAACAACAATAAGAGTTTGTCTTTAGGGGTTAATAACAAACTGGGGGAGTTAATCATCTCATTTACTTGATCATTTCCCCTCAGGAAATTCTCATCTTAGTAATAATATTTTTTGATGTAATGTTTACTGTGAATCGCTTTTATGTCATAATGATTGTAATGTTCAGCAGAGCAGAGCACATTTCAATCATATATTGATGTTTCACTTTGGAATCATGGAGAAAATATATCATTTTTGTAGCTATTACGTGTAAAATGCCTTTTGATAAAGGGTTTTGCAATGCTTTCTTTGGAATGAGTAACTAAATGTAGTCACAGTTTTGACGTTTTGACTTTTGTATCAAAGGTAGAAATTCATTTTGTGAGGACTTGGGATTTAATATTATAATATTTGGTTTGTTTTAAATTTTCAAGGTATTTTTATTTTTGCTGTGTAAAGAAAACATTACTGTTAATGTAATAAAAACCTCATTAGTCTCAGTTTACTATTTTGGGGTAAAGTAGGCAAAATAAGGATGAGTTATTTTTGAATTCTAGAAATAAGGGTTTGCTAAGGAACTGATGTGGTAAAGAGAAGGAAAATATTTGTGTTTTTAATAAACTTTTTAAAAACTGAAGTATAGTTGATTTGCAACATTGTGTTAGTTTCAGGTGTACAGCAAAGTGATTCAGATATATATATATACACATATATATATATTATTTTCCATTATAGGTTATTACAAGATATTGAATATAGTTCCCTATGCTATACAGTAACTCCTTGTTGCTTATCTATTTCTTATATAGTAGTTTGTATCTGTTAATCCCATACTCCTAATTTAAACCTCGCCTCTCCCTTTTCCTTTTGGTAACCATAAGTTTATTTTATATGTCTCTGAGTCTGTTTCTGTTTTGTAAATAAGTTCGTTTGTACTGTTTTTTACATTCCATGTATAAGTGATGTCATATGGTATTTGTCTTTCTCTGTCTGACTTATTTCACTTAGCATAATGCCCTTCAAGTCCATCCATGTTGCTGCAATTGGAAAAATTTCATTCTCTTTTTATGGCTGAATAGTATTCCATTGTATACACATACAACATCTTCTTTATCCATTCATCTGTCGATGGACACTTAGGTTGCTTCCATGTCCTGACCATTGTAAACAGTGCTGCCATGAACATTGGGGTGTTAATAAACTTTCAAAAAGTACTGCATAAGTAGATGGATGTCACTGAAATTAAACAGGTGGGTGGTGGTGTTGTGCAAACTGTCTGTTGGTTCTTGTCTGTTTATTAGGGCAGGTGTAGCTGTACTTTAATTTGATAATACATAGTGAATTTATGTTACAGTGTACCAGATAGCCCTGTATCACTGGGTATATTTTTTTGTTTTTGTTTTAAGAATAAGATGCTATAAGTTGAAATGGGTTTCCCTATGAAAATGTAAGTTAGTATCAAACAAGGAATTCTGTCCAAGTTTGTTACTTGGAATGTAATTAACTCTGTCTGTCAAATATTCTTTAGTATAATCTCACTGAAAGTTTTAGGAGTATTTTAGTGAGCAAAGTCCAGAAATAGGAAGTAAGCTTTGTGAGCTACTTTAAAAATATATACTTTAAGAATTATGAAAATAAAGAAGAAATATTAAAATTGCTTCAGTTGGTATACCAAAAGAATGTTTTGGTATTTCATCTGGTTATTCTTTTTTTTAAATAAATTTTTATTGGAGTATAGTTGATTTACAATGTTGTGTTAGTTTCAGGTGTACAGCAAAGTGATTCAGTTATACGTATACATATATCCACTCTTTTTTAGATTCTGCTCCCATATAGGTCATTACAGAGTACTGAGTAGAGTTCCCTGTGCTATACAGCAGGTTCTTATTAGTTATCTATTTTATACATAGTAGTATATGTATATGTATGTGTATATGTCAATCCCAACCTCCCAGTTTATCCCCCTTGCCCCGTTCATCTGGTTATTCTTCAGAAAGAATCGTGGTTCTGATAGCCCAAGGCGATTCTATTCTCAAAGTGACACACAGTAAAAAATAAAACCAAACTATAAGTTGCCATTATGAATTATGTTGCTCCTTTTAAATCTACTTGAACAAAGAGGAAAGCTCTGGAGAAGGTGGCATGGTAGGTATGAAGATGATCATGGAGCAATCTTTTCCGAAAGAATTTAAATCTAGTTGTGGAGGGAGAGTCCTGATTATGTTCCCTTGAGCTCTTCGTGTCTGTGCCTGGAAGGGTGACTGCACTGTGCCAGGAGAGCATGCAGTAGACAGACTAAGTCCAGCCCTGAGAAATTCCATAAAATCTGGCATTTGAACTGACTTTTGAGGGAGCTGTAGAATTTCAGCAAGTGGAAATGACAGGGTGCAAGAGCTTTGAGGAAAGCGACGGAGGTGGGAAGTGACAGCACCTCTTCTGGCTCTGCTGTTATAGGCAGGGATCGTGTCTGTCACTTTCCTGGTCACTGGTCAACAGCTTACAAAGTGCCCTGAGCAGAGAGGCTGCTGAACAAATACAGTCACGTGGATGCGCAGTGTATCTGACGGTATACAGATTACTAATGTGTATTTGAATCGGTTAAGGTAATATAATCACATAAACTATATTCACATTATGATGTCTTAGCACTCTGTTCTATTCACTTTACATCATCTCATTTGCAATGCCTGATTTGATTGCTGCAAGGCAGAAGGGGAAAGAACATATTTGATAGGAAAAAGAAGTCAAAAGAATTTCTCTGGATAAGTGTTGATAGATATCTCTGAGATGAGTTTTTGGTTTCTAGTCTCTTGCTCTGGAAGTCTGCAGAAGGATGGTTGTTTTAATGTTTCTATTTTCCAATATTTGGGGGCTCGCTTTAGTGGAGAGGAATGCTAAGAATTTTAAATGAAGACATTTAAATGGCTGTATTTTTTTAATCAGAAAAATTCCACATTCAGAGTAAATCCTTTTGTATGACATGGAGTCAATTTTAAAAAAATGTATATAGTGTTTTTAAAAAATAATTTACGGGTGTAAAAAACTTGGTTTCTTATATATCTGATTTTTGTTTTGTGTTTCTAGTCTCCTGGTCTACTAGGAGTCTATACATGAACAGTTGATTTAATGCCACTATTTTCTTATATTTGGGGCTCACTTCAGTGGTAGGAATCCTAATCAGATTTTTAAAAAAATTTTTAAATTTAATTTTATTTATTTTTTTATACAGCAGGTTCTTATTAGTCATCAATTTTATACAGATTTTTATTTCTATTATTTTTGTATTTATTTATTTTTAACATTTTTATGGGAGTATAATTGCTTTATAATGGTGTGTTAGTTTCTGCTTTATAACAAAGTGAATCACTATACATATACATATATCCCCATACCTCCTCCATCTTGCGTCTCCCTCCCACCCTCCCTATCCCACCCCTCTAGGTGGTCACACAGCACCGAGCTAATCTCCCTGTGCTATGCGGCTGCTTCCCAATAGCTAGCTATTTCACATTCGGTGGTGTATATGAGTCCATGCTACTCTCTCACTTTGTCCCAGCTTATTCTTCCCCCTCCCTGTGTCCTCAAGTCCATTCTCTACTTCTGTGTCTTTATTCCTGTCCTGCCCCTAGGTTCTTCAGAGCCATTTTTCTTTTTTTTTTCAGATTTTTTTTTAGATTCCATATATGTGTTTTTCTCTTTCTGACTTACTTCACTCTGTATGACAGACTCTAGGTCCATCCACCTCACTACAAATAACTCAGTTTTGTTTCATTTTATGGCTGAGTAATATTTCATTGTATATATGTACCACATCTTCTTATCCATTCATCTGTTGATGGACACTTAGGTTGCTTCCATGTCCTGGCTATTGTAAATGGAGCTGCAATGAACATTGTGGTACATGACTCTTTCTGAATTATGGTTTTCTCAGGGTATATGCCCAGTAGTGGGATTCCTGGGTCGTATGGTAGTTCTAGTTTTTAAAGGAACCTCCATACTGTTCTCCATAGTGGCTGTATCAATTTACATTCCCACCAACAGTGCAAGAGGGTTCCCTTTTCTCCACACCCTCTCCAGCATTTATTGTTTCTAGATTTCTTGATGATGGCCATTCTGACTTGTGTGAGGTGATACCTCATTGTAGTTTTGATTTGCATTTCTCTAATGATTAGTGATGTTGAGCATCCTTTCATGTGTTTGTTGTCAATCTTTATATCTTCTTTGGTGACACGTCTGTTTAGGTCTTCTGCCCATTTTCGTCTTGGGTTGTTTGTTTTTTTGATATCTAGCTGCATGAGCTGCTTGTAGATTTTGGAGATTAATCCTTTGTCAGTTGCTTCATTTGCAAATATTTTCTCCCATTCTGAGGGTTGTCTTTTGGCCTTGTTTATGGTTTCCTTTGCTGTGCAAAAGCTTTTAAGTTTCATTAGGTCCCATTTGTTTATTTTTGTTTTTATTTCCATTTCTCTAGGAGGTGGGTCAAAAAGGATCTTGCTGTGATTTATGTCATAG
>NW_020175199.1:2877484-2878187 GCF_003031525.2 Neophocaena asiaeorientalis asiaeorientalis
TACATAAACATATATTCCCATATCTCCTCCCTCTTGCGTCTCCCTCCCACCCTCCCTATCCCACCCCTCTAGGTGGTCACACAGCACCGAGCTAATCTCCCTGTGCTATGCGGCTGCTTCCCAATAGCTAGCTATTTCACATTCGGTGGTGTATATGAGTCCATGCTACTCTCTCACTTTGTCCCAGCTTATTCTTCCCCCTCCCTGTGTCCTCAAGTCCATTCTCTACTTCTGTGTCTTTATTCCTGTCCTGCCCCTAGGTTCTTCAGAGCCATTTTTCTTTTTTTTTTCAGATTTTTTTTTAGATTCCATATATGTGTTTTTCTCTTTCTGACTTACTTCACTCTGTATGACAGACTCTAACTGTATGACAGTCTAGGTCCATCCACCTCACTACAAATAACTCAGTTTTGTTTCATTTTATGGCTGAGTAATATTTCATTGTATATATGTACCACATCTTCTTATCCATTCATCTGTTGATGGACACTTAGGTTGCTTCCATGTCCTGGCTATTGTAAATGGAGCTGCAATGAACATTGTGGTACATGACTCTTTCTGAATTATGGTTTTCTCAGGGTATATGCCCAGTAGTGGGATTCCTGGGTCGTATGGTAGTTCTAGTTTTTAAAGGAACCTCCATACTGTTCTCCATAGTGGCTGTATCAATTTACATTCCCACCAACAGTGCAAGAGGGTTCCC
>NW_020175199.1:2878224-2894575 GCF_003031525.2 Neophocaena asiaeorientalis asiaeorientalis
GTGTGAGGTGATACCTCATTGTAGTTTTGATTTGCATTTCTCTAATGATTAGTGATGTTGAGCATCCTTTCATGTGTTTGTTGTCAATCTTTATATCTTCTTTGGAGACACGTCTGTTTAGGTCTTCTGCCCATTTTCGTCTTGGGTTGTTTGTTTTTTTGATATCTAGCTGCATGAGCTGCTTGTAGATTTTGGAGATTAATCCTTTGTCAGTTGCTTCATTTGCAAATATTTTCTCCCATTCTGAGGGTTGTCTTTTGAGAAGAGTTTGAGAAGGATAGGTGTTAGCTCTTTTCTAAATGTTTGATAGAATTCGCCTGTGAAGCCATCTGGTCCTGGCATTTTGTTTGTTGGAAGATTTTTAATCACAGTTTCTATTTCAGTGCTTGTGATTGGTCTGTTTATGTTTTCTATTTCTTCCTGGTTCAGTCTCAGAAGGTTGTGCTTTTCTAAGAATTTGTCCATTTCTTCCAGGTTGTCCATTTTATTGGCATATAGTTGCTTGTAGTACTCTCTCATGATTCTTTGTATTTCTGCAGTGTCAGCTGTTACTTCTCCTTTTTCATTTGTAATTTTGTTGATTTGAGTCTTCACTCTATTTTTCTTGATGAGTCTGGCTAATGGTTTATCAATTTTGTTTATCTTCTCAAAGAACCAGCTTTTACTTTGATTGATGTTTGCTATTGTTTCCTTCATTTCTTTTTCATTTATTTCTGACCTGATCTTCATGATTTCTTTTTTCCTGCTAATTTTGGGGATATTTTGTTCTTCTTTCTCCAATTGCTTTAGGTGTAAGGTAGGTTGTTTATTTGAGATGCTTCTTGTTCCTGAGGTAGGATTGTATTGCTACCAACTTCCCTCTTAGAACGGCTTTTGCTGCATCCCATAGGTTTTGGGTCGCTGTGTTTTCATTGTCATTTGTTTCTAGGTATTTATTTATTCATTTATTTTTTTGCGGTACGCGGGCCTCTCACTGTTGTGGCCTCTCCTATTGCGGAGCACAGGCTCTGGATGCGCAGGCTCAGTGGCCATGGCTCACGGGCCCAACTGCTCCGCAGCATGTGGGATCTTCCCAGACCGGGGCATGAACTCGTGTCCCCTGCATTGGCAGGCAGACTCTCAACCACTGCACCACCAGGGAAGCCCCGTTTCTAGGTAGTTTTTGATTTCGTCTTTGATTTCTTCAGTGATCTCTTGGTTATTAGGTAGTGTATTGTTTAGCCTCCATGTGTTTGTATGTTTTGCAGATTTTTTTCCTGTAATTGATATCTAGTCTCATAGCATTGTGGTCAGAAAAGATACTTGATACGATTTCAATTTTCTTGAATTTACCAAGGCTTGATTTGTGACCTGACATATGATCTATCCTGGAGAATGTTCCATGAGCACTTGAGAAGAAAGTGTATTCTGTTGTTTTTGGATGGAATGTCCTATAAATATCAATTAAGTCCATCCTGTTTAATGTATCATTTAAAGCTTGTGTTTCCTTATTTATTTTCATTTTGGATGATCTGTCCATTGGTGAACATAGGGTGTTAACGTCCCCTGCTATGATTGTGTCACTGTCGATTTCCCCTTTTATGGCTGTTAGCATTTGCCATATGTATCGAGGTGCTCCTATGTTGGGTGCATAAATATTTGCAATTGTTATATCTTCTTCTTGGATCGATCCCTTGATCATTATGTAGTGTCCTTCTTTGTCTCTTGTAATAGCCTTTATTTTAAAATCTATTTTGTCTGCTATGAGAATTGCTACTCCAGCTTTCTTTTGATTTCCATTTGCATGAAATATCTTTTTCCATCCCCTCACTTTCAGTCTGTATGTGTACTAAGAATTTGTCCATTTCTTCCAGGTTGTCCATTTTATTGGCATATAGTTGCTTGTAGTACTCTCTCATGATTCTTTGTATTTCTGCAGTGTCAGCTGTTACTTCTCCTTTTTCATTTGTAATTTTGTTGATTTGAGTCTTCACTCTATTTTTCTTGATGAGTCTGGCTAATGGTTTATCAATTTTGTTTATCTTCTCAAAGAACCAGCTTTTACTTTGATTGATGTTTGCTATTGTTTCCTTCATTTCTTTTTCATTTATTTCTGACCTGATCTTCATGATTTCTTTTTTCCTGCTAATTTTGGGGATATTTTGTTCTTCTTTCTCCAATTGCTTTAGGTGTAAGGTAGGTTGTTTATTTGAGATGCTTCTTGTTCCTGAGGTAGGATTGTATTGCTACCAACTTCCCTCTTAGAACGGCTTTTGCTGCATCCCATAGGTTTTGGGTCGCTGTGTTTTCATTGTCATTTGTTTCTAGGTATTTATTTATTCATTTATTTTTTTGCGGTACGCGGGCCTCTCACTGTTGTGGCCTCTCCTATTGCGGAGCACAGGCTCTGGATGCGCAGGCTCAGTGGCCATGGCTCACGGGCCCAACTGCTCCGCAGCATGTGGGATCTTCCCAGACCGGGGCATGAACTCGTGTCCCCTGCATTGGCAGGCAGACTCTCAACCACTGCACCACCAGGGAAGCCCCGTTTCTAGGTAGTTTTTGATTTCGTCTTTGATTTCTTCAGTGATCTCTTGGTTATTAGGTAGTGTATTGTTTAGCCTCCATGTGTTTGTATGTTTTGCAGATTTTTTTCCTGTAATTGATATCTAGTCTCATAGCATTGTGGTCAGAAAAGATACTTGATACGATTTCAATTTTCTTGAATTTACCAAGGCTTGATTTGTGACCTGACATATGATCTATCCTGGAGAATGTTCCATGAGCACTTGAGAAGAAAGTGTATTCTGTTGTTTTTGGATGGAATGTCCTATAAATATCAATTAAGTCCATCCTGTTTAATGTATCATTTAAAGCTTGTGTTTCCTTATTTATTTTCATTTTGGATGATCTGTCCATTGGTGAACATAGGGTGTTAACGTCCCCTGCTATGATTGTGTCACTGTCGATTTCCCCTTTTATGGCTGTTAGCATTTGCCATATGTATCGAGGTGCTCCTATGTTGGGTGCATAAATATTTGCAATTGTTATATCTTCTTCTTGGATCGATCCCTTGATCATTATGTAGTGTCCTTCTTTGTCTCTTGTAATAGCCTTTATTTTAAAATCTATTTTGTCTGCTATGAGAATTGCTACTCCAGCTTTCTTTTGATTTCCATTTGCATGAAATATCTTTTTCCATCCCCTCACTTTCAGTCTGTATGTGTACCTAGGCCTGAAGTGGGTCTCTTGTAGACATTATATATACAGGTCATGTTTTTGTATCCATTCAGCCAATCTGTGTCTTTTGGTAGGAGCATTTAACCCATTTACATTTAAGGTAGTTATCGATATGTATGTTCCTATGACCATTTTCTTAATTGCTTTGGGTTTGTTAATGTAGGTCTTTTCCTTTTCCTGTGTTTCCTGCCTAGAGAAGTTCCTTCAGCATTTGTTGTAAAGCTGTTTTGGTGGTGCTGAGTTCCCTTAGCTTTTGCTTGGCTGTAAAGGTTTTAATTTCTCCGTCGAATCTGAATGAGATCCTTGCTGGGTAGAGTAGTCTTGGTTGTAGGTTTTTCCCTTTCATCACTTTCAATATGTCCTGCCACTCCCTTCTGGCTTGCAGAGTTTCTGCTGAGAGATCAGCTGTTAACCTTATGGGGATTCCCTTGTATGTTATTTGTTATTTTTCTCTTGCTGCTTTTAATATTTTTCTTTGTATTGAATTTGTGATAGTTTGATTAATATGTGTCTTGGTGTGTTTCTCCTTGGATTTATCCTGTATGGGACTCTCTGCACTTCCTGACTTGATTAACTATTTTCTTTCCCATATTAGGGAAGTTTTCAACTGTAATCTCGTCAGATATTTTCTCAGATCTTTTCTTTTTCTCTTCATCTTCTGGGACCCCTATAATTCTAATGTTGGTGCGTTTAATGTTGTCCCAGAGGTCTCTGAGACTGTCCTCAATACTTTTCATTCTTTTTTCTTTATTCTGCTCTGCGTTAGTTATTTCCAGTATTTTATCTTACAGGTCGCTTATCAATTCTTCTGCCTCAGTTATTCTGCTATTGATTCCTTCTAGAGAATTTTTAATTTCATTTATTGTGTTGTTCATCATTGTTTGCTCTTTAGTTCTTCTAGGTCCTTGTTAAATGTTCCTTGTCTTTTCTCCATTCTGTTTCCAAGGTTGTGGATCATCTTTACTATCACCAGTCTGAATTCTTTTTCAGGTAGACTGCCTATTTCCTCTTCATTTGTTTGGTCTGGTGGGTTTTTACCTTGCTCCTTCATCTGTTGTGTGTTTCTCTGTCTTCTCATTTTGCTTAATATACTGTGTTTGGGGTCTCCCTTTCACCAGCTGCAGGTTTGTAGTTCCCATTGTTTTTGGTGTCTGCCCCTAGTGGCTAAGGTTGGTTCAGTGGGTTGTGTAGGCTTCCTGGTGGAGGGGACTGGCGCCTGTGTTCTGGTGGATGAGGCTGGATCTTGTCTTTCTGGTGGGCAGGACCACGTCTGGTCGTATGTTTTGGGTTGTCTGTGACCTTATGATTTTAGGCAGCCTCTCTGCTAATGGGTGGTGTTGTGTTCCTGTCTTCCTAGTTTTTTGGCATAGGGTGTCCAGCACTGTAGCTTGCTGGTTGTTGAGTGGAGCTGGGTCTTAGCGTTGAGATGGAGATCTCTGGGAGAGCTTTTGCCATTTGATATTACGTGGAGCTAGGAGGTCTCTGGTGGACTAATGTCCTGAACTCGGCTCTCCCACATCAGAGGCACAGGCCTGACACTCAGCCAGAGCGCGAAGACTCTGTCAGCTACACGGCTCAGAAGAAAAGGAAGAAAAAAAGAAAGATAAAAAATAAAATAATATAAAGTTATTAAAATAAAAAATAATTATTATTAAAACTTAAAAATAAATAAGAAAAGTAATAAAAAGAAAGAAGAGAGCAACCAAACCAAAAAACAAATCCACCAATGATAACAAGAGCTAAAAACTATACTAAAAAAAAATAAATAACTGAACAGATAGAACCCTAGGACAAATGATAAAAGCAAAGCTATACAGATAAAATCACACAAAGAAACATACACACTCACAAAGAGAGAAAAGGGAAAAAATATATCTAAATATATATTTTAAAAAGGAGGAAGAGAGAAACCAAATAATAAACAAAGCTACCAATGATAATAAATTTTAAATACTAAACTGAGATAAACATAAAACCAAAAACAAATTAGATGCAGAAAGCAAACCCTAAGTCTGCAGTTGCCCACAAAGTCCACTGCCTCAATTTGGGATGAGTCATTGTCTATTCATGTATTCCAGAGATGCAGGCACATCAAGTTTATTGTGGAGCTTTAATCTGCTGCTCCTGAGGGTGCTGGGAGAGATTTCCCTTTCTCTTCTTTGTTCGCACAGCTTCTGGGGTTCAGCTTTGGATGTGGCCCCGCCTCTGCGTGTAGGTCGCGGAGGGTGCCTGTTCTTCGCTCAGACAGGACGGGTTTAAAGGAGCCGCTGATTCAGGGGCTCTGGCTTACTCAGGCCGTGGGGAGGGAAGGGCGCGGAGTGTGGGGTGAGCCTGCGGCAGCAGAGGCTGGCATGACGTTGCGCCAGCCTGAGGCACGCCGTGCCCGGGGAAGTTGTCCCTGGATCCTGGGACCCTGGCAGTGGCGGGCTGCACAGGCTCCCCGGAAGAGGGGTGTGGATAGTGACCTGTGTTTGTTCACAGGCTTCTTGGTGGCGGCAGCAGCGGCCTTAGCGTCTCATGCCCGTCTCTGGGGTCCGCGCTGTCCGCTGTTAGCCGCGGCTCACGCCTGTCTCTGGAGCTCCTTTAAGCAGCGCTCTTAATCCCCTCTCCTCGCGCACCAGGAAACAAAGAGGGAAGAAAAAGTCTCTTGCCTCTTCGGCAGCTCCAGACTTTTCACCGGACTCCCTCCCAGCTAGCCGTGGCGCACTAACCCCTTCAGGCTCTGTTCACGCCGCCAGCCCCAGTCCTCTCCCTGCGCTCCGACCGAAGCCCGAGCCTCAGCTCCCAGCCCCGCCCGCCCCGGCGGGTGAGCAGACAAGCCTCTCGGGCTGGTGAGTGCTGGTCAGCACCGATCCTCTGTGCGGGAATCTCTTCGCTTTGCCCTCCGCACCCCTGTTGCTGTGCTCTCCTCTGTGGCTCCGAAGCTTCCCCCCTCCGCCACCTGCAGTCTCCACCTGCGAAGGGGCTTCCTAGTGTGTGGAAACCTTTCCTCCTTCACAGCTCCCTCCCACTGGTGCAGGTCCTGTCCCTATTCTTTTGTCTCTGTTTTTTCTTTTTTGTTTTGCCCTACCCAGGTACATGGGGGAGTTTCTTGCCTTTTGGGAAGTCTCAGGTTTTCTGCCAGCATTCAGTAGGTGTTCTGTAGGAGCTGTTCCACGTGTAGATGTATTTCTGATGTATTTGTGGGGAGGAAGGTGATCTCTGCGTCTTACTCCTCCACCATCTTGAAGGTCTCTAATGAGATTTTTGAAGAATACATTTAAGAAGCTTTATTTTTTTAGTCAGAAGAATTCCATGTTCAGTGTGAATCCTTTCTCATATGAAATGGATCCTTTTTATTTTTCAGGTTAAATAGTCTTCTTAGAATGAACTGGTTTCAAAAAGGTTGTACTTCTGTGTATTGGATTCAGTTCATGTAGAAACTGTTCAGTATTCTGCTGCATTTATATTAATCCCATTAGAGCATCCAGTGGAAAAGTCTATGGGTACCTCTCAGCATTTTGTTCTAGAACCCTATCAGGCTTGGAGAATAGATAATCTGGAAAATTGTTTTTGACACAATATAAAAATATGAGTTTGTTCAAACGGAGTCCATGGTAAGCTAATGATATGAGTGTAGATCTACTTCCATGTTTGATGAGAACAAGCATATTTGACATAGAAAATATGGCTCTTGTAAATAACCATGACAATGGATTTTGGGGGGCAGATTTTAATTTCAATGTTGGTATTTCATTATGTTGAGTGTTCAGCCATTTCACAGCTTGTTAAAGATCTATTTCAAGCGTTTGTTTTTCCTTCTGAACAGTTTCCCAGCACCTAATTATTAAGAGAGCACACAGTATGTAGAACAAATTCACACGTGCAGAACAGACAATCCCACAAGTGTTATATTCTTATTTGCATTACAGTCTTATTCATGTTGGGTAAAATCCATGCATTTCTCTAAATTTCTCTTCCTTTCCTCATGGAGCCTCTTAGCAGGGACGCAGTACATGATACTGCAGGCATGCTGTCAGGAATATTAAAAAGGCTGATAAGAACCTCACTCTGCAGAATTACTTGGAAAGAAAAGATTCAGCATGAACTGTCAATCTTTTTTTTCTGGTCTTTTAGGTTCTTTGAGTTTCTTGTTGGCAAAATGTGGATCTCTTTCACCTGCCATTTAAAAAAACTCAATCTTCCAAGGATTTGTTTGACAGGCCCTATGCTTAATATCAAGGTCTGAACATTTAGTTTCTTTCTCTAGAATGTGCCATTCTCTCAGATATAAGAGTTTTCAGTGGGTCCTTACCTTGTTGGAAGTAGTAACAATCTAAGGGATGCCATTAAGCCAGAATCAGCCTGTGTTTGCTAATGATTACCAAAGGAACAATTACCACTCCCTGTAAGGTGACTGCAAAGAAACCAGAGAGCATGTATTTCTCAGGCAAAATCAAGGGCTAACCCTGTAAGCTTCAAAGACCTCATCACAGTGAGGCTATTGCTGTGTCATCCTAGTCCAAACAAAAGTATATCTGGAATCAAAAGAGGCTTGCTATGAATATAAATTTTCTGCAGATAAAATACAGGCCACAAAATGGCAAAGATGTGTTAAAAGTGTTCTGTATGTGCATTGTACTTTTATAGATGTGTATCTATCAGAAGAGGCATATCCTTCTCCTTATAGGTAAAAGGCAGAAAGTATGATAGTGACTAGGTTAATAACATTGTTTTGCAAAATGGGTGATAATGAATGACTTTGAAACATAATTTTGAAAGAATGAGACTAAAAACATCAGGTACATGTGGCGATCCATTCTCTTGGAAGAGGTTAATAAAGTCTACAACTGAAACATGGACTTATTTTTCAGGAAGGCACCTTCTGGACCGAGCAGCATACACTGGATTAGTAAATGCTGCCAAGTCTGGTAGAAGTGAAAGCGGTGGTCCAGGGATTAGCCTTAGATTGTGTGAGTCTTTCCGTGGCTACAGCCCCTGCTTTAACTCTCTTCAGATGGAAAGATTGAGGGGATTTTTTGGGAAAGAGACAGAAAGGTAGATAGAATTATATAGGTAAATGGACAGGTAAGAGAGAGAGAGGACAGATTATTTTAGATTATTTTCATGTTCATATAAAAATTAAAATAGATAATTCCTTGATGAACTTGATTTATATAAATCCCCTCTGTGGATTTTGGTCACTTACCCAATGCCAGGATACAGGGAAGAAAGCCTCAAAGGGAGTATATCAACATGTGATTTATCCAAATTTGTATTTTAGAGTACGGGGGAAAGTGATATTAGTTCCATGTCATTTACCTTTAATGTATAATGTAAAGCACTAAGTAAGTGCTTTCACTGTAATAGCTTTTGAGTCAAAGCTTACAGGCATTTCACTCACAGAAACCCATGAAAACAACTGCATTTTTTTTCAGTGTCTATTTCAGTGTTTTATGTCAGCAGAAAAATAAAGGGATTAAAACTCTAGTGAGGAAAATCAGCAGTTCACCATACTTCCCTTGAACAAGAGTATTTTTCTTAGAATACTTTCATCAAAATTGCCTCCAGTACATACTTAATTTTCTTGTAGTAAACCCACATTTGGCCAGCCAGCCTTAAAGATCCTAAAGGAAATTAATAAACATTGTTTATACTTGTGGAAGTATTGAGAATGGCCAGAAAGCAGTAGGAACCTAAAAAATTATAATTTTCGTATCATTTTCCTTTTCCTGATTATGGATTAAAGAATTTTCTTTGTGACATGAAAAAGATTTGGAGCTGTTGTTTGCCCTGTATCTGCATTTTACACTTCTCTGGCACCCTCACGTACTTGATTCTCTTTACAGTGAGTTCTTAGAGATCAAGGCAAGACATCCTGGGGAAAAAAATCTAGGAATAATTTTTTACATAAGGCAATACTTCATACATTTTGATTAAAACATGTTTTTTTTTTTCACTTCCTAACCGCAAGATAAGCACAAAATGTTTTAAAAGGGTAGGGAAAAAATTGTCATCAGTTCCTTAGATGGGGTGGTACCTATAACGATGAGAGTTAATAAGGACATAAAACTCCTTTAAGACGAATTGTTATGTTTACTTAAATATCAGTTATCTTTCTAGGCACTCCTGTAGCCATTGGCAACTCTAAAGATTTCTATGTGGTGTTGATCTCAACAAGGACCTAGGCGTCATCCATACAGGTTGATGAACAGAAATGCTAAGTAGCTTCCGAAGAGAGAGAAGCAAAGGGAAAAGAGCCCCTCATTTCCTTTCTGCCCCTTCTCTCCACTAGGATCTGTGCCTTTGGAAAGAAAGTCAGAGGGCATTTTCCCTGGGTTAGCTGTAAAATGCTATCTTCAGCCATAGCTTCGTAGAGCATTTAGCCAGCCAGCAGGCCAGAGAGCCTACCAGAACTGTTGGAAGGAATATATGAGGGGAACACTCTCAAACTCTGATCTGTCTTGAAGTAGCTCAGTCCAAATTTTGAGTAGCTCAGCTACTCTGGTATTCCCTGGACTCCCCTGCAGTCCCTCTGTACCTTACCTTGCAAGTTGACCGAATATGGTGTGCCCTCAGGCACCATCATGCACCCTCATCTTTGTGCTTACCTTCTAGTTCATAGCCCTATCAATTCTATACTCTAAAATCATTTAGTATCTTGTTCTCGGTTGCAAACAACGAACTGATTCTGGCTAACTGGGGCAGAAAAATAATCTGCTGAAGGATATCTGACAGCTTGCAGAATTGAATGGAAGCCTGGACAGCAAAGCTTGGAGTTATGGCAGAAGCCTGGGAATGTGGACAAGCTGAGTGAGACAGCCACTCATGCCACAGAAAATGTTCTGGTTAGGACTTTCCTAATGGAATTTGCATGATCATTGCCGGACACTAAGCCCTCTCATCGCTTCTGTGAATAACCCTGTTATGCCCCTATGCTTTGCGTCGGTGGCGCCCATGTGTCCTATGAGGCGTCTAGGATAACTGCTGGGTCTTCAGGAACTCTCAGTATGGTGTCATCAATGTCGTTAACCACTGTGATTTCCTGTAGGTTGGCAGGATGGTCAGAGTTCTTGCAGACTAAATGTTGGAACACGGCCAGAGTGTAGGCAAGACGCTAAAGGCGTTACAGCATCCCTGCTAGGTAAAGCAGACTGTGTCTGGTGTTTCTGTTTTTTAGGATTCAGCGTTTGCACAGCCAGTGGTTGCCTAGTGGGTTTCAGGGGCTGAAACAGCTTGTTCTGGTGAGCAGACCATGACCGGCATGGCAGGCAGAAGTCCCTTCCCCACCTGATTAAACATGTGACAATACACTGCTCTTCTTCAAGTTCCATTTTCTCTCTGCACAAAGGAGGACTCACCATCCCTGCATGTCTCAGGTCTTTCATGCTGTCATTAATCCCTGCCCTTCCTTCAGGGATGTTATATTACTTTGATTACAATTTTGACCCCAAGGAAACAAAGCTCAAAGGGCTTCCACTTGGCTGTTCCTACCGAGGTAACCGCTATCTCATGCTTCAGTGGGTTTTTTTCTTAGGAATATCTCTAGCAACTCTGTACTCGAGAACTGAGGAAATAACCGCAGCGTGGGTTTGAGGTGCCACTGGGCTTCATGGGAAGTAGATTGGGTCTAAACTTCACTTATAACTTGAACCCCAGAAACCTCCATCCTGACTGTTAAGAGTACAGTGTTATATGCCCAGTAATTCCTAAGAGGCCTGGGTATTTTCCTTCCCCCAGTGTCCGTGTCTGCTAAACAGCCACAGAGTCCTTTGAAGAAGGCTGGATAGAAGATTCATGAACTGTGTTTATGATGTTACTGAAGATTTATAAAAGACATATATCTTTTGTTAATGTCATTCATCACTTTAAAGTTGACCTTAAAAATATAGTAAGATAGAAGCATTAAATCTGAAATACTCAGTTCCCAATTATTTGTGTGAATGGACTGGCATTTCCATTTATCTTGGCCAGTCTTCTTTTCAAGTGGTTCTTGACATGAGATCTACTTTCACTGTAGCCTAGAAGAGGTTGGATAGTATAGACGTCATTCTTACTTCCAAACAGGTTGGTGGCCGTAATCGTCTGGGGAGGTGGTGCTTTCCATTCTTAGCAAGTGAATAAGAAACCAGGAGTAGAGAAGGTGGAAAACTACTACACTGTCCTATGATTAATTCTTTTGAGTTGCGTCAGCACAGTGTTGATTTATTATTTCTTTTGACACACTTATGAGCAGCAGACTCAAGCCTTAGATTTGAGATGCAATATTTCATGTGGCTAAGAACAGAGCCAGACCACCCGGCTATGAACACCCGTAGCCGAGTGACCTTAGACAAGTCATTTAATGTCTCTAACCCTGTTTTTTCACCTACATAATGGAGGAAATACTACATGTCTTAGAGGCTTGTTATATGGATGTAATTGAATAATTGTAACATATAGCGACCATTCAATAATATTAGCCAATATATATTTAAAAGCTTATACAATTTTTAATTATAGAAACAGAGGGTAAGTAATGCCAAATGTAAATGCTTTTAACTTCCATATTGGATTTTCTGTGCTGCTGACTTCCTTAAGAGTTCATTTATCTGGCATGTATTTCTTTAATACCTACTATGAGCAAGGTTCCATGCTGATTTCTTTTTTTTTTTTTTTTTGCCGTACGCGGGCCTCTCACTGTCGTGGCCTCTCCCGCTGCGGAGCACAGGCTCCGGACGCGCAGGCTCAGCGTCCATGGCTCACGGGCCCAGCTGCTCCGCGGCATGTGGGATCTTCCTGGACCGGGGCACGAACCCGTGTCCCCTGCATCGGCAGGTGGACTCTCAACCACTGTGCCACCAGGGAAGCCCACCATGCTGCTTTTCACATGATGTGCTAACCTTGACCTCAGGTTTATAGTTGGCCATTGTTATAGGACACAGAGTAGTGGGAAGCTTTGTTGGTAAAACGCTGGGCACATAAAAGTTGTTCCTTTTCTTCCCCCACCTGGGTTCCCTCCTATCCTGACTTCCTCAATGCACTAAGATTTAGCCTATGTAAAATCATCAAACACTACATTAGTATTATTTAATAGAAATATAATGTAAGCCACAAATATCATATATATAATTTTAAATTTTCTAGTAACTACATAAAGAAGTAAAGTGAATGAGATGAAATTAACTTTAATAATATATTTTATCTAGTCTGCCATATCCAGAATAACATGATCTCAACATGTAATAAGTATGTAGAACTGTTGATGGGATATTTTAATTCCTCTTTTCATGCTAAGTCTTTGGAGTTCAGTGTGTATCTTACATTTCACATCTATTCACACCACCTTTCAAGTGCCTAATCTCTACACGTGTTGGCGAGTGACAACTTACAGTGGACAGAGCAAGGCTAAACTGTGTTACTAGATTCTGAAACTTAGCCATGAATTCTTCAGTAAAGAGCTTTGGACTATTCTCAGATCCTCACCTTGAAGGAGAAATACAGAAAGAGAAAGAATGAATTGAAGTTATGTAAAGTGCATTTTCAATATGTGCTTTTTATAAAGCTTATTCATGGTAAACGTAAAAAAAAAGAGTTTGTGGATCAAAGATCGTGTCGGCTATTTGCAGAAATCCAAGTAGCAGTTAAGAATTGTTAGGCGAGATCTAAATTGTGGAAACTTAAAGGAAGGTTATATCTTTAGTTATTATTGGTTGGGAAGAAAATCAACAGCTATTTAGTGATGTTGAAAGGAAGCTGGTTGAAATAGCAGTCTTTTAAAAATGCGTATGATAAATTATCCATAATAGTCAATGAGAAATTACAGTGTTTTTTTCCTTTCTGATTGGGGGTACCACTGTCTTTTTTTCTTTATACTAGTTATATGGTCTACAGTGGAATGAAGTCAGTTGTGTAGAGATTAAGGCACTCTCTCCTTTCGTGCCATCTGTTGCTAGAATTTTTTCATGCTTCATGCCACAGTCATCTGTGACTTGTCTTTCATATGGTTGATGACCCAAGTCAATGTGCCACCTGAAACTTTAAAAAAAGCCTCTATCAATAACTTAATTTATTATAAATCATGTACACCATGCTTATGTGATGACATTACATAGAGAAGAAGCATAAACATTTTATTTATTAGGCATTTGCATTTTTGGATCACAATCGTCAAGGATTTACATGAGATTAATACTATTTTGCCTGAACTTTTTATTACAGAAAATTTCATATATATGCAAAATTAGAAGAGGATGATGAAGCTTGATATAACCTTTAGTCAAACTTCAACAATTACTAACTTATGGCTAATTTCCTTTCATCTATAGCTGTGTCCCCAGTTACCTCAAGGTATATAATTCCAGAATCATTGGCAACTCATCAGTAATTTTCGTATCTTCAGTAAAATACATTGCACCTAAAACTTAATACTTATAATATCATCAAACAGTCAATGTCCATATTTCCGCAGTTTCCTTTTTGAATATAGTAAGCTCGTTTGAATCACGATATAGTCTGTACCTATTGCATTAGATTGATAGGCTTCCTTCTCTTCTTTTTTTCCCATCTTGTAATATTGTTGAGAGAACTAGGTAATTTGTTCTGTAAGTTTCTTACAGTCTAGATTTTGCTGATTGCATCCCTGTGATGTTGCTCATCATATAGCTCTATCCCCTGCGTTTTTTGTAAAATGATAGTTAGATCGAAAGTTTGTTTTTTTTTTTTTAACCAGATTCAGGTTTGTTTGTTTGTTTTGGTGAAAATATTTCCTAGATGCTGTTGTGTTCTTTTATGTGGAAGCACATAATCTGTGGCTATCTCTCTTTTCATAGTGTTAACATTTAAAAAATTATTTATTTATTTATTTATTTTTGGCTGCATTGGTTCTTCATTGCTGTGCGCAGGCTTTCTCCAGTTGCAATGAGTGGGGGCTACTCTTCGTGGTGGTGCGCGGGCTTCTTATTGCGGTGGCTTCTGTTGTTGCAGAGCGTGGGCTCTAGGTGAGTGGGCTTCAGTAGTCATGGTGTGTGGGCTCAGTAGTTGTGGCTTGAGGGCTCTAGAGCGCAGGCTCAGTACTTGTGGTGCACGGGCTTGTGGGATCTTCCCGGACCGGGGATCGAACTCGTGTCCCCTGCATTGGCAGGCGGATTCTTAACCACTGTGCCACCAGGGAAGTTCCTGTAGTGTTAACATTGATGGGCGTGTTCATGGGTCAGCAGCCTGAACCATCCAGCCATTAGAAAGTTCTCCACTTTTCAACAAATAGTTTTAGCAGCCACTCATGATCATTGCTTTGATCCATCATTTCACGAGGGATTGCATAATAGTGATATTCTAATTCTGTAATTTCTTCTTAATTTACTAGCTGGAATATTTCCACAGAGAGAAACATTGCTTTATCAACAGTTTGGCTCATCTGAGGTGCAGTTTGTATCGCAAAGACAGGATTCATATTTGATTCTTTTCCTTTATTTAGTAGTTTTCAGAATGAGTTGACCCCTAAAGTATCCTCCAAAGGTAAATAATGTTCTTTTTTAGTATCGGAATTCATGGATTTAAACATATTTGATGTATTTCAAACCATTCTATATATTACTCTTTTTGATGCCCCGCTTCTGACTAGTGGAAGCCTCTTGAAGTTGGCTCTGAGTCCTTTCAACTGGCCTCCAGTGGACTTTGATAGCTTCTTTGCTTTCTGGAATGCCAAGATATTCTAGGCTCTTCTTACATTTCTCTGTCCCAGATCTTGAATCAGCCATTTCTCCAAGGAGTCCCGGTTTCTTTAAGTGAATAAATGGTATTTAGAGAACATACCTGGGCACCTCAGGTTTTAAGCTTAAGAAATTTTCAATCTGGAGCCTGTATTAGTTAGGAAAACTCCAGTGAAAGTAGCCCCAGTCTCAGTGGCTTAGTGAAATCCAAGTTTATCTTTGCCTCGTGCATTGGCAGGCAGTCCTCTAGGCAGTGATTTAAGGACCCCAAATCCTTTTATCCTGTAACTCCAACAACCTGTAGTGCCTCAGAATTGTCTTCTTTTAGCTGAGAAATGCAAAAAGGAAAAGTGGAGGCACCTGCTTTTTAACTACTTTGGCCTGGAAGTGATACACATCATTTCTATTCTCATTCTATTAGTGAGAACTAGTCATATGGACCTGTCCCAAAGCAACATGGCAGTAAAGGTAGTCCCTGGCCGGGGAACCCTACACTGTGGCAGAGCGCACATCTTCGTTGAATGTCAGGCTGTCTCCGCCAGAAACCAACACTTTGCCATCGAAAATCATGGGCTCTACCCAACTGCCTCCAAAGAGACAACCCAAAGTCTCAGTCAGTTACTGCATCCAGCTGAAGTACAGGCACACTTCGTTTTATTGTGCTTTGCTTTATTGCATTTCCCAGATAATGCATTTTTTTTTTACACATTGAAGGCTTGTGGCAATGGTGCATCAAGCAGGTCTGCTGGTACCATTTTTCCAGTGGCATTTGCTCACTTCATGTCCCTGTGTCACATTTTGGTAATTCTTGCAATATCTCATACTTTTTCATTATTATTATATTTATTATGGTGATCTGTGATCAGTGATCTTTGATGTAACTATTTGTTAATTCTTTTCGGGTGCCATGAACCATGCCCATATAAGACAGTGAACTTAATCGATAAATGTTGTATGTGTTCTGACTGTTCCACCAACCAGCTGTTCGCTCTCCTCAGTTAACCAAGGAAGGGCTCGTGTGCCCACAGTGCAGAAGGCCAAACTCTGACAGCAGGTGTTTGCAGCAAAGTGAGGGTTTATTTGCAGAGGGCCAAGCAAGGAGAACGGGCAGCTCATGCTCTAAAGACCCGAACTCCCCGATGGCTGTAAGCAAGGGTTTTTAAAGACAGTGTTGGGGAGAGAATTGTAGGATGTGTGATTAGCTCATGGATTTTCTTCTGATTGGTTGGTGGTGATCAAGAATGTCAGTTATCGGGCTTCCCTGGCGGTGCAGTGGTTGAGAGTCTGCCTGCCGATGCAGGGGACGCGGGTTTGTGCCCCGGTCCGGGAAGATACCACATGCCGCGGAGCGGCTGGGCCATCAGTTATCAACCTTCTGATTCCACCCAGTCTGAGGTCTGTGTGTTTGTGGTCAGCAGGTAGTCACCATCCTCCACCTGGGTTGTGGTTGGGGTCCGTCTTAG
>NW_020175199.1:2895227-2974945 GCF_003031525.2 Neophocaena asiaeorientalis asiaeorientalis
TTATCTCTTTCCCTTCAGGAGGGACTGGCAGGCCTGTGACTCTATTTTCCTAATCATTCATTGCTTGAGCCTGCTCTTCAGAACTCCGGGAAGGCCTAGGAGATTAAAGCCTTTTTTGTTTGTTTTTCTATAAACAAGAAATAGGGGACCCAGAGGGGCTTTTGTACCCTGGAAGGCCCAGTAGGCTTTTGCTTTGTTTTAATCCCCCCTTTTCTTTGATACTCCTCAGTCCTGAGGGGAACAGGGGCAGGACAAGAAAGGGAATAAAGTTTTGGATCCAAGATTAATCACACACTCAGTAAGGGAACTCTGTTTTAGGGGGACTCAGTTTCAGTAGGGCCCCTCTCTATTCCCTGAGACACAACAATATTGAAATTAGACTAATTAATAAGTCTGCAGTGGCCTGGACATGTTCAGTGAAAGGAGGGGTCAATTGATGCTGCAAACTTCACTGCTGTCTTATTTTAAGAAATGACCGCAGTCCCCCAACCCTTCAGCAACCACCACCCTGACCAGTCAGCAGCCATCAACATTGGGGCAAGACCCTCCCCCCGCCAGCCAAAAGGTTATGACTCACTGAAGGCTCAGACGATGGCTAGTACTTTTTAGCAATGAAGTATTTTTTCATTAAGGTATGTACACTGTTTTATTAGCCATAATGCTATTACACACTTAATAGACTTCAGTATAGTGTAAATATAACTTTTAGATGCTCCGGGAAACCAAAAAATGTGTGTGATTCACTCTATGGTGATACTCACTTTCTTCCAATGCTCTGGAACCAACTGCAGTGTCTCTGAGGGATGTCTGTGGAACATCTTCCCGCACCCCAAATCAATACATGGTGGAACACAGACAGGACAACCAGGATAAACACTCCCATTCGGAAAAGACAGAAGGATGTGGAACACAGGTTGACGGCCCGTAGAGATTTTGGAAACTCTTGTGTACACGTTATGAGGTCTTCCTACGCTGGCATTGAATGAAATTCCTTGATTAGCCTTGAATTCTACTCTCAGTGTCCTTATCCGTTTTCATACCTATCCACATTTGAAGGTTATTGAAAACTATGCCATCCCTAGGAGCTATATGTTTTCTGCAGTCGGCTTCCTGTTCTTGCGAGTTGGAAGGTAACTTTGGAGATTGAAAGGGTTATTTTTTTTAAGGCTCAAACTCTGTTTTTTTAAAAAAAATTTTATTGAAGTATAGTTGATTTACAATGTTGTATTAGTTTCAGGTGTACAGCAAAGTGATTCAGATATCTATACCTATCTATCTATCTATCTCCCTACCTAACATCTATCTGTTCTTTTTCAGATCCTTTTCCCTTACCTAAGTCTATTTTAAAAGAGGCTCTGATTTCTTTAGCATGTAATTCTTTCAAAACCTTGGTAGGGTCATGATCTGTAGTTCGTTCCATGTGCCAGTAACCTCTCCCAAAGATCTGTCAAGGTGTGACTGTCACATATTCCTGTCTTTGCTTCCTCGATTCTTTGGCTCTATCTCTCGTTTGAAAGTGGCGCTTGAGAGGCCACCTGTAATCGTCAGAGAGGACCGCGTTCTTAATCTGATCATTACCCCAAGGCTGAAGCCCAATGCGCCCTTGACCTTAAAGCTTTTCTCAGCCTTCTGTCCTACTGTTTAGTGTCCTCAGCGTTTCCATCCTTGCAAGTCCCCACATTTCTGGAGTTTCTCTATCCCATTTTTTTTCTCATAAGTTTTACCTAAGCTCATCCCTTTCTTCCAAAACCTTGCTAGATGCTGCCAATAGCAACCAACATATGCAAAACATACAGTCACAGCAAGCTCGGCGTCTGCCTTTCAAGTTACCACAGGTGGGACTTACCAAGTGTTCCACCACCGTGTACCCCGGGAATCGCCAGGTTTCCAGCCTCCAGCATCACTTTGCTTGCTGCCTGCTGCCTGACTGCAAGGCCGATTTTAGATTTTTGTTATGGCAGCACCTTGCTTGAAGGTACTAATTTCTGTATGTGCTGGGGTAATGCTAGCTGCTGTAATAGAGACTGTCACCAAATTAGAGAATCTGGGAACTAAAAAAGGACTTTGGAGACCTTGTAGTACAACCACCTCCTCATTTTAGGAATCAGGAACCAAGACAAGAAGCAGTGAGGCTTGCCCAGAGGCACACAGTGATCTGGGGCCATACAGTTACCAGCTGGACAGGACCTTGGTGGTCCATCTTTGCCCCTTCAGCCCTTAGCTCAGCCTGGCACCTGCTACAGGCTTAATGAATATCTCCAGCTGAACTGGGAATGTGTGCTCTGACTCTATTACAGCGTCACTGAGGCTCAGACAAAAAGAGAGGAAGGAAGGAAAGTTCAGGAAACAGAACTTCAATAAAAATACCTCAAGAAAGATATAGGTTAGAAGACCTGTGTGCTTTTGTACATTTTCATGCTTTTGATCTTAATCACAATGCTAAAGACATTTTAAAAAAATTTATTTATTTTATTTTTGGCTGCATTGGGTCTTCATTGTTGGGCATGGGCTATTTTTCTCTAGTTGCGGCAAGCGGAGGCTACTCTTCGTTGCGGTGCGTGGACTCCTCACTGCAGCGGCTTCCCTTGTTGTGGAGCACGGGCTCTAGGTGCGCGGGCTTCAGTAGTTGTGGCACATGGACTCAGTAGTTGTGGCGCACGGGCTTAGTTGCTCCGCAGCATGTGGGATCTTCCCGGACCAGGGCTCGAACCCATGTCCCCTGCATTGGCAGGCAAACTCTCAACCACTGCGCCAACAGGGAAGACTGCTAAGGACATTTTGATGACATCACTCTGAGATAGCTGCTTTGATATAGTCTTAATAAGAAGCCATTTAATATTTAGTTTAAAAACGTTACCAAATAATTGACCCAATGTATGTCCCCTTAGCTCTAGTTCCCACTCTTCCTTTCACCATCTCTGACCTTCATTTTGGGTGGAGGGTTGGTCATACTTGGGGTGAGATGGGCCAAGGTTAAGGAAAGGGATGGTTTAGGGAAACAAAAACTACTATCGTTCTATTTTGATGCGGAATGGGAAGTGGCCTGCTGAGATTGCTGTATCGAAGCCCTCTCCCACACCGTATCAGAATGTAAAGAGATAGGACTGCAGACGGTAGATGGCATGACATTTCCTGTGTAGGACAATGCCTGACGTGCCCCAGGGCTCCACAGTTCTGTCGTTTGTTAATCCAGGTGGTATTTATGAAGCACCTGTTCTGTACCAGGCCCTGTGCTGGCACTTAAGATATATACACAGTGTGATACACGTGCTGTTCCAGGAGCTTACAGACAATGTCATTTATTAAATTTCAGAATCTTGTACTACACCGTAATATTGGGCATAACATTTTCAAAGGTGATAAAGTTTGCATGGACATGGATATCTCCCCCTGGAATACTCTCTCTTCTCCCACATAGGTAGAGAAGACAAACTTGGAGTCAGCTTTTTTAAGGAAATTTTTTTGCCCTTCAGGCCTGAAAAAGGCCTGCTCAGATAGGATAGGCCAGACTCCCTGTGGAGGGTTGTGTCTACTTATTTGAGAACATTTGCAGTTTTTGGATAAGCATATCTTTGGTTTTTAGGTCAGATTTGGTGTAGAAGTTGAATTTGCTTTTGTGGACATTTTTTTTTGCAGAATGTGCTACAAGGATTGATTAATGAAGAATGTATACTGAGGTCAATTGTGTGGAGTGCTTTCTTTATAACTTCGTAGGATGTTGTAGTGAATTATCCCAGAGAATAAATAAATTCTCATGCAGAATCATTCTATAAAGATTAATTATGTCAAGCTAAACTTGATTTATGTGGAAACTTCCTTGTTCTTTTAAAAACTCTTTTATAGAGGGACTTAGGAAGGAGCAGAATGTGGACATGTTTATTATTGCAATGTTGGGTTTGAGTTAACTAACAATGGCGTGCCAAAAAGTGGCTTGTATATGCTGGCTGTCATCTGAATAGGACTATTTAGAAACTGATTTAGATATCAGTTGAGACTTTCTCATCACTTATTCATTTCTCATTTTGATTCAAGAGTAGAGGCTATATGATTTCCAGTCCTCTGATTCTTAGGCCTAGAAATAAATTTGTCTTCAGTGGTTATCTCGATAAACTTGAGTACAGTCACAAAATTAAAATCCACAGAATAAGAAATACAAGTGGTTAGTAAACATGAAGAGATTCAACTTTTCCATCAATTAAAGAAATGCAAATTAAAACCTAGCATAATAATATTTTTCTCTTGTCAATTTGACAAATATTAAAAAAGATTGATGCTAACCTATGTTGGTGAAGGTGTAAGTAAACACACATCTTTATACATGGTTCAGGAATGTTTTGATTGATAACAAATGATAAACTCTAGAGGAATGTCATTCTTCCTTATCCTCATGTGATTTTCTTCACTCTTTTTTTTTCTTGCGGTACGCGGGCCTCTCACTGCTGTGGCCTCTCCCGTTGCGGAGCACAGGCTCCGGGCACGCAGGCTCAGCGGCCATGGCTCACGGGCCCAGCCGCTCCGTGGCATGTGGGATCTTCCTGGACCGGGGCACGAACCCGTGTCCCCTGCATCGACAGGCGGACTCTCAACCACTGTGCCTCCAGGGAAGCCTACTTTTTAATTTATTTTATTGAAGTATAGTTGATTTACAGTGTTGTGTTAATTACTGCTGTACAGCAGAGTGATTCAGTTATACATATGTATGTATATGTGTATTCTTTTTTTAAATATTCTTTTCCATTATGGTTTATCATAGGATATTGAATATAGTTCTCTGTGCTATACAGTAGGACCTTGTTGTTTATTCATTCTATATATAAAAGCTTACATCTGCTAACCCAGCCTCCCACTCCAGCCCTCCCCCAACCCCTTCCCCATGGTGACCACCAGTCTGTCCTCTATGTCCGTGATTCTGTTTCTGTTTCACAGATAGGTTCATTTGTGTCATCTTTTAGATTCCACATATAAGTGATATCATATGGCATTTGTCTTTCTCTTTCTGGCTTACTTCTCTCAGTATGATAATCTCTAGTTACATCCATGTTGCTGCAAATGGCATTATTTCTTTTTTTTTTTATGGCTGAGTAGAATTCCATTGTATATGTGTACCACTGATGTGATTTTCTGAATAAAAATCTTACCATGTCTTAAACGTATAAACCATTTTAAATCAGAGGCACATTTATTGTGTCAAAAGCATCAATATTAAAAATAATCTGAGGACGATTGTAAAAGGATGGACATTGCCCTGGAATCCCTCACTTGAAGGGGAATTTGTGTTCTCACTTATTTGGTTGGAGGAATATAGGTCAAGGACCATGAGAGATCCAGAGTACTGTGTGGCAATTGATATAAACTTATTTTAAAATTAAGGATATTACCTTAATTTTGTAATTCTTAATTCCACTTAATCTGAGGATTAATCATGACATGATGAGCACATCATTGGCTGGAGCCACTGATGGCTTTAATCCACCGTCGTCTTTGACCATGGGGCTAAATGAGGCAACATCCTGGTTTCACAGGTATGTGGGTAGAGGTGAGGCAGGAGCCTCTTCCAGCAGCTGTCATGACTTTCATTCCACAGACTCTCCACTTCCATAGCCAATTCCTCTTTCACTGTAGTTTCTCCTTTATTTTTTAGTTTTTGCTGCTAGAAAAATCTCTCAAGCTCATTCCTTCTCCTGTTCTTAAACAAATGATTTCAGGAAATTGTGCCAGCAACTATTAAGCAGAACAAAATAACAGGTAGGAGGTATGCAGACAGACTCATCGCTAAATCATGATGGCTTGAGTCAAGGTAGTATTAACCTTAGTATAAAATTTTAAGATACTATGAGATACGGCTTAAGATAAGGTTTTTAAAAATCTGAGGCTTTTCTAATTCCTTTTATTTTTGTAGGGGAAAGAATAAAGGTCTCAATATTACTAAGCTGGTTGGGATGCGGAGAGGTGAGAAGCTGCTATTTTGGGTGAACATTTGATGAAACAGGATGCCGGCAGAGCTGTGTCTGGCCCTCTTCTGCATGGCTTTTCTACAACAGTAAAAGAAAACCCAGCAGAACCACTAACTCCATGCATTTGGGTGTGAACCCAACATAAGCATCCATACTTCTTCATCATTTTAATATTAATGCTGCTGGAGATTATCTTTTACAAAGCAAGGGAATGTCTTTAGAATCTGTCACCATGGTTCTTTTAAAATCATTTAGCGTCTCTATTGTTATTAAGTAAAACACATGGATTTAGGGAAGATCAAAGCAATGAGTCATCAGTCCATCACCTCACAAAAGGATGGATGTCTGGCATCTGAATATCACCGAGCTTCAAAAGAGATGGTTAGCCTAGTGAAAGAAAATTACCCTGCTCAGAAAATCATAGTGATGAAAATGCAAAGGTTCAGGACAGACAATAAACAAAAACCCAAACCATCCCTTTACAGGCTCTGACTCTTTGAACATTCTGTCTCTCCCTGTTTTACTAAAACACTTTGATTATATCATTATATATTTAATGGGCACATAGCTGAATAATGGGGAAAGAAGGAGCATCCAGGACAAAACGGGAAGACCCTGCTCTGGATCTGCCTGAAGCCTTCCGACGCTTTGTCAAAAGTGGAACTACCATATCAAAACTGTTGTTTCACAGGTAATGTTTGCTGAGAGCAAAGCTAGGTTTAAAAAAATTTTTTTAACCATGTATGAATGAGTAGTACAGATGGCCACTGACTATGGCAGAAATCACAATATTTGAAATGGGTATTTGAAAATGGGCTGAAAATTGAGATTCAATTCGTCATCTCATTCTGCTTCCCCTCATGCCCACACCTACCTGAATTTGCAGTTCCTCTAAGCAGATGTACAGGTGTCACCATGTGTCATTGTTCACTATGAAGACTCAAGAAGACTGGAAGTTTGAGTACCTAGCCTATGTTTCTTCAGATGTTTTCACTCATATTACATATATCAAGACATCATATAAAACATAATGGCTTTGATACATACAATTACACTATGATACTTTTCATATTCATGAGTGTAGGGATGGCCCAACATTCACACAGAATAGGGCGAGGTAAATACCAGAACCCCATAGTGAGGGTTCTGTGAGATGCACCCAATGAGACCTAGTTATGTTTTTTAAAAATTTTTATTTATTTATCTATCTATTTTCAGTTTAAAGTACATGCATAGGGACTTCCCTTGTGGTCCACTGGGTAAGACTCTGAGCTTCCACTGCAGGGGACCCGGGTTCGATCCCTGGTTGGGGAATTAAGATCCTGCATGCTGCACAGAGTGACCAAATAAATAAATAAATAAAATATCTTAGGGCTTCCCTGGTGGTGCAGTGGTTGAGAGTCCGCCTGCCGATGCAGGGGACACGGGTTCGTGCCCCGGTCCGGGAAGATCCCACATGCCGCGGAGCGGCTGGGCCCGTGAGCCATGGCCACTGGGCCTGCGCGTCCGGAGCCTGTGCTCCGCAACGGGAGAGGCCACAACAGTGAGAGGCCCGCGTATCGCAAAAAACAGAGCAAACAAAAAGTATGTCTTAAAAAAAAAAAGTACATGCATAACTATTGAGGACAAGTTTGCTTACCACTGAATATTTTCTCAAACCTTGCTGTGGGTTCATTTTACCCTTTCTGAGAAATACTTGTATAGTGAAAAGAAAGCCCTTAGGAGGAAGAGTCAGTACAACTGCCTCTGCTCCCAGTCTGCTATTAACTGGCCAGGTGACCCCAGGGAAGACCCGTCAGGGCTGCAGGTGGCTCTAAAGATTCCCCGTTTCCAGAAAAGAGCTAATCTGCCTGTAGTTTTGTCCTTATCATTACAAGTATTTCAAACATTAAGGACTAATGAATGGTATTAAGGTAATGCTATTAGTAAGATTTAGCAACTATTTAGCTTGCCAAGTAGCAGTGTAACTTATAGTAAGTACATGATGTCCAGCCTTAAAAATAAAACTAGTCTATTCATATAGGCATTTCTGCTGAACTTAAATAGAAAGGTTTTTTTTAACTTTTAATTTGACCTACTTTAATTTTAGCCAAGAAATTAAATTCAGTGTATTTTCAAGCAAATTTTATTCAGAACATAGCTTAACATTTTTTACTTCCTGATAATCCCATTCCTGTTATTTCTCCTATGGTAAGCCACTTTCATTTTAAAAATAGATCTGTTCTACGAGACTTAACTTGGCCCTGGTGGTTGTCCTCTTATGCGAGTTATTTAATTTAAAAATAGAACTGTCTCAGTAGATCTGTATCAACTAGTTGCTGATCGTTTCTATCTGGAATAAACTCTAATTAGGCGGGCAGTTCTGTGGAGTCATGTTTGGAAGCATTATAATCCAGTTATATTTTCCTCCTTGGTGACCTGACAGAAGGCTTTTGTGTCCAAGTTGATGATTTCAGTGTATTTAACTTATAAGTTTTTTCTTAGGCTAAATTTAAGTTCCTCAAGGGCTGGGGGAATTTTATAATTTGGATGAAAAAGAGATTATTGTTGGAAAGTCATTAACATTTTTATAACAAGTAATCACCACTAAACTCTTTTTACATCAATCAAATGACTCTCTAACCCAGAGCAATTTTAATTAAAATGCATTTGTACGTTTTGGGTGTATTAAATACAATCAGTGTTTCTGTGAATATGTATTTCTAGAGTATAAGGATATGAAACACCATTAAACAATAATAAGGTATAATTTTTCTACTTATTGAGTTTAAGTTGTTTTAATTTTTCAACCTTTAAACAAAATTTGTTTGTCTGATTTTACAAAAAAAAGGCTTATATGGTTAGAAATTAACTTACTATTGATTTTGTGATGTTTTAAGGCCTTAATTCTAACAAGAAACCTTTTGCCTTACAGACTTTTAGAGATGTAATTATTTGTTCCTTCCAAAAAGTCTGGAACTTAAGTTACAGAAAATGAACATAAAACATGTTATATATCACATACTTTTATTATTAACTATTAAATATAGTTTAATACATTTTGTTACTTAAGTATATAATTTGATATATTTTATAATTAATTTTCAAAACTGGGCTCTCTATCAGACCTGATTATACAATATCACATCTTGAAGTATTGTTCAGTCAGATTTATGAGTTCATCATCAGTAAGGATAATTCCTTCCTCAAATGATCTTTTGTAGGATTGGGCCATATGATCCTATCATTAAAAGTCCTGTTTTTTTCCCAACTAACCAGCAGAGAGCACTTTAGCTTGTAACATGAGCATTGTATATATAAGTGAATACAGTCAAGATGATGCTTTATCAAAGAAATGGGCGGACAGTCATCTTTACTCATAGCCTCATTCTTTCCTGTCAATTCCAGTTTGTTTCATCAATTTCCTAAATTTTTCATTAATTTAAGCATACTTTCTTAGTTTAAAAAAGTTATTATAATGACATTTTCCCCAAACACATTCTTGCATTATTTACTTGGCCAGAAAATTTCACGTTAGCTTTGTTTTGTATATTTTATAATCTTAATTAGTTTGTAGATTTTTACATGAATGGACTAAATTTAGTCTCAGTTTCTGTACACTTTTTGAGTTTTTAAATAGACTCCTACTCTGTGGATACTCAGTAAATAGTTGTTGACTAAGACTTCCCTGGGGAGGTGATTCAACTCAGTAATTGTTTAGACACTAGGAATCAAAATGTCAGAATTCTACTATACATGGATACGCTATCTTTGTTGCTTGACTAGTGAAGAATGCAGAGACTTAGATAGTCTTCCTTCAGTTCTCTTGCTTACATCCTTTAGCTCAGCGGTCCCCACCCTCTTTGGCACCAGGTACCAGTTTCGTGGAAGACAGTTTTTCCACGGACCGGGGCGGCGGGGGTGGTGGTGCGGGGGTGGGGATGGCTGAGGCAGTAATGGAGCGATGGGGGGCAGCAGATGAAGCTTCCCTTGCTCACCTGCGGCTCGCCTCCTGCTGTGCGGCCTGGTTCCTAAGGGGTTCCCCCGGGGGTTGGGGACCCCTGCTTTAGCTTACACAGAATTTGTATAAAGCACCTACCTCACCTTTGTCCCTCCAAAGGGCCACAACTAACAAACCCAGGCTTATCCGATTGTAGTAAATGAAGGATCACGACAGTAAATGTATATAGCCAGTTTCCCGGATTCCCCTGTGTTTTGAACATGAGCAAGGGAAGAATCATAGAAGAAGTTGAAAGGTTTATTCTGCCACATCATGGTATTCTACTTTTCATTGCTTAATGAGGAATGTTGAGAAATAGAGCAGAAAGTAGGAACTGTGGGTAGGTAGCAGTTCCAAGTCAGCAGAAATAGTTTCGATCCCTGAGGCCATTCAAAATTCTGGCCACACCAGACCTACTGAGGTGTAAGGAATTAAATAATGTGGAACCTCACAGTGGAAAAGTGGCTCAAGCAGCTAACCCACAGTTGGTGAAATCCATATCGCTCTTTGCAGGGTCATTCACATCCCCGTTCCCGGCGTGCTGGGACGTGGGGACCCATCTCAAGCTTCCCTCATCCTCAGCTCTTTCTGGGGGACTTGTGGTCTGAGGTGTAAGGGATGGAATATTAATTGCATATAGACACAAACCCCTTTTGTATGATAGGTAAAGAATGGGGGATATTTTAGCATAAACGTCTGTCCTTTTGGTTCAATATTTTAGCATCATTTCCTCAAACCAGAGCTAAATCCTCCCAAACACACCACTGAAAATAAGCCCTTGGGACATATTTTTCCCTGTGCTTTATATTAATTTTAAGCCACTTACTCCCAAATACTAAAAATGTTAATATTAATTTGAATCCAAGTTCGAGTGAGGAAGTAATATGATTTATTACTAGCTTCTGGGCCCCTAAGGATGGGCTGGCCCTGCTTTCCATTTTCTTCTCCCCTATCCATTCGTCCCTGTCTTCCTGCCCTGCACCCGTGTCTGTTATATGCTCAACGAGGTCCATAGCAATCTCAGTAGTTGCCCATGGTAGCTGGTAGAACCTGGTTCCTTCCTGAATCAGAATGTATCTGACACTCTCCACGAGAGCTTAAAGGACACCTTCTGGTAGGAATTCAGCTATGTTTAAATGGATGGAAGGCCTGCGGAGGGAGTTTCCACCTAGGTGTGAAGCCCCCCAGATACTGAGAAAACATCCCGAAGCCTCGGGCTTGGGATGGCGTGCAGCATGGCATGTGTAATGTGTTACCACGGTCAAGAAGCACAGAATGTTTCTGCAGCATAGACAGCAGCTTTGCTCTTAGTATTTCCTGAATATTCTGGAAGACTTCTAGTTGGTTGGTTGGTATATTCATGGGAGGAGACCAATGATTAGATATGAACAGTGGCCCATTGGGGATGGGACTTTCTGTAATTAGCCCTTCGTTAGGAATCTTCAGTTGAAGATTGGCAGTTTGCCCATCTTTTGGCTTATCGCATAAAACAAGTAATCATGGAGAAGTGTAACCTGTGGTTTTTCTAGTAGTAGTAGGTCTCTTTTATTGTTTGAATCACTGAGTGTTTTTTAAGAACCAGTAACCTGATCTTTTATCACTCCGGGGACCCGCCTTCTCTGCTCTGCCCGACGCATTCAACACATGTGTTCTCCTGGGAGGCCCGGCAGCACCAGAGCAATTTACATTCGGCTTCCCAGCCTGCGAGGGGCAGCAAATCAGCCTCTGGGAAGGCTTCGGAGACTTGTCAGCAGTCTGTAGCTTATTTCTGTGTGTGTGAGGGGGTGTGTGTGTGTGTGTCTCTCTCTCTCTCTCTCTGTTTCTCTCTCTCAACATTTACAGGCTGGAATCACTGTGGAGGAACAAGCAACAGAGTCTTGTCAGGATTTTATCTCAGGGTAATGATTAGTTTAAAAATGAAAGGCAGGGATACCGATTTTCGTTAGAGGAAGAATTGACTGTTTGATGTAGAGAACCCCCAGTTTCTTCCTGAGGAAAGCTGAACAGGGCGACTGCAGCCCGTGGCTCTCTGACAGCAGCAGGGGCTGGGTTTCAGCAGCGGCTGCTGGCCTGGGGAGCACCCGTAAATGGACTTGGGGCTCAATGCTGTGACTCTTTGTCGTGGCTTTGGATGTGGGAATACCGGCGGTGATCTCCCGTCTTTTATAAACTCACCTGATTTAAAGGAAAGATGAGTGAAGAACCAAAGGAGAAAAATGCAAAACCTGCTCACAGGAAAAGGAAAGGGAAAAAGGTAAGAAATAAATAAGCAACATGTTCTCTTGTATTGTTCTCTGGCTCCGGGGAAGGGAGTGATCTTTAGGCTGGATTTTAAGAGATGGGATTTTTAAGAAGCTGCTAGAATCAGAATGCTTTTGTTTTCCTGGTCTATTAATGGGTGTGTTCTGTGTTGGGGAAAAGCATCACAACTCGGATACATTGCTAAAATATTTCAGCGGTTAAATACAGTCATCTAGATTTCACTGAAGTGGTGTGTTTTTCATAGTGATATTCGGGATTATTAAGCAAACACATGTCCTAATTATGTGGGTGGGTGGGGTTTTTTTTCCCTTAAAATTTTTCAGAATGCTTGTTAATCAACAGGGTACAATTACTAATGAATATTACTATGGTATAGATGTTTAGCTTTAACGCATATTTTAAGCAAACTGAGGGAAACCTGTAGTTATACTTTAAAATTGCAGCAGGGAGGTGAGCTCCATTTTAATTATTTATCAGCTTATGGCTGACAAATCTCAGATTTGTAGTCGACTCTGCAGTGGTACAGCCGTGTGCCTAATTTGTCCGTTATAATTTATAAAATCAATTTCGTTTGACACATAAATTGAAAAATCTTCGAAATAGCAATAGGTGATTGTTGTAAACCTGTAGATTCATTTTGGTTTTCTTGCATGTGTATATCTTGAAATGTTTCTCCTAACTTTTGCATACCTTTTGAAATGGGTGAAAGAGGTAATTCCCTAGGTCTGACATTTGCTTTTGATCCATTGTGGTTTATAAACTGGCTTCCATAGGGCGTGCCACCAATGGAAAAGACAGTTGTATATCTGTAACAAAGAAAAACACATCCTTAAAATAGGATTCTAGTTCATAGCTGTTTAAGGAAAATTTGGATGATATTTTTTTAATCCATACTCAAAATCTTCAGATGTTATATTTTAATCATTAGGACTCTTATATGTAATTGTGATTCTTTAAATGCTTCCCTGACCCAGTGTAATGTATGCTCAGCCAGTGGACACATAGAGCATGGTTGGTTAGAGTAGAGAAGATAAAGATTTCAACTACTCATTGAATTGTCAGGCATTAAAAATTTTTTTCATAATCTCTTTATTATTTATGAAAAGCTTCATTTGAATACAGTGTTCTTAAAAGAGCTACTCTGTCAGCAGACTACTCTGAGGACAGTGTCGTTCATGAACATGCCAACATTCTAGGGCAGTGGTTCGACATCCTGCAGATGGTGAAGCTGTTCAGGCTGACTTGAAGTCAGCCCTGACTCCCTGTGCATTGTCTCCGCGGGGACTGATGATGTTGCAAAGGTGCTGTTCTGATTTCCCAAGGGAGCAGGTCACAGCTGCCCAGCACATACAATTTGTTTAACGCGTGGCAGAGTGGTGCTGGTCTCCAGGAAAGGTGTCAGCTCTGCTCATGTTTATGAGATACGTATGGCCTTAAGTGTCTGACAGGCCCCACCATGACTCTGAACACAGAGTGTCAAGGGAAGCCAGACAGACATCATGAGGCCTGACAGTGCAGCCCGGATTAAAGTGAGCAGTGGCTGGGTCAGTTGTAAATCATTGAGCTTTTATGTGGAATCCTTTAACATGGGCTTTTTTTTTTTTTTCTCTCTCTCTTCCTTGAAATTTTTCCAGCCATGTTCCATTTCTCTTCCTATCAGGTTAGCCTACTCAGAGCACAATATCGAGTCAGTTGCTTTGAGCCCTTCCACATTCTGCCAGCTGCTGCCAGGATCCTCTTTACGAAAACCTTCAACCTCACGCTCTGCCCCACGACCTTCCAGTCCCCCTCCCACCTGCTCAGTGAGGCCCAAATTCCTTGACTGTGGAGCGTGAGGCCCTTCACAATCTAACCTGAACCCACATCCTGGACTTTTTTCCCCTTCACCATTGACTTCATTCATATCTGATTCCATCCAAACTGGAGTTCCTACCGGTCCTTGAATGAATGAATCCATTTCTTCTGATCCTTGTCAGAAGCATCAGAAGAAATGCACGGAGGAAACATTATGCATGGAGAAAACATTTCTATGCCGGCCCCTTGATGAAATCCTACCCATCCTGGCAGGTGCAACCCAGATCTCACCCTCTTCTTGAAATCTGTCAATTCACCCTAGTTAGAAGTCAGTCAGTCTTACGGACTGACACAGCACCGGGTCCTTTCAGGACAACTGACACATTTCTACTTCTTTTTCAAGTTATCATGTACCTGCTCTGTTCCCTTCATCACACTGAACCCACCGATATTTGCCTCACAAGGCACTCAGCATGCTCCTCGTATGCAGTTGGCACTTAATAAATGTCTCATTGAGCTGTCTCTACCATTTGCTGACCAGAGTTCACCAAGAATTTTCAGTGTGAGAGCAGATGCGTATCAGATAGGAGATATCTTTTAAATGAATAGGCCTTTTCTTCTCATATTTTCTGGATAAAGGATGCAACATTTTTTGTCCTTAAATAAACACACACGTGTGTGTGTGTGTGAGAGAGAATTCCATTTCCTCCTAAACCAAATATTTCTCAAGGACTCTGGGTGTTTCAGATGACCTACACTGTAGCACTGGTGGGTGTGGTCAAATGAAAGCCTTTCAGGTGGGAAATATATGGAACCTGCCAAATTTTTTGGCAGCGAGCTCCCCAAGTATTTAAAATTTTTCCTAGTTATTTATGGAGTTATTTTCATATAAAGTTTAGTGTGGAATCCTTTTTGTATAGGAATATATCTCAAAATGGCCTTAAAAATTATGTGTTTCTGTTGAGTGTTTTCAAAGCAGATTACACGCTTAAGGGCATTTGGGTATAATGTCTCTCCTGAGACATGTTTAATATTGGAGTCAGCAAGATAAATGTGATGGAATCATTGTAGTATTCCTTTGTTCGCACATAGTGAGCATTTTGGATTTTGCTCAGAGATATAAGGATTGAAATTGATGTTAGGAAATGTTTCTTCTGTATTTAGTTCTGGAATGTGAAGAGGATGTGTGCGTGTGTGTGTGTGTGTGTGTGTGTGTGTGTCTGTTGTCCTGCCCATCCCATAGCTGTTTCTCTTTTTTTATGCTGGTTACAGGAGAAGCATTTACTGCAAGTCGGGGGACCTGAGTTCTAAACTAGTCCTGCTTATAACTTAGTATCTTGTCTGGATAAAATAATCAAACTCTTTATTTATAAAATAAGGTTCATATACCTGGCATAGCTGTCAGGGATATTATGAAAGTAAAATAAAAATAGTAAGACTGTGTTTTCCAAAGAGGTTTTAAAAGGATAACATCTAAATTCAAAGTGGTTATCGTCGTGGAATTTCAAACTTGCTGTAGAATGGCTGATTCTATAGTCGAAATGACAAATGAGGACATATCGTCCCATCTCATATTATACTGCCAGAGGCGCTTAGTTTGACTAGCCGCCAAAGAGGAAGTGTAAAAGTGGCACGTAATGATTTTATTTATTTACCATCTGCGTTAGCCAGCTCAGGCTGCCATAACAAAATGCCTCAGACTGGGTGGCTTAAGCGACAGAAATTTATTCTCTAACAGTCCTGGAGAGTGGAAGTCCGAGATCCAGCGCCAGCATGATTGGGCTCTGGTGAGGGCTCTTCCTGGCTTTGTAGATGGCCGCCTCCTTGCTCACGTAGCCTTTCCTTGGTGTGTGCGAGTGAAGGTCTCTCCCTGCTTCTTCTTATGAGGCCACCACTCCTGTTGGATTAGGCCTCAGCCTTATGACGTCATTTAAACGTAATTACCCCCTAAAAGCCCTGTCTCCAAATATAGACACACTGGAGATTAGGGCTTCAGCATGTGAATTAGGGGCATGGGGGAGATGCAATTCCAGTCCATAGGAGCATCCAAAGAAGGTTCCAAAGAAGTCGAGGTCCCCAACTTAAATATGCTTAATAAAAAACGTGACAGTGATTGAAGCTCTTTCAAGTAATTTAGTTATTCAGCAGATGCTATATGGTAGAAAGCCTGAGACTCATTACTGGACTGGAGCCAACTATAGTATACCAATCCCTGCAGAAAGTATCGGGTACCAAATAAAGGTGAGTTCAGGTTCCACTGGTGGCAGAAAGGAGGGAGTGGTGAATCCATTTGAGGATGAAATCAGGAAAAGATAGGTAGAAGAAGGCATGCTTGAATTGATGTTTAAAAGATATCTGTTTTTCCAGTGTTCCCCACAGGGTCAGAAGCTTCCAGATAGAGAGCGTGGGATAAAAGAGAAAGATTTGAAGTAGCCGGGTATACCTAGGGATGTAAACATTAGGACAGTGATGTGCTTTAGCAAGATATGAGAATGGAGAAAAAAGGCAAGGACCATCTCAAGGAATTTAAGCTAAAGACCTCTTTTTTTTTTTTGTCCTGGTATTTAACAAAAGACTTTAAGCAGATGAATTATCAAAGTAAGATTTGCTTCTTAGAAAAGCATCCCTAGTATTTGGTAGAAATGCTAGGTCTGTACTTTACACCGTCATTCCATCTAGTAGGAATATATGTCATCATGTCATATTGTTTCATTGCCAATGATGACTGTGGAATTGGTCCTTTGAGTGTTACATTCAGTGATTGTTTTTCAGTGTTAGACTGAAGAAAAATACTTATTTAGACCCTACTAGTTAATGAATGCCATGAGTTTGCCTGTTTTCTAGGGTACTTCAGTAAAGGGATTTTCATCATTTTAGTTCAGTTCCCTTTTTCATCTTCAGAACCCCAAATAACTTGCTCTATGTAAATTTGTTTTTATAGTTTTTTTTTTCTTCTGAGGGTGGACATCACAATGTTCTCTCTTTCTCTTTTCTGTCACATCCTTGCCTTATGTGTGAGAGCTGTACTTGTTTCTTCTGTGATGTAGCTTAAATTATCTAAATGTGTACTCATTTTCTGAGGGACAGTCAAGGGAATGTTCATTTCTGATTTTCATTCAGTATTCCTAATGCTTCTGGATTTGCACTGTTAAATTTTTCTTTGATTCCAGGGTCTCCAATGAGGGTGCCTTCAGTACCTGGTTCCCTCTTTAGAGTGATGGTGTGCTGTCATACCAAGAGCATATGGCAGTTGTGTTGACCTGTAGTTTTTATTTGTGTATTTGGACATTGTTCAATTGCTCACAACTGCTCTACAAGTAGATATCTCCTCCGAGTCTTTTCTCGTGATTGGGATAAATTATCTAAGTTATGGTTCACTGAGCACGATCACATGTCCAATGCAGTGTAACTTCCGAGGGGCTAATGACACGCTCCCCCCAAGTGGCTCTTATATCTTTTACCATTTCACTATATGCATCCACGTCAAATGTTTTTTTCTCTCAATCTTTTTTTTTTTTTTTTTCTTTGCGGTACGCGGGCCCCTCACTGCTGTGGCCTCTCCCGTTGCGGAGCACAGGCTCCGGACGCGCAGGCCCAGCGACCATGGCTCACGGGCCCAGCCGCTCCGCGGCATGTGGGATCCTCCCGGACTGGGGCACGAACCTGCGTCCCCTGCATCGGCAGACGGACTCCCAACCACTGCGCCACCAGGGAAGCCCTCAATCTTTTATAGTTAGAAATTAAAAAAAAAAAAAAAATTTTTTTTTAAGATTTTCTTTTTTAATGTGGACCATTTTTTTGAAGTCTTTATTGAATTTCCTACAATATTGCTTCTGCTTTATGTTTTGGTGTTTTGGCCCCGAGGCATGCGGGATCTTAGCTCCCTGACTAGAGATTGAACCTGCAGCCCCTGCATTGGAAGGCAAAGTCTTAACCACTGGACTGCCAGGGAAATCCCAGAAATTTTTTAATGTTTTTTTATTCTCTTAATAGTCTTCCTCTCAGTTGTTAATCCTTCTACCACAAATGCTATCAACTTTGTAGTTCACAGGCACTTCCAATGGTTAAATGCAGAAATTGTGACTCTTCCGATAATTCATTTGTAATGGTATTTTCTTGAACTTAGCATTGGAGTTTTCTGCTTTTAGTGCACAGATCTCCATGTCTTTGTCCAAGGTTTTTGTGCATTTGGAAACTTTCTTTTTGTAGGGAGAGATTGAATGGATTCAGAGAACCTGGAAAATAACTTCTTGATTTCAGAATTTCATGAAGTAATAGACTTTCTTTATAATACCACCTTTAAAAAATCAACTATAGTGAGGTAGGTTTACCTGGAGATTTTGTTTCAAATTTTTTGTTAAAGCTTGGTATAAATTTCTTTTATGTAGAGCAGCAGCCTTGGGGCCTGGGCTTGGAGCATGGCTTTTAAAACAAGGGACTGATATTCCACAGGTTTATAATCTCTTCCCCATAATTTCAAAATCCAAACCAAAAACCTAAAAATTTCTTCCTAACTTCTTTGGCGGCAAAATCTGCCCTAACCTGAACTCATTTGGTAACAAAACCTGTACTGACCTTATGTGAAGCTATTTATAGTCTTTATTTATCCTCCTTAGCGTGAATATTCATAGGTTTTGCAGCAGAAGTAGAAATTCTGTGTTGATGGGGTGCTGTCCCAAGATGCTGCTGGGGGTGTCCATAGTATTGATATATACCTTTCTGAAATCTGAAAAGTTCTGAATTCCAAAGTGTTTCTGGCTGCAAGGAGTCCAGATATGTAAATCTGTATAGACTTCTGAGCTGGGACTAGGGTGAGCCAGTAGGACTAAAGTTTAGTTTGGAGTGAAGGAGAGGGGGCTTTTTTTGTCCTTAATAAATTCCAGATAGAAAGGAGCTCTGTAATGCCGGGCATTGTATCAAACGTCCCTAATGCAGTTTTCAGTCTTGTAGGAAAAATTATTTCCAGGAGCATTGTAACAGATACTGGCTTGCTTGGTAATAAATCTGAACATTTGGACAGGGGGGTTTGAAGATGTTTATAAAGCCTGGTTTTCTTTTTCTTGCTTGCTTGCTTGTAGTGAATTGTGGCTTGTCAATTAGAAGGAAAAAGAAAAGATCCTAATGTATTGTTTATGTTATTTAGGAAATTCTTAATTTTTTGTTGTTCATGACCATTAGATGAGGTCATAAGAAATAACTCCAGTATAGATTTTCTGAAAGAAAAGAATCTAGACTTTGGGGAAAATATTGTTGGAATTGTTGCGCCTGCTCGCCAAGAAAATACTGTTAATCATATGAAGGATAATTAATTTCCCACAATGAGCACATAAAATGACTTTCACTGGCATCCATCTTAAATAAAATTTCCCATTTATGGGCATATTTTTTTGGGGGGGGCATATATTGTACCCAACTTAATTTTTAAAGTTTTCATTCTATTTTTTCCTCTCTGTCTCACATAATTGTAAATATAAAGCAACTTATTACATGGCTATGTTAATAGCTTAAAAGCTAGAAGTTTCTCTCAACTCCCTATTCCTCTATTAATTTTGTAACTCTCGTCTTTGGATTCCGTTGGTCCTTCCACCACCTGGGAGGTAGTAGGAACAAAGAAAATTTAAAACATACTGTCATAAGACATCTCTTCAGTATTTTAGAGATACCAGTGGGTATACTGGCTTTCACAGTATCGTTAAGAAAAATAAAACTCTAATTCATTTATGCAGTTTTAATGCTTGAGTAGAGTTTAGATTGGGAAACTTAATTTGTCTACAGAGACAGAACTTTCGTCCTTCACTCCCAGCTCACTCATCTTTTAATTACATGTTCCACAGCACACGAGAGATGTTCGTCAGGCATTTCTGCCGTGTGTGTGTTTTAAAATACAGTATAAACAAGCAAAGCTATTGAATAGATCTAGTTCTTCGTTTTGGTTCTGTCTCCATATCATACCATTTATTCTTTCAACAAGTATTTTTTGAGCACTTACTATTCTAGTGCAAGGGATTCATCAGGGAACAAGACAGACAATAAACAGACAAAATGGATAACTAGCAATAACTCAATAGAAAAATTCCACCTGAGGCTGCTATGCTGGAGGAAGATTCAGAGAAGGGACAACTCTTAGAGCCAGGGTGGCAGAGGAGGTGACCCTGCGCCGTGAGCTCACTCACCACAGGGATTTGGTCAGCTGTGCAAAGATGACATTTTAGGCAGAAGGAACTGTTTGGGAAAAGGGCCCCTGTGGTGTTTGGGTTCCGAGGAAAGAACATCACTTTAATGGACTTTCCCGGTGGCCCTGAACTTTAAAGATCTCTACACACAGCTCTCAAATGTTTATTTTTGTTTGTTTGTTTTCCCTCCTGGAATTCAGTTAATGTTTTATGAGTTTTAAGGCTAAGGGATAATATTTTAGGGAGTCAGCTGGGGATTTGTGGTATCTGAGCAGTGTAGCACCCAGTGAACTTGTGAAAAGGATGAACTTTTATTCCACTCTTCGCTTTCCCTTCAGTGCTACCCATTGTTAACGATTGTGACGTAACTACAATGAGGAACTTAAAAACGTCTTGCAGAAACCCACATCTCTTAAGCCTCCAATTAACAATTACTTTCCCCCTTGGTACACAGTCTACTTGATAAATTAGAAATACAAATACAGGCACACATCAGAAACTGAATTTAGTAACCCTTGATATGATGTTTGTGTACAATAATTTTGCAAGTTGCATGTATGTAGCCTATGAAATATACATTGCCTTAGAATATAGGGTCTATGATATTATGTCATATTTACTGTCAGTATTTTGTGGGTACTTAGTGAAAAATTAAGCAGTAATTGTAGCAAACCAAGCAAATTCCTGACACAAAGCTTCATCTCTAGATAATTTATCCAGAACATTGTATAATTTCTCTTTGTTATTTTCATGATACTGGCTTATTTAGTCTTTACATGCAGTGATTTCATCACTAGGTAATTTACCTCGGCATTTTACAGAAATGAAAAGTCTCTCTGGAACATTATCACGTTATCTTCAATGATGGTTTCACTGTTTTTCAATCTAGTTCACTTTAACATAGAAGGAACATTAAAGATACATACAGAATTTGAACCATTATGGTCCGATTATTAATGAAAAAGATCTTGTGTGTAATTATAGGTAATTAAGTGAATCATGTATTCAAGTAAATATTTATGAATAACTTCAAAGTTTCTTTTTAAAAGCAAAAGCAGGGGCTTCCCTGGTGGCGCAGTGGTTGAGAGTCCACCTGCCGACGCAGGGGACGCGGGTTCGTGCCCCGGTCCGGGAGGCTTCCACATGCCCCGGAGCGGCTGGGCTCGTGGGCCATGGCCGCTGAGCCTGTGCGTCCAGAGCCTGTGCTCTGCAACGGGAGAGGCCACAGCAGTGAGAGGCCCGCATACCGCCAAAAAAAAAAAAAAAAAGCAAAAGCAACTGCAGTTATGATTTTATGGATTCCACCCCACTGCTGCTGCAGAGATGTTTATCAGAAATTTAATGGATTGCCTCCTACTATACATGTGGGGTTATTTCACTCAATCTGTTGTTTTGGACAAATAGAGAAGCACAGGAAACAGCTTGGTTTCAGATATTTGAAGTTGCCTGTTCTCTCCCATTAAGCAGGGCTCATCCTCCTTGTCGGTTCTTTATGTCTTAAAATTAGAAAAAAATGTAGAGGGCATTTATGAAATTAGAATAGTAATGATAGGTTCCAGGATTCCTGCCTTTTTAAAAAAAATTTACTAATAAGTCTTTTGATAAATTCAGTTATGTGAGTGTGCTTGAACTAGGTGCTAGCAACTTGCTTCACCACATTTGTGCTTGAGAAGTTTTCACTGTCTTTCACAGAATTTTGTTATTTTGGGGGATCTCTAGAACAAAGCTCTAAAAATGAAGGTCCTCCATACTATTGAAGTATAAAAATTACAAAATGTTTTAATTGCTTAAATTAATAAGTTTTCTCTCAGTAGTTTACCTGATGAAAATGCTTTTAGCACTAATCCCTTATCTCTATAAAAGGTCTTTTGGGGTAAACTTTAGGCATTATGTTACAATACTTAACGTAATTTATAAACATGCCAATTGTAGTTTTCTCTTTAGAAAGTAGATATACTAATGTAGATGAATTAAACTAATGTGTCAACATGTGCCTTTTATCTTCTACCTTTAAAGCTTTTCTGTAATCTTTAAAGTGGAGGGCTTCCCTGGTGGCGCAGTGGTTGAGAGTCCACCTGCCGATGCAGGGGACACGGGTTCGTGCCCCGGTCCAGGAGGATACCATGTGCTGCGGAGCGGCTGGACCCGTGGGCCATGGCCGCTGAGCCTGCGCGTCCGGAGCTTGTGCTCCGCAACGGGAGGGGCCACAGCAGTGGGAGGCCCGCGTACTGCAACTCCTCAAACTATTATGATCATGGGCTTATTAGGGTCCTAGTAAGATATTCTTCGTGGTGAGCTGGTGAGAGCAGAGAACAGAATCACATACACTTGAGTATGAATCTGTGTCCCACCATTTAATAGCTATTTAAAGTTAGTCAAATTACTTAAAATTTCCTTGTTTCCTAGTGTATAAAATGGGGATACTTCGCTTACCTAGAGGTTTAATGTGAGGATAGAAATAGTATATGTCAAGTGTTTGGTACAACTCTTGGCTGAAAGTAGGCATACAGCATGGAGTAGCTGTTGTAGTCGTTAGTGTGAAAAGCATTGCTAGTATGAGATTAGTTTGGGTACTGCTTATTACCTATGAAGAAAATCAGAATTTGAGGGATATAATTATAGTTCATCATCTCTTTGAATCAGAATGTTTATGTCTAATTTTAATATGATGTGCTCTCCTTTCTCTTTACAAATCGGAATAGCTTGTTTTGTGGTGGTAAAATTAATGTGTCATGTTGATTTCCTACCTCTTTATTAAGAAAATTGTCTTCCAAACATAATGATCTTTTAAAAAAAGTATCTTTTGACTTGTTTTAGAAAATTACATATTTAGTCTATCTCTAGTAAAATTTTGATTTAGGAACAGATTTGTGGAACATACTGCCTTACAATCATAAAAATGGGCAGAGATAGCTCGTGATATCTTTGTGTAATGTTAACTTCTGATGGTACCTGTTAGATGGGATTTGGATTATTAACATTCGTGTTATATTAACATGGTAGTGTCTATTTCACGCTTGTGTTTGTGCTGTAAAAGTCCTCCCACCCTGTATTTTACTTAACCATTTAGGATGAGGGAACAGGGTGGTATGGAAGAAAGAACAACACTTTGTGGATTTTATTCTTGGCTCTGGTGTGACGGCAGCAAGAGGTAGTGGGGTGGAAGGAACATGAGATTCAAAGATATGTACATTGAAGACATTTAAGACAATTTATATGAAAATATAAACATGTTCAATGAGTTTATCTATGTGACATTGAACTGAAACCTCCCCTTTTCTAATGTCTGAAATGTAACTGAACCAGATGATACCTATGATGCTTATGGGTTTTAAGACATTACTTTCTACCAAAGATACTGAATTCATATTTTCAAAGCAGTAGTGTGATAGGTGAGATGCAGGGCGGTGCTCGCTGTGTGTTTGCTGAAGGGAGGGAAAGGCCTGAGAGCCCCCCTCGCTGTAGTTCTTCTCTTCTAGTCAACATCTCTCATGTCATTTTGCCTCTAACAATATAGCCCCCTTATATCGTAATTTGTGTTCTAGTTTTTACGTTTTTAGGATTGAGGTGTGAAGAAAACAAGGAGCCATCGCCTAACCTTTCACCTTTTTTTTTTGCGGCACGCGGGCCTCTCACCGTTGTGGCCTCTCTCGTTGCGGAGCACAGGCTCTGGACGCGCAGGCTTAGCGGCCATGGCTCACGGGCCCAGCCGCTCCGCGGCATGTGGGATCTTCCCGGATCGGGGCACGAACCCGTGTCCTTTTCATCGGCAGGCAGACTCTCAACCACTGCGCCACCAGCGAAGCCCCTAACCTTTCACCTTTCAAGTAGAATTCCAGTCGCCATTCCATTATTGGATTGAGCAACACCGCCACATGAAACATTCTGAATTTAAAGTCTGGCACCTAAAGCAGTTTTAGAAAGACCACCCTATTTGATGTCAAAGTGCGTAGTCAGGCCCTTTAATTCTGAGCCTTTCATCGAAATCCACTCAGGAACAATTTGTGCATTGTTTACATCTGGATCGTGGACAATTGGTTACTCTGACTTGTTTTGTTTGTTTGCTTTTTTTTTTTTTTGCTGCAGTAAAATACTCATAGCATAAAACTTACCACTGCAGCCATTTAAAAGGGGGATTCGGTGGCATTCCCTCCACTCACAGTGTTGTGCAACCATCGCCAGTGTCTAGTTCCAGAACTTTTTCATCACCCCAAATGGAAACCCCACACGCGTTAAGCTGTCGCTCTGTACTCCCTCTGTCCCCAGCTCCCGGCAGCCACTCATCTGCTTTCTTTGTCTATGGCTTTATGCCTATTCTGTATATTTTATATGAGTGGTCCATATAGTACGTGTCCTTTTGTGTCTGGCCTCTTTCACTGGGCATATTTTAAATGTTTATCTGTGTTGTCACGTGTATCAGTACTTGATTCCGTTTTTTAGTTGGATAATATTCCATTGTATGGAATTCCACATTTTGTCTATCCAGTCATCTGTGGATGGACGTTTGGGTTGTTTATATTTTTTGGCTGTTGTGAATAGAGCTGCAATGAACATTTGTGTACAGGTTTTTGTTTGAACATCTGTTTCCAGTTCTTTTTTTTTTTTTTGGCTGCGCCGTGTGGCTTGCGGGATCTCAGTTCCCCAACCAGGGATTGAACCCAGGTCCAGTTTCCCGGCAGTGAAAGCTCTGTGTCCTAACCACTGGACTGCCAGGGAATTCCTGTTTCCAGTTCTTTAGGTTATGTTCCTAGGAGTGGAATTGCTTGGTCATACAGTAATTCCATAAACATTATAAAGCTTATTGAAGAGCTGTCAGAATGTTTTTATAGTTTGATTTCTATTGTATTCATATTTCTATATCTTATTATATATCCAGTCACATGATATATTATTCTTTTGGAGTTTTGGGGCTAAATTATAGTGAAAATTTGTATATATTTATTATACAGAGAGAGATAGTAGGAAGTTTGTGGAGAAAGACAGTGACACTCACTGATCTACTGCAAACAGAGAGAAGAGCCCCTTCTGGGCTTTCAGTGAACGGCAGCAGGTGTACCCTGGAGCATCAGAGAAAAGTAAAATCATCATCCTGGCAACATGCCTGATGGGAACTTTTACTTGAAATATGAATTTTGAACAGTGGCAGAACTGAGAAATTTTGTGTTATATCCCTTAGCACAAGTCCCTGGCTGTCCCAGAACAGAGTGTGTGAAATGGAATCTGTTCTTTACATGAGGCCAGAAAAGTAGATGGTGCGTTGAGCCACATCTGGCTTCAGGTTTCTCCCAGAGAGAAGTAATTTAGAGGCTTAAAATATCAGATGACTCTGTATTGCCTATGTTTATGGTTAACTGTAGAGCAAATAGTATATAATTCTCATTTCATAGTGTAGCTTCATTCATTCTCAGTTGTTTCTCTTTCAACGTCTGGAAAGAGAGGATGCCCCTGGGAATGTCCCGAAGAGGTTTCTGAACCAGGTGGGCTGTGACTGACAACTGTAGCCACAATTTTGGTCAACTTTTTGGGGGCGAGACCCGGTGAGCTGCACTGCTGAGAGTTTCCTCTAAGAGCTACCGAATAGTGATTGTAATAGGAAGAAGGTTGACATCAAAATGAGCAAGAATTACCTGCTTTGCTCTGTGGTACACACTGCAAGAGAGAAAAGTATTGGAAAGGTATTTGCTTATGAGTCACAGGATCTTTACAGAAGCAGCAGGAAAATTCCCAAGGTATTAGATTCCTAAATCTCTTCTAGGTAGGGTAGATCTTTTGTTGTTTTTCTTTTCTTTTCTTTTCTTTTACTTTTCTTTTCCCTTTCCTCCCTCCCTCCCTCCCTCTCTTCCTTCCTTCCTTCCATCCTTCCTACCTTTTTTTCTTTCTTTCGTGGCACTTAACCTCATGAAAATATGCAATTAGTCAAGTTATTCCGCTGCCCACTGGGCAAAACTGGTGTTACCCTATAGGTCATGTTACAGTACTGAAGATTTAGAATTAACTGTTCTGGAAAGCCATTCAAAGCCTTATGGTCTTCCAGTGCAAAATACAATTTAACTTTCATACCTGAATGGTTTTTAAATGTTTCTTGCCTTAAATTTATTTATAACTAGAGAATTTTTATAATTTCAGTTCTAAGAGGATATATTACAATGAAATATGGCCTCCTTATCTAAGTTTTCTTAGAGCTTCTTGCTTTAAATTGATTTATAACTGGAAATTTTTATACTTTCTATTCTTAACCATTTTTTTCTCTTTATTTCCTACCCTCTTCTCTAAGAATTTTGAACTCAGGTCCCACTTAATGATGGAACAAAGACAAAACTGAAAAGTTAGAAATATTCCTCCTGAGAGAATCAACTTAGAAGCTATTTTGTATTTTAATTTCAAATAAAAATTTCCCCAGGTCTCTTCTAAGGTCTTATATGATACACGTATACTGACTCATGATTTTGATATGATGTTATAGCATATAACTCAGAAAAGTGTGTAGTAATTATGAAAACTGTATGTAATTATAAAGATAGCACTATAAAGATAAATGGTAAACTGTGGTTGATTTTTTATCAGGAAAATAAGTTTATTAGTAAACAGATGTAGGAGAAGATCCACATTGGAATGCACCTTGATACATATCATTGAAGACGTCAGGGTCTATTGGGTGGGTTTTAGATTTTTTTAATGAGATTCACAGTGGTTCTTGGCTTGTCTATGGACTTTAAAATGTCATTTAATCCCTTGGACTTTGAACTACGAAACCTTATGCCACTCTGGTTTCTGGCTTCATGGTCTTGAAACTGGTGGGCAATAAGTAGATACTGTTTGTAGAAAGGTCCTCCAGGAAAGGAAGGCTTAGGATTCAGCATGAGGGCTCTTGGATCCCAGGAAGAATCACCTGTGGTTACCTGCACTTCTGGTGAAACACGGTACGGAGCTCCGTGGGAGCTCCTGTCTCTGCTGTCAGGGACATTATAATCTCATGGTTGACTTTAGAATTTTACTTAGAGGAAGAGCTCTAGGTGTTGTAGTTTGAAAAGGGTAATACATGTAAAAAATAAAAGAATAACATAAGACCAATAAAGACAGACCTAAGTATATTTTGTGCTATGGTGTGTGACTTGAAATTGGTTTTCATCTGAAAAGGCTTTTCTGGAGAGAGCTTGTCTCGGTGTCAACCTCACATGATTACAGAGTCAAAGAAGTAATATAAATGAATAAGTTGTAATCAGTGTAGCCAGATTTAGTGATTATTCAAGAAAAGCTAGAATTTCTCTGAGAAATCTCTTGCTATTAAGATATTGAAGCTAATTAATAATTTTTAAAAGCCAAAACCATCATGCAAACTGATAATCAACCGATCTCCTGGACTCCAAGTTTGTACCTCTGTTTTTAGCTGTGTTGTGAAGGGTTGGATACTGTCTTCAGTTCTCTCTGAGTAGAACCTTAGAACTGAGGTCCTCTGTAGAGAATCTCTGTGGTAAATATTTATCTAATATAAATCTATCTTCCTTTATTTTATTGGTTAAAAAAATTTTTTTTTACTCTTTTGATTGTTCAGATGCTGATATCAGATTTTACCACACCCCCGCCCCAGACAATAATTAGAAAATTATCCTTGAGGCAATTAATAGATTATTTCAAGTGGTGGAAACAATAGAGAAGTTGCTGGAAGAACTTGGATGACCCTTGAGAAGCTCAGGAGCTTTAAATGGAGGCTGGAATTCCGGATTTCCAAATTAGTTTGTGTCAGGCAGAAATTTATTTTATTAAAAATGTATTGTAGGGCTTCCCTGGTGGCGCAGTGGTTGAGAGTCCGCCTGCCGATGCAGGGGACGGGTTCGTGCCCCGGTCCGGGAAGATCCCACATGCCGCGGAGCAGCTGGGCCCGTGAGCCATGGCCGCTGAGCCTGCGCGTCCGGAGCCTGTGCTCCGCAACGGGAGGGGCCACAACAATGAGAGGCCCGCATACCACAAAAAAAAATGTATTGTAAATCAACTATTTCAGAAAAATAAAGGTAACATTTCTGAATCCCTGCCGTGTATCAGGTATAGTCTATGAGATTTACACACTTGATCTCCTCTTCTTAAGTCTTACAGCAAACCAGTGAGGTGTTCTCTTCTGTTTCATGAGTGATTATCCCCAACCTAAGAAAGTTGTCTGAGCTCACCCAGTGGGTGTGCGGCAGACCCAGGATTCCACCTATCCAGCACCTGATTCCTTCCCTCCTGCCTTTTGGGCTTTCCTGTTTCAAGGAAGTTTACCATTTAAGCAGTGTAGTTAAATTTCAGACATTGTAATTTATCAATTAATTGTTATTAACATGAAGTAAAGGAAGCAGAAATACCTTTCTTACATTTAGCGAAATAATTAAGTTCTTTATACTTTATTACTATATACCGCAAATTTCTAGGATTCTACAGCAAACTAGACTCGTAAAACAGCACACGTATTTGGAGTTCATTACTGTACGTGAACAGTTGTAGCAAGTACGTCTATTTTTGCTGAAGTGCCATACCAAATTCACAAGGTGTCCAAGATTCTTAACAAAAACATGTTTGTACTATGTCATTACACATAAAACTTAAAGGCAGTGATGTTTATATGTATTGTTGTAATAAAAGCATTTTGTTGAAACCTAATGTATGTATAATTTAGTTGGTTGTGAAAGCTCAGACTTGGATATTTAAAAAGTGTTATGTATTCAATCTTATTAAATACTTAGTGGAGAGCACAAAAATTAGCTTAGATTTTATAATTATAGGATAGAAAATGTATGAAGACTCCAATTTCTAACTGCAGATTAACAGGGAACGAAATGAATATCGTATTTCCTCAGTTCTAAGCGACAGAGTGTCTTACACATTTTAAAGTTTCTGAAATTGGGGTGCATCTTACCATGGATGAAGTCTTTGCTGTTGGCCAGGCATCAGCCATGATGTAATTGTCATTGCCTGCATTTACACACGTGGTTGTTATTTCAGATGACATGACTGCTGTGCCTCAAATTTTTAGTCAACAAACTATTTAAAGATCCTTTGAGTGAAGAATTTGCAGAAGGGGTGACTGTGGGTTAGGAGAAAATCCTGGAGACAGTGTGGAGCGCCTTAAGAAATGCTGTATCAACTACCATCTTGATGGCACAGGGATTGATCTTGGGTATGAAAACGCATTGATAACTCAACCTCAGGCATTGATGATACTGAAGAGGAAGTCTCTGAATGTGCAGAAGTTTTAAGAATACCTTAGCCAGTTTATTTCACTTGTATCTTCCTGTTTTAGTATGTCTAAGGGTTACATATGATGAAAAGTCTATGTATAAAGGAGTCAAAATAAATATTTTTAAAAAGAATACATTTGAAAATTCACGTGATAATGTATTGGCATCATTTGACAGTTTTTTCTTGCTTTATGTTACATTAAAATGGTGCGTCTCATAATCAGTGGCCTCATAGATTGATGAAATACAATGGTGAATAATTAACTTTTCAAGTTAAAATTCGAAGCTCAGATAGTTTTTTTTTTTTTTTTTTTTTGCGGTACGCTTGCCTCTCACTGTTGTGGCCTCTCCCGTTGCGGAGCACAGGCTCCGGACGCGCAGGCTCAGCGGCCATGGCTCACGGGCCCAGCCGCTCCGCGGCACGTGGGATCTTCCCAGACGGGAGCACGAACCCGTGTCCCCTGCATCAGCAAGCGGACTCTCAACCACTGTGCCACCAGACACGCCCGCTCAGAAATAGTTTGTATTTTTATGGCTAAAATTAGAAACTTAATGGTGTTAAGTTTCTGCTATATGCTCTAATAATACTGTGTCACTAAACTATAATTTTTAAAATGTTTCGTTCTGGAAGCTAATATTTTTCTTCAAGTTTAAACCAGAGTCAAAATAAATATATGAGCTGTACATACCTTCTTTTCAAGTTCTTTCACTTTACTTTGTAAATGACAGCCCAGGGGTCTACACTGTGCGCCAACTGAAACTTACAAGACCAAATCAAATGTAAAAACATAATTAAATGGCCTGGAAGTTAATTGAATCTCACTTTAATTCCTTCTGTAAATACCTTTTCATCAATAGTGGCCCTTTCTTTTTCTTTCAATCTAATTCTTACTTTTTCAAACATAATTGTATTTTAATTTGTTATTGAACGTTTGGGCCATAAATTTTCATTTTCTAAGCGTACTTTTGAAGTGTTACAGTGCCAGATGTCCTTGAATATTCAGTTTCTAAATCCACATATTAAATATTGTTAAGCTGAAAATACAAGCAAACAGAAAATCCAAACCAGACATTTTATTGTGTGATGTATCGAAAAGAGAACCAATATCATGATCTTGGTAGAATATGGGATTGAAGAAATAGGACATTTTAAACTTTGTAGAAATTCTTGATAAAGTTGCTATAAACCTTCTCTTCAACCCACAGCTGTACAGAAGTGATGTGATTTCACCTTTGAAGAGACACTGGACAATATTTGCAGTGATGTGGTTGACATGTTAGGCAGAAATATTAAAAGGCATCGTATGCAGTACATAAGTAAAAAGTAAAAGCAGAAACAAAAACCTTGCCATTTTGTGAAAATGCCATAGTGTTATAAAGTGAAATTCACTTCTCTACAGCAATGACTTCTCCAAAGACAAATTAGCTGCCACGACATGCTATGTTTATGCTTTTCTGCTGGATATACAAGGTGGACACATGATGGTGGAGTTAAAATTCATTTATTTAAAACCTTTATATTCTTGTTTTTCAGTCTGCCATTTTGTTTTATGTTTATCTTTTAGAGAATGTACTTTATTGTGTTTTAAGAATACAAGTAATATAATTTGTCCTAGAAATACCAGAAAATACACCCCCTCCAAAAAATAGAAAGCTATATAAACATTTTAAAAATTCGACTTCATGTTTAGACTTTTTAGAAATTCTCATTCTTTCTAGACTGTTTAGAAAATTCTAAATACATGTATTTTATCTTTCTTTTTATAAAAATGACACATTAACCTAAAATTCTTCAGAATATATTTAATGCCTCTTATTCTGTTGATTTATAGGAAAGGAATCTGTTACAATTTAAAACCACTTAAGAAAAAAAAAGCTGCTCTTGTATCTTACTATAATCAAACCTGTTTATCTGTAGCACACAAGAATGTTTTTATAATATAAAATATAAGTATGCAATATATAAATATATTCTACATTTGCATAATATATAAGTAAATAAATATGTGTATATGTATATATAATGTTTTATAACCCTGCAATTATTAAGTAAAAGGGTATGGTATGATTCACATATGATTTTGCTCTCATGATTTTTAGTTTCAATGACTTCCTTTTCATAAGATATGGCAGATTACTGGATAGCTCTTTATAGACTATTGACTAGTCCTAGCTCATGTCAACACAAAGTTTCTTTGTGAAAGTGTAGTAAGTACTCTTGCTTATTTCTTTGAAGGCATTCCCTGTCTTCTGCTACTGTCCTTGTTAACAAACTTCTTAAAGGTACCTGTGCAGACAGCCCAGAGTAATATGCCACCTAGTGACCCCATAAAGAAGTCACAATTTTCAGTCAACAATCCAGCAAGCATTAGAGCCATTTCACAGTATAGGTCTTTATCAAAATGCTTTTGAACGACACCTGTGTATGTATTGTTTTGGATCTTCTTTTTTATTTATATTCCCAAATGTTGTTTGTGATAATGATGTTCGGATTAGATGTAGAAAAAACCTCAACGTGTAATTTCATTCCTCCTGACCTAATTAGAAATGTGATAGCCCTCTATAGAATCCAAGTTAAATAGCCAAATTGCCTAGAATTCTGGGCAGATTAATCCTTGTGCCTGGAATAAGGTTTAAATGAGTTTAAAATATATTGCAAGCATTAGTTCAGTTAATTATGTACCTTAGGGAGAACTATTAGGTGTTTTCCCTGATGGAGAAATAAGAGTTTTTGTCTTTGAATAGCACTTACATTAGTTGTAAGAGAAATGTTGTGTTATTATAACATTTACACTCTTAAAGAGCAAGAATAAAATGTTAAACCATAGTAACTTAAATAGTAAGAACAACATTTTCATGATATTCCAGAACATGATAACGTTATTGAATCATAAGCCAATTATTAATTATTAATGTTTTAAACTATAGTTTTTGAAACCTATTTCAAAGTTGTTAAATATTTTAGATTCATGGTGTGTAACATCTCTTGGAAAACCATGGTATTTCTGTTTACACGTCATCACGATGGTAGGGGGTGTGTGTGTGTGTGTGTGTGTGTGTGTTTGGAATGAGCCCTTCTCTCTCGATATGTTTGGCAGTGCTTGATTAGCTTGGTTTCCTAAAGAACTGTATTATCCTTATAGGTCAGGTATACTTATAGAAAAAGAGATCAGATTCCCCTGGGGGGCCGGCAGAGGATGGGGGAGGGCGAGTTGGTTGAAGGCGGTCAAAAAGCACAGTTATAAGATAAATAAGTACTAGGAATGTAATGTACGGCATGATGAATATAACACTGCTGTGTGTAATATATGGAAGTTAAGAGAGTAAATCCTGAGTTCTCATCACAAGAAAAAAACTTCTTTCTATTTCTTTAATTTTGTGTCTGTATGAGAAAATGGAGGTTCTCTAAACTTACTGTGGTAATCATGTCATGATGGATGTAAGCTAAATCATTATGCTGTACATCTTAAACTTATGTAGTGCTGAATGTCAATTATATCTCAATAAGGCTGGAAGGAAAAAAAAAGAAACTTAAATTCCTCATGAAGGGCATTTTGAGGCAATAAAGATCACTGACTGCTTAAAAAGAAAACTATAATTCAGAAGGACTGATAATAAAGACTGGGTTTCCTATTTAATTTCTTTTGAAATTAGAATACCCATGAAAGTGCAATTAGTGAATTTGACAGTTATACTTCCTGTTATGTGTATTATTTGTCTTTAGATATGAAGTTGTGGATTAAGCGAAGAGAAGCTATAAATTCTGATGACAGAATGTCCTGAACTCTCTTAGCTTCAGTTTCCTCATCCTTAAAAATAGGGATGATGTCTTGTCTGCCTCATGAGATTGTTTTAAGAATTAAATGAGACTGTGAATGTGAATGTATTCTGTGGGTCATCATTGTAGAACAGTAGTGTAAATGTAAACCATGATAATCCTATCCTGTAGTATTTTAAGAATTAGCTACATATGAGAAATGGAGTGATAAAAGAGTACAGTCAGTAGGAACTAGTACAATATGTTTACTTGAGTATATAAATGAAGGATGTTAATAAATCAAGACGTAGCCCTCCTTTTGAACCACGAGACTTAAAGTTTTGGGGGAAATATGTGAAAATGGGTTTGAGACTTGGGTTTGAGACTCATTGGTTATGTAACACAGGTGGTTTGAGATTTTCCGAAATTATGTATGTATGATTATTGGATATTGTGAATATCCTCTTTGAATATTTTCAAATATCTACTTGGGGGTGTTTTCCTCTTTGGGAGAAAATAATCAGGAACCTGTCCATAGGGCAAGTTGTGCTCATTATGCTGTTTCAGACTTGGCGTGTGTTCCCTGTGTGGTGCCTTGTAATTTTCCCTAATTATATCCTTTTCATATACTGTTTATTTTTCCTTAGAAATTAAATCAAACCTAGGCCTGTGATGTCGATCTGACCCCACCCTTCCCTATTGCCTGTGGTTCCTAAAACAGAGTTTTATAATAAATTTTAAAGTTTGAATAGATAAGATCCTGCCTTCTGCAGTTTCCTGTTCTTAAGCACATTATTCATCTACTTAATAGAGCAATTTCCTTCTCCCTTTTCCTCTAAATGCATATATTTTCTGGTTAGCTGCAAAAGTTCAAAAAAATTTCACTGAAGAAACAGGTAAGGGAGACAATAAAGAGAAGTGAGCATATGGATGAAGGGGGTCGAAAGGCACAAACTTCTAGTTAGAGATTAATAAGTCCTGGGGATGTAACGCACAGCGTGGTGACTATAGTTAACATACCGTATTGTATATTTGAAAGTTGCTGAGAGAGTAGATCTTAAAAGTTCTTATCACAGGAAAAAAAAATTGTGTCTGTATATGGTGATGGATGTTAATTAGACTTGTGTTAATCATTTCGCCATATATACATATATCAAATCATTATGTTGTACACCTAAAAGTAATACAATGTTCTATGTCAATTATATCTCAATTTTAAAAAGCTATTAAAAAAGTAAAACAAAAGGCAGTATTTGCATATACAGTGGTTAAAAGTATGTCTGGTTTCAAATCTAGGCTCTGGCATTTACCAGTTGTGTGACCTTGGAAAAATTACTTCCCCTCTTTGTCACTCAGTTTTATCTTCTGTAAAATGGGGTTAATATTATCTACTTTATATAGGAGTTAAAACATTACCTGGCACTGGAAGGCACTCTGTGAGAGTTTGCCAAATAAAATGGCCTGATGTATCCTTTCTTGATCTTTTCTTTTGATGTGATTATGTATTCTGCATGCTTTCCATTTTGTAATTATTGCTTTTCCTATTTGTGTGTGTTCTTGCCTTGCAGAAATTAAGCTCAGTTGCTTGTTACAGGAGGGTCGTGTGTCTGAAAGAAATGAAGGTTGTGCGGGAATAGAGGGGCAGTTGAGTGGAACAGAATGTTAGTAATGGCTAAGTTATAGTGAGGACAGAACGTACTGGAATATGACAGTTTATCCTGAAGGTACACAAAGCTTCTTGTTCGCCTTACGTTACTAAATGGGCAGTCATTTCTGTGGATCCTCTTCCATTCAGGGAGAAGCTCTAAACTAGAGAAACACAATTGCTTTCAGAAAGATAGAAACAGAATTAAGGATTGCAATAGTATTGCAATGTCACAAAAATTATGAACGTGGAGATACTTTGTAAATTATAAAGAGGCCATCAAGGTGTTAGTTATTCTATCTGTTGTGTCTTTTGCCTTCTACCTGGGAGCCCTGCTTTCTGGAAGATTTAGCAGCTGATTTGTAGAGCCTGTTACTCCTCAGTCCCTCTGGGCTGAGGCCCCCTTACGGAAATTCATCACAGCATCATCTTACCTTCTAAGTGGATAATGGCACAGATCTAAGATTGTGCCAGTTGTATAATTTTAATGATAAAACCGGAGGCGATATTGCTACTGGGCAGTGTCGGTGATTTGATGAAATCTAAATCTCATGTGCTCAGTTTTTAATTTGCAGTGCTCTCCCCCTGTGTCTGTCCTGACCTTTGACCTTGTGAGTTTGCTCTTAACACACAGTATCCTTAACTTTGACTTGATGAATACAGTAGGCCAAGTCAAGTGTTTCTTTCAGTCCCTTGGAAATCTCATCATGTGAATGTTTCCTGTCATCATATTTGCAGTCTTAAGGACTTCTGGAATATTTGTTCTTCAGGTTTGATAAGCAAGGTCTGTAATACTTGCTGGCACAAAATTGACCAGAAGCCCTAGTAACTATTTTTTCTTCATTTGACTTAGAACCATAGAACTGCAGTTTTGCAAGTACCTCAAAAAACATTTAGTTCAATAAAAGATTCTGGTATTCTCTCCAGAGACCCAGAGCTGGAGCCCAAGATAACATTGCTGTCCCTGGACAGATCATTTCTGAGGCTGCTAGTTCTGTCATCTTACTTTTCTGTTCTTCTCTAGGACATTGGCCCCTTCCTTGTATCACTTTGTTTCTATCTCTTCTTTGCATCTGAGTTCCATCTGATCTTGCTGATCATCTTTCTAGCATCGGTACCTTTCCTTTAAACTCTTTTTTTTTTTTTTCCCGGTTACGCGGGCCTCTCACTGTTGTGGCCTCTCCTGTTGCGGAGCACAGGCTCCCGACGCGCAGGCTCAGCGGCCATGGCTCACGGGCCCAGCCGCTCCGCGGCATGTGGGATCCTCCTGGACCGGGGCACGAATCCGTGTCCCCTGCATCGGCAGGCGGACTCCCAACCACTGCGCCACCAAGGAAGCCCTACTTTACACTCTTGAGTGTTCCTATTCCCGCCCTAATACCATTAGTATCCCTCATGATACAAATTCTCCTATTCCCTGTATCTTTTATACTTAATGATTTAATTTTTTTTAATTTATTTATTTTATTTATTTATTTTTGGCTGTTCGTTGCTGCGCACGGACTTTCTCTAGTTGTGGAGAGCGGGGGCTACTCTTCGTTGCAGTGTGCTGGCTTCTCATTGCAGTGGCTTCTCTCTTTGTGGAGCACGGACTGTCGGCGCGTGGGCTTCTGTAGTTGCGGCACATGGGCTCAGTAGTTGTGGTTCACGGGCTCTAGAGCACAGGCTCAGTAGTTGTGGCGCACGGGCTTAGTTGCTCTGTGGCATGTGGGATCTTCCCAGACCAGGGCTCGAACCCGTGTCCCCTGCATTGGCAGGCGGATTCTCAACCACTGAGCCACCAGCGAAGCCCGGTTGTTTAATTTTTTAATGCAGAGGTCTTTGTAGGTAAATTAAGAGAATCTTCCTGGGAAGAATCAAGAAGGGGCAATCTTAGCCAGAATAACATGGTGCTTTCTTCTAATTTCAAAAACATTTCTCCCTATGATGCTGAGTTCACTAGAAAATCAGATAACTCCACATCTACCACTGATTTCCTTGAGGATTTTAAATGAATTTGTGTTAAAATATTATTTGTTGAGACCAAGCAATATGGAAATTTGTGCCCATCTGTCCTGAATATTTAGAATTCTTCAAATTTCCGAGGTTAAGCAGTACTATAGATTAACACAAACAAAATGATCAAGACAGCCTTATAAATAAGAAAAAAATGGCTAGAACACATTCATGTTATATTATTTCAGTTTTCCATGTGTTATTTTAGATTAAAATCTAAGTCTGTCACTTTAAAGTGAGTTGTCTAATAATACTTCCATATTTGTAACTGCCATTTAGAGATAACTTCAAGTTCATTGCAAAGTCATTATTTTTTTAAAGGAAGAATTTGTTAACCTGTCAGCATTGAAGATATTAATGGTGATTAAACATGAGAGAAAAATGGGAAGCAGTATTTCAGCTGAAGTCCTGAAGAAAGCAGGACTGTGGTAAAGGTGGCAAATGACAGTGTTGTATTCTTCGTTTATATGTTTAGGGTTTAGGAATCATCTTTTCACTACTCTTCTTTATCTCCCAGAAATTGGAATGATATCCTAATTTTAAATTCTCATTAAAATCAGATGGTTTATTGACTTAAAGGGTAATAGCTCTAGGTGGGTTGAAATATTACAAGATTAATATTCTTTCGTGCCAGCACACGTTGAGTCAGCTCTTAGAATGAATATGGATATGGATATTTACTGATGCCTGCCCCATTCTCTGGGTTACCTTTGGGATATTGCCATTTATCCAGTACAGTTTGCTTTCTCTGAATCTCTGGGCATCCCGAATGTAGATACACATATCTATACTTTGCACTGTAGCAGGTCACAGGGAGAGATGTAGTCGAAGCTTCTCCCCCACCCCATCTTCCTTCCACTCAGGAGTTTATTGAGAGGATGGGTAGTTAAGCAACAAAAACAACAAAGCAAGTAACATATAAAGCAAAAGGGAGGCATACAGTCTGTCCTGTAGAAGTTTAGAGGAGACAAGAGTTTAGTCTGAGTGGCTGGGAGAGTTCCATGTTGGAGCTGAGATTTGAACTGAAGCTTGAAGAATTTGACAGTTTTAATTAAGTAGTTGGGAGAAAATAGAGGTTGTGAGAAAATGGCGTTTGTATTAAGAATTTAAAAATTGCTGAATTATTTGGAAATTTTAGATAAAATTTTATGAGATTAAAAAAAAATTTAAGAATAAGTAGCACATGTATATGGTGAAAATCTAAATGTATAAATAAAGAGTGGTACAAACACAGTGACAAGGAAATCCCTCTCCAAGAGACAATCACTATTACCATTTTCCTTCCAGAAGAGATAGTTTATATACACTGAAATGTGTGTATGTGTGTGTCTGTCTATCAATTTGTCTCTCTTTTTTTCTGAACCTTTTTCCACACAAAGATACCTTGTTCTTTGCTACAGCTCATCTCTTTATGTGAAAGAGTATACTTTATTTAAGTACTTTATCCACTCACCCTTGTACATTTATCTTTGCACATATGTGTCAATGTGTCTGTGGAATACATTCCCAGAAGCGTAATTCTGGGAGCAAAAGATGGGTACATTGTCAACGTACAGATACTGCCGTATTTTCCTCCACAGACCATCTTCCATTTGGTCCCATCTTTTCCTATCAGCAATATGTAGCAGTTCCTGTTTCCCCACCGCCCCATCCTCACAGAGTGTGGTCAGACTTTTTGATATTTGTCAACATGAAAAGTGAAAAACATATGTCACTGTAGTTAAATTTGATTTCCTAGTTTCACAAGAATTTAAGTAATATAAATAGCGTGGTTCCTCATAGACTGTTTAAAACAGGACATTTTAAAAAGATTTGTGGTGAATTTTTTACGAGAAGGATTACTCATTGGATCAAGTTTCAGTGATATGAAAAAGCCATACTAAGGGTGAGCTGAATCGTGTGGGGTATATAGGTTACAAATTAGGTCTGCAGTTTTCTGGTTTCCACAGTTGAAACACCATTAAAATCAGCAAGAGGGAATGCAGTGCTTCACACCTCAGCCTGGTGCTGGCTGGGGTCTCACTGCTGGGATGAATGACCCACTGCGTGAATGGGAATCTTAACCATTAGAAAGGTGAGGTTTCCAAGGTTGAAAAGACAAACTTCCTGCTCGAGTTTTATTCTCTAGTCTAATCTCATTATTTTCATTCTCCCAAAGACTAGTGAAGGAACATGCATTATATCACCCTTGGTCTCCTGCAACCACATATAATGTAATTTATAGATAAAATGGCTCTGGGTTTCTTTGTATGATTTTACCTCCTTCTTTAGGTCCACACCTGCTATGAGGCATTTTGTAACTTAATAAAGCTGTAGGGTTTTTAGTAAGAAAACAAAACTGCTTACAAGGGAAAAATCCAGCCAATGTAAACATTCTTAGCATTTTTCACGTGGGCTGGTGTATTGAAGGCAATACTGTCCCCAAAGAAAATGACGATGAAGGTGAGATTTTAGGGTAAATTTCTGCTGTGGTTACTGTGATGTGGACCTCAGACACAGCAAAAGAACCAGACAGTTGCCGGGGATGGGGACTCTTGTATTTTTTTTCTAAGTACCATCAGATGAGTCCAAAATTCACAGGAAAGGGAGAAAAGAAATTTTTAAAAAATTACAGCCAAACAGTTGGTAATTGGTGTGTGGTATTCACAAGTATGAGGGGAAGTGAGAGGATGTTTCTTGGCACGACTGTCATTTTCCTAAAGAAACTACAAATGTGTTTACAAATGAAGTACACACTCGCCTATGGCAGCCCAGTCCCAAGGAAGTGCATCTCCATTGCTTGCTCACAAATGGAAAGGCCCTGCCAGGAGCTTTGCCTGTTGTGCCAGACGAAAGAATCCTCACCAACAGGCAAAACTGTAGTCACCTGTTTCTTCTCTTTCTTTTTAAAAAATAAATTTATTTATTTATTTTTGGTTGCGTTGGGTCTTCGTTGCTGTGCACGGGCTTTCTCTAGTTGTGGCTACTCTTCGATGCAGTGCGCGAGCTTCTCATTGCAGTGGCTTCTATTGCTGCAGAGCATGGGCTCTAGGCGCGCAGGCTTCAGTAGTTACGGAGCACAGGCTCAGCGGTTGTGGCGCTCGGGCTTAGTTGCTCCGCGGCATGTGGAATCTTCCCGGCCCAGGGCTCGAACCTGTGTCTCCTGCATTGGCAAGTGGATTCTTAACCACTGTGCCACCAGGGAAGCCCCAGTCACCTGTTTCTGCAGAAAAGTCTCGGCTTTATTTTTACCCTCAGTACAGTGATCTCCCAATTTAGCCTTTTGGGGAAGGCTTGTCAGAATGCTATGACAGCCCTATTTTTCATTCCCCAGAGGAGCTTCTCCTTTGCCAAAGCCATATTCTAGCCTAGAGAGTAGTGTGACTTCCTCTCCAGCCTCACTTTTAGGAGTACTCTAGAGAGTATGGGTGTTATTCTTCAAACTATTTATAGCATAGGGAGTTAAATGAAAGCTGGGTACTGTGTGGTATGGAGATTATTTTTTGTACCTTCAGCACTTTCTAAAACTGCCGGCTTCTATGAGCAGGCTGTGAAATCACTAGGTTTCTTTCTTTACAGGACTGTAGTGCAGTTAAAAAGAGAGAGAGAAAGAAAGAAAAATTTATATTCCCTCACATTTCTAGATCTGTGAGTCTGCTTATCGTTTCCATATAGTTGGACATTTTCTGAACAAGCATGGATTAAATTTAGTATCTTTACTGGCTCACCGATCAGAGGCATGCCGCACACTTGTGAGAAAATGTTAACAATGTAGAAAACAACAAATCAGAAAATGAAAATCCCCCTTTAATCCGGGTCTAACAAAATTCTCTTCAGTGAAGAGTCTGGAGGAGACCCTGACTTTTTTTTTTTTGTATATTCTGATTACATGGATAAGTGCACACCCATATATGCTTATGTTTGAACCCAAGATAATATTATATATTCTTTTCTGAAGCTTTGCTCTTCTCCATTTGCCAGTATATTTTGATCGTCATTGCATGCCAGTACATGTAGAATTACCTAATAGCTTTTTAATTATCTGACGTTCTGTTAGGACTGTGCTATACTTTAGTAAACCAATTGCCTTTTGATGTATATTTATGTTATTTCCAATTTTCCACTATTAGAAGCTGCTGCAATCAGAATGCAAATACTTCTGTAATACGTTTGGAGTGAAATTTCAATATACACGTTAAAAAAACTGAAGATTTTGAGCAAATTGGCACTGTCATGACAGGCTTTGCAAAGGTAGAGTTATTTTAGGAAACCAAGTAGAGACTAAAGCCAGTGGCTCCATTGGTGGTAGGGCCCAGTAACTCTCCATTCAGGGTACCATGATGCAGGAGTCTGCCTAATCTCCTGAGTTTTCAGGGCATTCTAAGCTGTCCTTTGTGTACCTTTGTGAAGCTCCCACCATGGTGTCCCTTTGGGTCACTGTCATCACATCTCCATCTCACCATCCCGTGCTCTCTCTTAGCTGGCAGTGTTTAGGATTAATTTGGTGAATGGATTCCTAATATGCTTCCAGATGGAGCTAGGGTAGCAATTTAACCCAGTTGTAATAACCACGTGGTGGAAAGATAAACCCATTTGTAATACTTTAAGACAAAAAGAGAGGAGTTTATCTGAAGGATCCACATGGATCTCATGGACCCATGGCCTTAAAACACATGGGACTTCAAAAGAGATTAGAACCATGGAGAGCCGTGCAGAACTGAGATCATTCCATCTCCCTAGGACCGGGTGGTTTCTCAGCTCTTCTCTGAGCTCATCTCCTTCATTCTTTTCATGATCCATGGTCTTGGCCCACCAACCAGAAACAAGTTACCCCAGGCCATCTTTACATCACTGACTGATTTAACCACTTCAAAAGATAACAGGAGTCCTGATTCCAAACTCCCAGGACAGACTCCCTCACTGGTTGGCTCAGTCACGTGTTCACCCCTAGATCATCAGGGAACCGAGGTGAAGGAGCAACATGCCTGGAGGATTCTTCTTACCATTCACTTCCTCCTCCTTAGGTGTTACCATTCCTCAGAGAGCACTTTCCCAAACTGTGCCCCTTGCTCGTGACTTTCCCTCTCATGATTATGCATTGTTATTTCATGGCACTTGACCTTGAGTTACTTGTTTTGCTCCCATTAAAATATTAGGTTCATGGCATAAGGAAAATATTCATTTTATTCATTGCCATAATCCTAGGGCCTAAAATAGTGCTTGGTTTTCAGTAGGCACTCAGTATATACATGTTGAATGAAGGCACAGATGGACAGACCTAAAAGGTGCTCCTGTATCTTGCAGAGGCTGTCCCATGGGTATGTTTAATGACTAGTGAAACTGTACATTTCAGCTTCTCTGGGAAGTGCTTTTCTCCTTCATGTGTATTTGACTCTTTCTCTTATTTGGAGAACCATATCTTTCACTACTTCCTGTTTTCAGTAGGGCTTGCCAGCTTTAAATTGCTTTACATTTTGTTAATTTAATTTTCACGGCAGACTTACCTGATAAGGAAGTCAGGTATCATTTTGTTCGGTGGCAGCAGTAACTGGGATGCTGGAGGATATCGTACTTTGTTCAAAGCCAGAAACTTAGTAGGTGATAGATCTCACTCTAGAACCCAGGCCTTCTGGTTCCTATGCTAGGGTTAAATCTCAGTAATCTCTAGCTCCTAGGATTCATTGTTTGGAGTTAGGAAGGAACTTTTAGTTCAGACCCCAAGGTGCTATTTCTTAATAAAGTAAAACAGCAAAGGATCATGTAAAAAAAAAAAAAAATGGTATTATAGCATATACCTTAAAATTCCTATGGAATCATTTTTATATATATGAAATTTCTAATAATCAGAGCCGTATTTTCATAAATGTCTATTTTAATACTATGTCAATATAATTGCAACATTTCAGTAGTGAAGTGTTAACTTCATGTTTGTATTGATGACCTATTTTATGTTTCCCTTGGTTATGGATCTCTGAAGATACAATACCAGAGAACAAATACTATGACACTGGCATCCTTCTTCATTTAGCTTTTGCCACTACTCATTCACTTGTGTTAACAGAGAGATACTGCGTGTTGTGTAAAAGGAGCTTCATGGATACAACTTGGGTTGCTTAGATGTGTAAAAACCAATAGTAAACACGAAATTGAATGCCAAATGTGTCTATTAGAAATTGTTTCTATGACTGTAATACAGAGATTATCGTTTTAAATGTACTACTTTTTTTGAGAAGGTGTAAAAGTAGTTAAAATGCACAATCTTGATATGGGTCTCATGAGCAGTAAATGTATATTTACTGCTTTCTGTATAGGAGATAGTCCTTGCCTTTGGAAGTTTTAAATGTAGAAGGAAAGTTACATTCAAAAAATAACTGCATACATAATACTGTATGTTAAATGTATATGAACATTCCTTTGTATCTGGCCCAGTGTCTAGTGGTTTCATAACATGTAGAAAAGACTATGTAGGTGTTTGTTAAGTGACTAAGTAAGTGAATGACTGAGTAATTGAACAAACTTCCAAGCAGAGTGATTACAGCAAAATTTTAAGAGACAATGCAGTGGCCAGAAGATGAGTATTCCAGGCATACTGAATTCACATGAGTAACGATTTCCTCTTCCGAGGAAACAAAAGATAATGTACTATGGCATAAAACCCGAGGACAAACATGAGTGTGAGGAGCTGGCTGTTAAGAATCATGTACCCTAAACTATAGGACAGGTCCTGTGTAGAAGACTTTTCTTAAGTGGTAGACAGTCGGTTGTTTTTTTTTTTTTTTTTTTTTTTTTTTTTGCGGTAAGGTACATGGGCCTCTCACTGTTGTGGCCTCTCCCGTTGCGGAGCACAGGCTCCGGACGCGCAGGCTCAGCGGCCATGGCTCACCGGCCCAGCTGCTCCGAGGCATGTGGGATCCTCCTGGACCGGGGCACGAACCCGCGTCCCCTGCATCGGCAGGCGGACCCCCAACCACTGCGCCACCAGGGAAGCCCCAGTCGGTTGTTTTTAATTGGAATTCTGTAAAGTAAATTTCCCTCATCTGTTATTCTTGTTCACCACTGATTCCTTTTCTTTGCCCTACTCAATTTCAATCATCATCCTGAAATATCTACTCTACTTCTAAAAACAACTGTCAACGGACATGTGACCCAACCCAAATATGAGGCCATGGTTGGTGGCCTCATGGTCAATGAGTAACACAAAAGTCAGTATAACCACATTTGCCCTGCTCAGAGTGAAATGGCATTTCTGTGAAAGTGGTTTGGATGTGCTCAGATTCCTTACTGTTATTTTTAAAAACAGTTTAGAATTTATTCATTTCGCTAATACATTTTAAATTTATTCCTTCGTAAGAATGACTCATCATGAATCACACATTATGGGAGCATCTTAGTCATTGTATACAAATGAAATGGTAACATGAAAGAAAATGAAATGTCACCTTGTTTGTTCCATGATGTTAAGTGTGTCTTACAATTCAGGTTTTATTTGAGGATATAGCATATGGCTAATGCAATTACAATTTTATATTTTTGAAAATCAAATATGAAAATGTTTATTTCTGTAATGTATGGAGCTCAATAATATTTATTCTATTTGATCAATAATTTATTTTCATAATACAGAAAGTTGTAAGTATGCTTTGTAAATTTCAAAGCAAACTTCTTTTGGCCAATGACTTGGAGTATTATCATATCAAGAGTGACTGATTAATCTGGTGGTTTATGTGGTAGAAATTTTACTCAGCACCATCACTTCCTCCATTTTCTGTGCATAAGATAGATACGCATGTGGCAGTTTGAGATTCTCAATTGAAGATGATCTTCATTGTTTTCTTTAAAAGTACTTTTATATCGTAATCTTAAAATAATTAGTATGTTCAGGAGATACATGGAAAACCTGAAACTAGATTTGCATTACATTAAATTGCTGAATTGTTTAATACGTCACTTTTTAATTTTTTTTCCCCAAGTCTTACATCAACAGTTAAGAAGCTGACGGGCTATAACAATGCCATTTTGGAAAATAAGATAACTGTTTTCATTCTACAAAATGACAGTCCCCTCATGAAAACAAAACTCTTGTTTAGTTGAATGTGGAATTTAAAATCTTTTCCCCACATTTTCATTTCTTACAAGTCCTTCTACTGATGTGTGATTTTTGTGTGTGCCATTTGTTTTTCTTGTATGATTTTTCTTGAAGCTGAACGTCAACATTAGCATCTTCTGCCTCTTGCTGAAGCAGGCATTTAGGTTAATGCTTCTGCTGGCTTTGTTTCAGCCAGCTGAAGAACTTCGGTTGTAATTATTGGGATTACTTTAATTTGGAAGAGTGCCGCTCCCTTTTTGTGGGCAGGATTTATTCTTGCATAAATCAAATGAAAAGTTTTTATGGCCAGCAGACCTGTCTTCTTGGTTCTTTAATTCTCAGATGCACTCTTATTTCAAGAAGAAGGAACTGGAAGAAATGGGGCATGACTTATCATTAGAGATGATGCATTCTGTGTGGAGATCACCAGTTGACCTGCAGTTAACTGGTTGGAAGCTTCTTGCCTACCTTTCCTTCCAATGGCAGAAGTGGCCATTTTTTGTTGTTTATAAAATTCATCTTTTTTTTAAATTTAATTTTTATTTTATATTGGAGTATAGTTGATTTATAATGTTATGTTACTTTCAGGTGTACAGCAAAGTGACTCATTTATACATATATCCATTCTTTTTCAGATTCTTTTCCCATATAGGTTATTACAGAATATTGAGTAGAGTTCTCTGTGCTATACAGTAGGTCCTTGTTGATTATCTATTTTATACGTAGTAGTGTGTGTATGTTAATTGCATGAGAAGATCCCAGAAAAGGAAATTTTGTGCCTAAACTTGTTTTGAGTATGTTTCAGCGTATTCAGAAAAGAATGTCCCTTTCCTTGATCATGAAATGTTTTAGAAACTTACCTATTACTAAGTTTTTAAATGAGGGAAATATTTTTATGTTTAGCTCGTAATTTGATTTGAAAGAATTTTTGAAGGGGGGAGCATATGAGATGCGGGCGGTATTTGTCTCTTTTTGCTATTACATCATTGTAACAGTACACGGCTTTCTTAATTTTTCATGCATGCTTTTGAAATTTGTGCATTATTCTGCAAAACAAGCATTCTGGAGTTTAACAGAAGGGGTGCAGATCATTCCGTCTTTAAAATAAGGTTGTTAAATTTTTCATCAGCAAACTATGAAATGATCTGTGATTAGGAATTTGATAGAAGATAATTATATCTATTTTACTATGTTTAATAAGAGAGAGGAATAGTATGTGGATTCCTATAAAATGACACGATCAACTTAATAAAAGTAGTTTTTGGTCATTCCTAACAAGATCACAAACCCTTGGTAAAAATATTTGTAACCATATAGAATTATTTTGTGCTTTGTTGCGATTTCCAGTGGCTATCCCAAGATGAAAATAATTTGATTGTTATTGCAAGCTTGAATTTCAACAACGAATTGTTATTTCCAAAATAAATACTGTGATTGCTTTGGCCGGAGGTTTCAAACAGTTGCTTTGCCAATATCTAGAGCATTGTTTCTCAACCATTGTTTCATTATCCTCCCCCAAGAAGCCTCTTTAGACATGTTTTCCTAATCGCCCCTCCCCCAATGAAATTTTAATAGGATATACTATATATCTTTTAATATACTGTAATATACAGTATATCTGTGCTTTATATATAAAAATCATGTGTAATATCTAAAATTGTTTCACCCCTCCCTCAACCAGTGTTTTCCCTGTTGGGGGCACATTATTGCCTCATTGAGAATGCAAGGTCCAGAGCAGACTCCATTCGTCCCTACCTGAGGTAAGATCAATATCAAGCCAAGAAATTAAGGCCCCTTCTCTTTATTGCTAAGTAAAGTGAAGGATACATAATGTCCTTACGTATAACATTAGGCTGCCTTGTCATGTCATTCCACTACATAGAGGTAATCCGTATTTGCAAATTGTGATTCAAAGGGAAAAGAATGATGAGCCTCTTCAGATGAAGGGGCTTCCAGAGCCTTCTGAAGTAAAGAGAGTCTGTGCCCAGAGAGGACTGATTTGGCTGGACATCACTGAATCAGAAATTTCAGATGACCTTATTTTCTTCTACTGCTAATAAACTAGAGAAATGGAAAGGAAGGGATCTCCCAGGCAGGACTTGGCTCACATAGTGTAGTAATTTAATATCTGGGCTAAATCTAAAAGCCCACTGGCACTGAGTGATGATGAAACTGCAAACATCAGAGGCCAAAGGTTTTGTTGTTTTAAAAATGAAAAATGCTGTGATTTCAGGTCACCAGCCTATAGTGACCATTCCTGTGGTAATACTCAATGGTTTGATGAAAAGAAAAATGTGTCTCAAGGTAGCAGCAGCTCTGCAGACCCAGCTCCAGTGAGCGCAGCTAGCCTCTGCAGTTGTGTGGATATTCACCTAGCTGTGATGAAATTGGGTTTGGTTGTGAGAATCTATGAAGGCCTAACAGTGGAGGCTGTTTGACACTGGTTGATCCTGCTGAGGTTCTTTTCTTGAGTCTGTTTCTGGCTGAAAGGCTAGGGAAATATTTTTGCATCCTACAGCCTTGGGACTTTTGTTACAAGCCGGTAGTTCACCAATTGCAGTAATAAGATACGTGCATTTTCCCCATACTTGAAGACAGGAATTTGTCATTTTAACTGTTATAGCTGGCTTAGGGCTATGATTCCGGACTATAGTTTTCTCACATATACTAAGAGCTCTAATTTAGAAGTTTTTAATAATCGCTCTCCCGTGGAACTTCCAGCTTCTGAGAAGTGGAAACTCTGTATATCCCCTAGAGGAAATTTAGGTTGTTGCAAATTTAATGCCCTTACCTACTGTCATGAGATGTATTATTATTTTTCTTGAGTGTATCTATGTTTTATGCACAGGACTCTTTAACCAATTTTAAGTGGTAAAAAAAAATCTGGATGGCCTCTTTGACTCGTTATTGCAGTTTAGAATCTCCATTTATCTCTCGTATGGTTGACTCGTGACCTTTGCAAATTTAACAGTATAGTCCCAGCGTTTCCCAAGTGATCCAGAGTAATCTGCAATTTTCCTGAGACATGGATGTATTTGGAGTTCTGGAAGACTGGTGCACAGAAGCAGGTGACTTGCTGAGCTAGTCCATTCATCTACTCAGGGCCTTACCACCCATGGCACTGAAATTGTCCTGTATTCTTTGTTGCTTCCAAAGTGTGGAGAAAATTATATGCAGGAGGGGGTCCATGAACTTGGGGAGCCACAGATGTCTCTGGCTCTTCTGGTTGTATATATCATCATGATATTGTAATTGTCATTACTATTCTGAAACATCAGAGCAGCCATTCTTACCACCAACTGGAGATTCTCACGTGGCCCTCCTGAGAATCACTTCCATAGTGATAGTGTCATGAAACCTCAGGTGTGATGGGCAGAAAAAAAAGTTGGAAAAAGAAACCCACTGGAATGAGGCTTGAAATATAACAATAGAAACAAAACCCCTTAATTTCTTATTAATTGTTTTCATATATCCAGTGTTACCAAATTACAAGAAATCTTGTTGATGTTTGAATGAATGATGGGATGATTTTTAAGCCTTTCTTGCAATTAGATAAATACAAGTCGAATGGTGTAAAGGGGCTTGAGAGCAATCTATGTCTTCCTCCCCACTTTTCTCCCCTACCAATTAATCTTTTTACATTATAAATTTACCTTTGGGGAAATTCCCTGGAGGTCCAGTGGTTAGGACTCAGTGCTTTCGCTGCTGGGGCCCAGGTTTGATCCCTGGTTGGGAAATTAAAATCCTGCGTGCCGCAATGCGGGCGGGGGTGGGGGGCGGGGAGGAAAAAAATACTTACCTTTGGAATGTAAAACAACCATTTCCTAAACATAATTCAGCCCAGCTCATGACAAAAATAATATGCATTGCAAATAATGGGGTCAGAAATGAATTCAGTTTTACTCTGCACTTTATCCACCCCCCACCCCGTCACCTCTCGCTCCCAGCTACTTTTTCCAATGTCACCGATGCTTCCTCCAGAACCCACAGAAATATCTTCCTCTTAACTCTACCTCCTATGGTGCTACTAAGCCATAATATCCCCGAGCTTTATCTCTCGTTTCTGAGAAGCACTTACTGATACGTGTGGGAGTGCTTAAGTGGATTAGACAAGGCAAGCGCCTGGGCTGGGCTGCAGACGAGCCCCCGCCCTGGAGGAGAAATAGGCTCTCAGTGGCCGCTGGGAGCCACTGAGCATCCGCTCTGCTGTGGTTCATGGCTTCCTCAACTGTAAAATGGTGGGCTTTTCCTGCATCACAGAGATCCAGTCCAGCTCTACAGTTGTGAGTCTTAGTAAATTTCATCAGTCTTAGTCACTCCTTCATTTACACAGCCAGGGACCCCTGTGTGACCCAGGCCTGGCGCTGTCTCCGTTTGGTCTCACAGCCCAGTCCAGACTGGGCAGCAATCTTAGCAGGCAGGACGGGCAGGAAGTGTGCTGATGAGAGCAGTGCTTCCCAGCCTTTAGCGTTCAAGGATCAATTTCACACACAAGGAATGTTGGAGGGGCATCTTAAGAGATTAACTCGCATGCCTACATATTACACTTTAAAAAAAAAAAAAAGATTTACTTATTATTATTTATTTAATTTATTTTTGGCTGTGTCGGGTCTTGGTTGTGGCATGCGGGATCTTCGCTGAGGCGTGCAGGATCTTTCGTTGTGGCGCGCGGACTTCTCTCTAGTTGTGGCGTGCGGGTTTACGCTTCTCTAGTTGAGGCATGCAGGCTCCAGGGCGCGTGGGCTCTGTCGTTGCATCACGCGGGCTCTAGTTGAGGCACATGAGCTCAGTAGTTGTGACACGCGGGCTTAGTTGCCCTGCAGCACGTGGTATCTTAGTTCCCTGACCAGGGATTCAACCCGCGTCCCCTGCATTGGAAGGCGGATTCTTCACCACTGGACCACCAGGGAAGTCCCCATATTACCCTTTTTACTGTATGAATTTTCTGCTGGTTGAGAAAGACTTTGTAATCGTAACCCAGCTTTCTTACATACTCCTGAGGGCACCTGTTAAACATTTAGACACACCTCTAATTAATTACGTTTATCAGGTGTACCCAGTTCAAATTGCACAGTGTAACCTGCACAGCTCAAAGTTCTGACTCACATGTACACCCGTAAAATTTTGCATCTTTGATTAAAGCAAAAATTCTTATATGTGGTGACCATATTTGGCAGCGTGTTCGAAAAGGGCATGTTGCATCCTGGTTGAGAACCCGTGGACTAGAGGAGTGGTTCTCAAAGTGCTTGGACCAACAACCGTAGCAGCAGCAGGAATGTCCCTTAGAGTGTGTTCTACATGCAGGTTAGCAGCGCATCTCCCTGACTCTACTGAATGAGAAGAAACTCTGCAGTTAGGATGATGCAATTTGTGTTTTAACAAGCTCTGCAGGTCGTTCTGATGGATGCGGAAGTTTGAGATCTGTTGTACAAAGAGAGTTATTACCACACATATACTCAACTGAGAAACTTAACGAATGGTGAGAAGCAGGCATGGGACTGAGGCTGCCATATGCAAATTCATCTCAGTAAAACATTTGGATTATCACAGTAGACTTTGGTTTTAGGAAGTGATTCTTAGACTCTGGCTGTGTGTCATAGGCTTTTAAGCAATACACATTCCTGTGTTTCATCCTGGATATTATTGTTATTCAGTCTAGGATGGGGTCCAGGAACCTGTTTTTTGTTTTTTTGCGGTACTCTCACTGCTGTGGCCTCTCCCGTTGCGGAGCACAGGCTCCGGACGCGCAGGCTCAGCGGCCATGGCTCACGGGCCTAGCCGCTCGGTGGCATGTGGGATCTTCCCAGACCACGGCACGAACCCGTGTCCCCTGCATTGGCAGGCAGACTCTCAACCACTGCGCCACCAGGGAAGCCCAGGAATCTGTTTTAAATAAACTCTCCAGGTGGGTCCACAGCCAGTCTACGAATCGTTTGTGAATCAGTGATTCTAGACCTGTGCTTCTGTGGGGGCATTAGCATCACCTGGAGGGCTTCTGGAGACAGGTTCCTGGCTGACTTCCAGCGAGCCCTCTCCACTAGGTCTGGGATGGGACCAAGAACCTGCTCTTGTAACAGCCTCCGGGTGGTGCAGCTTCTTGCCCTCAGCACTGGTCTCAAATGCTGAGGGGATGACTTCTGAGCTCCTAAATAGATGTCACACTTTTTTTATGTGAGCTCACCTCCCCACGGCCAGTGATTTTTTCTTAGTAAATTGTGTCTTTCTAGAGATATTTATGTTTACACGGGTATACATACATAAACGTTAACATACTAAACCTTCTTTTTATTTAAAATGCTAGCACTCACTGGTCTGTACCTTGTTTTTTTCACCCAACTAATATATTGTGTGAATCTTTGCATTTTAGTACATGGAGGGCTCCCTGGCTGGTTCTTTGTGGGCAGCTGTGTAGTATTCATCATCTGATTGCCTCATCATCTTTTTAAACAGCCTCCTCCTGATGGGCATAATTGAATTTCCAGTCATGGAGTCCACAAATAAACCAAAGAGCAAACACCCGAAGTCCAAAAACCATGTTGGAGCAAATTGCTTTATATTCTCCATTAGCTCTTGAAGAGATTGTTTTGTGGCATTGTTCAATAATTATATTCTCATTGATTCTAAGTAAACAAGAACATCATTTAGTTTTGATCCGTGCAAAATATAATTTTTTAAGATTCCCTGACCTGACTTGAAAAAATATAAAATTTCTGACCTGTCTTGAATAATCCTTTGGTGAGGATTGAAATATTAAATGAAGAGTTCTAGTGGGTGAGGAAAGGTGGAAAGTAACAGTTAATATGTACACCTTGGGGGCCGGGCTTTCAACTAACATGGTCTCAAACTCAATCATGAAGAGGCAACGCTTTGGTGAATGCCGTCATGTTCTTTTCTCAGAAGTAGCGTCTGGCTCAGAGAAATTAAGGTTTACAGCTAGTAAATAGTGGGCTAAGGTTTTAACTCACTTTTTACTGATTCCAGCATCCTGTGCTTTCCCTCATGACTATCTTCAGTTTAGGGATGTGTGTAACACCTCGGGGTTCAAATGACAGATCCAGCACTCCCAATCCGCGTGGAGCGCGCATCTTTCTTAGAAGGGCTCATTCTAGGCTAAGGTCAGTGAGCCACCGACGGCACAAAATTCAAGGAGGAGCTCACTCTTGGAGTCCTGCACTTGTGCCCTGTGTGCTTCATTCTCTTACCCTAGTCAGACCCTGTGCCTTAGTTTTCTTATCTATAAAATGGGCATAAAAACTGCGCCTTTTTCATAGGGTTGGTTTTGGGTTTTTTGGGGGGTGAGAATTAAAGAAATTGAGGATTAACATAGTTTACGTACATAAAGTATTTATAGTACTACCTGGTCCACAGTAAGTCCTAGTTCAAGTTAATTATAATTATAGGTCAGTTTCTTGATTATTCACTTATATAGAACAGTCATAATCCTGCTTAAAGAAGTGGGACTGTGGAAGCTAAAAAAAATTTTCAAAAGAACAAAAGAATATTTCTGTGGCTTTTTATGAGCTTTCTTTTATGATCCGACTTGAATAAGAAGATCCTTACATCTCCTTTTAGGTCATCATCTTCCAAAGATGACCCCAACAGAAGCCACTCTCTGGCCACTGAGGTTGGCTTCTATCTCAGGGATGGGGGGCTAGATGGCAGGGCTCTTGCAAAGGTTGTTCTGCCCCAAGGGGTCAGGCCAGGGGCAGGCTTCCTTGTGACTCCACTTTTATTTTCTTCCCCTTCAGAGCAGGAGGTGGGCTGCGGGGAATCCCATCTCCTATTTAATGTCGGCTTTGATTCAGTTCCTTTTGAGAATTCCCTCCGCCCCACACTTCCTCCTCCTCATATCCCAAAATATTAAAGCCTGAGAAAGAAAGTGAATTCTGAGGCTTTTAAGTAACGACTTCAAAAATGTCTGTCATGTATCCCTATGCACTTGTAAGTTGTTTAAAATGTAACAGAGCTGCTGTCTGTGTGTAGATGGTGATGGTGTCTAAGAGCTATATTGTCACATCTGATACAGGCCAGTGCTTCATGGGAACCAGGGTGAGCTGATTCATGATGAAAAGCTGTGCAACGAATGGTTTTAAGGCATGTGTGTTTCTTTCCTTTGAGAATGAATGTGCCTTCAGATCACATGAGCATGTGTTTGAACTTTGCCATTTTTGCTTTGGATAGGAGGGACATAGCTCAGCACTGTATATGTGTAAAGGTACATACCCTGGAGTGTGCGCACAGGAGCCCACATATCACCCATCTTATTTTTTATTATTATTTTTTTTTTGCGGTACGTGGGCCTCTCACTGTTGTGGCCTCTCCCGTTGCGGAGCACAGGCGCCGGACGCACAGGCTCAGTGGCCATGGCTCACGGGCCCAGTCGCTCCGCGGCACGTGGGACCTTCCCGGACCGGGGCATGAACCCATATCCCCCGCATCAGCAGGCGGACTCTCAACCAGTGTGCCACCAGGGAAGCCACCCATCTTAATTTTCAAAAATAAAGGATATTGATGAGGGCTCCATCAGTTTGTGGGGATGGTGCGTGGAAGATCTGTTTGTGACTGAGAATCTCTTCCACCCTGTGCATCTGGGAAGACAGTCCTTTGGCTCCTGACTGCACTCTTATCGTGTCTATGACTAGGCATTTGAGAACATTCTGTGATCTGGTGTTCAGAGCCTTCCGAAAGCCTTTGCTGGAGAAGAGCGTACCCAGGCCTGGCGACTGCATGCTGGGCCGGCCTCTCTGAGATTGCTGTTTTCCGTGCTTCACAGACATGTTTTCTTTCACCCTTGTTGTCTACTCCCAGGTTAGCTTGAGAGAGCAGCTGCTTCTGCATTCGCCTGTGAATGGGTCTTTGCCTGCCGTGGGTAGCATGGTGCTCTCGTGAGCATCCTCAGTGGGTAGGTAGTTCATGGCATCCGTGGTATTGATGGACCTGTCTTATCTTTCACAGATGGCTCAGATGTGAAGCTCATGAAAATGTCCATATTGGGTTAGCACCTTGGCATGATTATAAATGTTAATGGCAGCCATCCCTGTTCTCCAAGCCTGGGTGTCCACACGATTTTAATCATTCAGTCCATTAGTAAAAAACCAGCCCATGCACTCAGTATATAGCAGTGATTCTCAAAGGGGATGCTTTTGTCTCCCTGGGGAACAATTGACAGTGTCTGGAGACATTTTGTTTATTACCAGCAGGGAGGGGGATGTATTACTGATATGTAGTGGGTAGAGGCCAGGGATGTTGCTGAACGTATTAATGCGTAGGACATCCCCCCCCCAAATAAAGAATTGTGTGGCCTCAAATGTCAACAGTGCTGAGTTTGAGCAGCCCCAACATACAAGTTGAACCGTAGGAAATTGCACACAATTTCTAATTATATGTATGAGGGTGAACCATATAAAATGTTGATGTTCCATCAGTTTTTATTTACAAACGTGGTAGTTTCATACATTTCAACGTAATGTGTGTAATTATAGATTGTATGAATGAACTATTCTACTGATGAATTATTTACATTATAAAATTCACAAATAGGCTCTTTTAGAGTCTATGAAAATAAATGTGTAGTTTCAATATTTCCTTATTGTGTCCCTGTGGATCATTTTGCACATACCCGCCTTGGAAAGTACTGCTGTAGACTAGTTTAATCTGAAGTTTTGTCTGATGGCCATTGGTTTACCAGTGCTGTGCTGTGCTCTTTGGTATAGTTCTTGGGTTCTTGGGGTAACTGGCTGCTGCTTATAGGGTAGACCTGTAGGAATCTGGCTCTGATCTTTTTTTGCCACCTCAATCAGGGCAGCTCTCCCCTGCAAAGCTTAGATATTAAGCATCCATTCAGATTGCATTTATAGACAGGGCGTAGCAGGCAAAACTTACACTTTGACAACCACTGCACTGGGCAGTGACCTTCTGCAGTGAGGGACTATCTCCTTTCTCTGTGTCCTTAGTATGTAGCACGCAGGGGCAGGTCAATAAATGCTCTCTGGAATGAATTCCAGAGGACATTCTGCTTGAATTGAGGAGGACTTTTAATTCAAGAGAGGAGAGTCTTTTCTCTTAATAACATCTCCTTAAAAAAATCCGACTTTCCCAAGGTTCTTATTCTTAGGGAGGTTTATATACTATTTTTACTTCGTTGGTTTATGAAGTGCTTTTATTAAGAACTGATTTGGGTGTGGGTGTTTCTGAACTTAGCTGTCTCTTTTGTATTCTTAACTTGTCTGCAATGAATATGGATTACTAAAAACAAAAGGCCTCTCCCTGCATATGGTGTGCAATGATTTTGTGAAGCACGTTGAAGAAATTCAGTGTTTATCGCCTTAGCACTGAAGCACTGGATAAATGTTAGACTTACCTAGAGAGCTTTTAAAAATGCAGATTCCTGATCTGGGGAAGGTTCCTAACATCAGTATTTTTTAAATGATCCTCAGGTGATTCTAGCTTTCAGTCAGAGCTGAGAGCCCCTGATTTAGAAGTTAAATACATTTGTTTTCTGTGACTTTTTAAAAATATAATTCACTCTCTAGCACTTTATGTAAAAGGTCTTTAATATCTATATTTAAGTGGAAAAAACCACAAGATATGGATATATTATATGTATATACATACGCATACATGAGATGGGCACTTATGCATATACCTATATTCAGGCAAGAATTTATGGAGAGATATGCCAAAATATTTAGTACTTATCCCTCGGGTGGGTTTTGGAGCTTGGTGTGGAAAGGAGACTCACTAATTTTCTGGTTTGCGTTTTCTCCCGAGAACGTATTTTTTAAAAAACAAGAGCAAAACCTGGGCTTTCCTGGTGGCGCAGTAGCTAAGAATCTGCCTGTCAATGCAGGGGACACGGGTTTTATTTCCTGGTCTGGGAAGATCCCACATGCCGCGGAGTAACTAAGCCCGTGCGCCACAACTACTGAGCCTGCGCTCTAGACCCCGCGAGCCACAACTACTGAAGCCCGTGTGCCTAGAGCCTGTGCTCTGCAACAAGACAAGCCACCGCAATGAGAAGCCTGAGGCCCGCAACAGAGTAGCCCCTGCTCACCGGAACTAGAGAAAGCCCGCGCGCAGCGACGAAGACCCAACACAGCCAAAAAGAAAAAAAAAGAGCAAAACCAACAGATAACACCCCAATCTATATTCTTTATTTCTTCATATTAGTCTTTTTCTAAATACTCCACTGTAGGACTCTCATTCCTTTCCCACTGCAGGTCTCTCATTCCTTTCCCACTGCATTGACATAATTTCTTTGGAAATCTGTTGAAGAAAATATTAATTTTTCATTGGGGAAAGCTGGTTAGCTGTCTCCTAACAGCCTCCTTAGAAAGATTCTGATGTATTCTTAAAACAATGCCTTTTTTGTTTCAAATTCTTTATGGGTAAGCATATTATATGAAAGAGCTGTTTTATCACAATGGCCTAAAATAATCACTACTGACATTTTTATGAGTCACTGCAAAATTCAGAGAATGTGTGATGGAATGCACACTAAAAGGGACTCAAATGTACAGAATCAGGGTATCGGGAATCTGTTACATATTATAGTTGCCTCAACTGAGATGGATTCTGTCTTTAAAGTTGCTGCTGATTTTACTGTTCCAATAATATTGATGAAATCATTCTGGGGAAACGTACCTTATAGTCCTCTGAGAACAATCGATTAAATGCATCTATTGCATAGTGAGGAAACTGAGTTTCCAAAGCCCTTCTCATTTCCCTGTTACTCTATGTAGAAAGATGAGTATATTTGATTTCACTGCCAGGAGTCAGTTAACGAAGGAAGGTTTACAAGTGAAAAAATACCATTAGGATTTTGGGAATTCTTTCATGGATGACTTGTTTCATATTGTCACGAGGAGTCAGTTTCTGACAAATGCCATATAACCTGGGCTAGCTCAGATAGGTTATCCGTGCTTTTTAAGATTCAAATATCCTTTCTTTACAATCTCTGAAGTGGCTTGATCAGTAGGGCCTGGTTTCCCTTGATGCAGCACCAGGCAGTCTGGCCCAGCTCCTTTTTATACAAATAATGTCATGGAGGTCACGTCTGTGTAGAATAATGGAACTGACAGTCATGAGCCTTCTGGAGGGGCTTCGTCATTTACAAGATGCCTTATCCCCTTTGCTCCCTGCAGAAACACAGATGATGGAGGCATCCTGTTCTCTCATGTGGCACACGGGGCTCAAGGAAGTTAAATTGAGTGTCCAGATTCACAGAGTTGACACAAATAGAACCAAAACAGGTAGTAAATGGGGAAACATCCCTTTTTCTTGACTCTGATAGTTGACAAAATCTAATAGGTTTCCCCTCAAAAAGGTTTGCAACTACCAGGGGCAGAACCCATGTCTCGAATGTTGGCAAACAGTGCAGTTCTGTGCACACAGTAGGCTTTCAGAAAGCATTAGGCATCTCTTTCCAAAGATGCCTAATACTGAGTTCTTTTAACATCATGTTCTCTTTCTTTAAAAAGGTACCAGTCTCTTCAAGCCTTCTTGCTTCTTCTATTGAAGGAATGTGTAGTGATCTGCCCTAGTGTCCTTGCAGTTCTATCAATAAACAGTATTTGCATGGATTTTCTGACTTGCTGAAGGACAGCTGTGGTTCTTAATACTGGGAATGTGATTTGAAATTTTTACATGGTTTCTGGGAGTGAAAACGATAAAATCGTGTCTCTTTGCAAGACGGATGTTTTCATTTATAATACATCCTCTGAGATTTTGGCTCAAAATAGGAAGCTTCTGCCTGCTTTTTAGACTTAACCAATTCCTCCTGCAGTTTCCCTTAAAGAATTGTTCTTTGGGGTGAGGTTTCTAAAAAGAAATCAATGTCAAATGAAATTATTAGAGGGAAAATAAAGTGTCTAAATTTATGTTTTGGTGTTGAATATCACAGTGATTTCAATAAATAGAAACTGACAAAGGACAATATGTGCTTTTATTGATTCAGCTTGTAGTGTCCAATTACATTGCAAAGCACCTCACTTTATGGTTTCAGTTCATCATGTGAGCTGTAGGATCATGGACTGTTTATATTTTGGGGTGATTCTCCCTTCAGCCTTGAGAGTGTGCCCTCTCAAGAGTTTGAGATGAATAGAATTTCAGTTGACCCCAGTCTCAGTTTTGTTTGTTTGTTTGCCTTGGTTAAACATAGGGCTTTACTCAGCCAGGAGCTTTTATGGTTTGTTCTCTTCTGTGGACCACTCTCTTCTTTGCCAGGCACCAAGGTGTTGCCCCTTCTAGTTTTTCTCCAACTTGCCTGATCTTTAAAATTACCTGGAATACTTAAGATTCCCAAGACCTTTCCTTGGAGACAGGATGTTAGTTAGCCTAGGAGATTCTTGGCATAGAAGTTTGTAGCCCTTTGATTATACCACCATGCCTAGGGCAGGCAGTTGGTAGACCTAGAGATAACCAAGATGGTAGAGGTGGGAGAAAGAGAGGGGAGGCCAGAAGGAACTGGGTATTTTACTGCCTCGTGGACACAGGAGTTCCACAGCAACCCTCTAACTTAATACAAGAAAAGGCCAGGCCAAAGTTGTGTATACCTCTTGAACAGCCCAGTGTATGTTTATACCTGTGGTTGCACATATACATGTTTGTTGTTATTAAATACCTGCCATTTGTTAAGCCCTGGTAGGCCCTATGCACGGTCTCATTTAATGCTACAACAATTTTTTAGTGGTGGTGATGAAAAGAGTACATGACCACATCTTTTACCATTAGAAAAATATAGGTCTCTGAGAAATTACTTTTTTTTGCGGTGCGCGGGCCTCTCACCGTTGTGGCCTCTCCCGTTGCGGAGCACAGGCTCCGGACGCGCAGGCTCAGTGGCCATGGCTCACAGGCCCAGCCGCTCCGCGGCATGTGGGATCCTCCCGGACCGGGGCACGAACCCGCGTCCCCTGCATCGGCAGGCGGACTCTCAACCACTGCGCCACCAGGGAAGCCCTGAGAAATTACTTTTGATAAATGTTTTCATTCACAAAGGTCTTTTGCACAAATTTACGTACGTGTACACCAGGCAGAGTTGTCAGAGACTTTGCAATGGGCAAAATAAAGTTGACTAGGTGTCTTTTCAGTGGAATGTTAGGTGAAGTCTACTGTATTCTTTCTTCCAAGTTACTAATTCTGCAGAGGTGTGTATCTTTTGTTATCTTTAACGTAGGTTGCAGAAAACTGATAGTAAGGCAAATAAATTTTGTCTTATGGAGACGCAGTTGACACTTACCCATCTTCCTTGTGGAAGAGGCCAGTTTAGTATCTATTAATTCATTTCAGCATTCCAGATTGCTTATGTATGTATCTGCTCTTTGACCTGATTATAATCTCGTATTGGTTCTTTTATTATTTGAATGACTTCTGTAAAATCTTTGAAACACATTCATTTTATATTCATGTAAGAATCATCATTTTAACCTTTAAAAAGATTATCCTAAGGATGAATCATGTCATCCTTATGAAGTCTTATAAGGATATATAAAATGGTCATTACTGTCTCCATTTAACAGATGAGAAAATTTCCGCCAGTGGATGGCATTAGGAATCCCAGTCATCTAGTGGAACTGGATGAATACTTAGGAGCTTTTGGTTATGCTGGACCAGAGGATCTGGAGCTCAGCAGTTTAGAGTGAAGGCTCAGGTAGGCCAAAGCCAGACAGTGGGCAAAAATCCAAAACCTGGGTCTAGGGTGGAAGGTAAAGTATCAAAGATTTAAACAAACAGCAGTTGTGGGACATAGGGCAGAGGAGCTGCAAAGTTTGAATCTAGCAAAGGGGCGAGACAGCAAGGAGCCCATGATCCAAGCAGAAATCTGACCAAACAGCATGCATTGCTTACAAAAAGTGCATCTTGTTGTAGAGCCTTAGCAGTCTCTTTGTGTCAGAGCCATTCTGTGGCCCCCTGTCAGCAGGAAGCAACCCCAGCGTGGGCATTTAAACTAAGCATAAAATTGGAAACACCTGGCCCAGTGAGGGAGCTAGTGGGTTGAGGCAGGCAGGGACTCCTGCAACCCACATCAGGACAATGGCCTTCAGCTGGGCTCAGCTGCAAGCACTTGCATTGATTTTTTAGCCATGTGGTTTACTTCAGAAAACTGCCCACTTTCCTCAATTCCCCATGGAGCTGACATTTTCTTAGCACCCTGATTAATCAAACTGTGTTCAAAGTGAAAAAAACTTCTCTGGCCAAGCTATTTTTAGTCTCTTGATGGTAGCAATGTTACCTGGTCTTTTTTTTTTTTTTTTTTCCTGACTTTAAATTATTCCTGAAGTTATGTCTGCTGCCATTCTAATTTGGAAGCAAAGTAGGTATTTTGGTAGCGTTCAGCAATCAGGAAATGGTGATGTTTTGGAAGTAATTTAGGAAATAGTGGTGATTTGGTAATTACTTTTTGGGGTAAGACGATTTTCATATTAAGGCAGCTCTTCTCACAGCTTTGATCAATTACATTACAAAGGAAAAAAGTGATTCCAGATTCGGCCCTGCATGGCTTGCAAGAAACCGTGAATAACGGTTTAAATGTGAGATGTTGAAAGTGACTTGGGTGCTCTATTCCACATCATTATCCAATAATGCAACTACCATTTTACATTAATCTCTAATTTTAACTATGAGATCTTGCAAAGTTAACTCATCATAATTACAAACGAACTGTAATCAGACCTGTCGTAAATTTGCTAATTATTTTTTGTGCTCAGGTTTTAACCTCTGCTCAGAACTTCAGGCTGTATCGAAACTCTAGGATGCTTAGTACAAGTCTGCTTTTTTTCTGAGTCTTCTCTAATCAGAAACCTAAGTAGCTAATGGCTAATTAGGAGAGTACTTCTTTGCTTTGGACACGTTAGTTTTTCGCCTTGTATAATGTCTAATACATTCCTTTATATGCTGGAAGTCTCTGTACTAGGTAGCTTAAAAAGTTATTTGCAATATGATACAATTCATTCTTAATATACTGTGACTTGACTCATAGAATCACTAGAACTCGAGATACAGACACACTGAAGGTCTCCTATAAAGAAGAAAAATAACCCTTTTATAGCTGATACACAAAGAAAAGAAAACGATAAGAAGTCCCTGGTTATTCACAGGCATAATTTGCCCGTGAAGAGATGAAACTTGGCTGTATTCATCAGATGACTGTAACTCCTTTTATTTTTGAAATAATGGATTTTGTAGAAAATAATGGCTGGTTTGCTGCTGAAACATAGTACTCATATGTATCGATATCATGAGTTGAGCTACTTTGTGAATCGAATTTTGAAAAAATATTTAAGGCAAAATTGCAAAATGGAAAAAGGACTAAGACTTTTGGGTCAGGTATGAATTCAGAGAATTTGAAACATAAAACTCTACATGTAATTGGTCTGTTAATATCTCAAAGCTGTTTTTGATGTTTACTTTTGCCAAGGGGTCATATCATATAAATTTTCAGAAGGACAAGTTTTCTGGATGGACAGCAGAGCTTGTGCCCTGAGGTACCATGTTAGCCTCTGTGCTGGGGCTGCTATTCTTTCATATCTCACCCAGGGCACTGGGTCTGGGCCAAGGGCACCTCTCAGCTCCTTAGATACTGCAACCTTGCTTTTCTTTATTCTCCTTATGCCTTCAGCAAGGAGGGAGGCGAAGGTAAGATTTTCTGTGTTCTCCACCATCTGCAGGAAAGGCTTTTATGATGAAGGGGGAAGAAAACCTTCATTTCCCAGCCCAGAGGCAGCAGAGAACATGGTAGAAAGAAGGCTGGGAAGTGAGCCACGGGTGAGATGGGGAAGCCATCCAGTGCTTTCCAGCAACACTGGGGCTGGGCCCTTTTATCCTTTGGATCAGCTATGAATTATCAAAATGCCTACAGGCATTGGGGCAGGTTTGCACATTGGCTTGGATAATTAAAAGCTGTTTCCAGCAACCAGTGTGTATTCAAGCCATTGGTAGTCTTCAGGTGAAAATCATCTTCCTGTCATTAAGGTTTATTCTAGGCAGCTGAAGAGAATGGTTTCACAGGCGATGAGACTAGGGGTTGGAGAGAGGGGAAAGGGGTAACCAAATACTGACTTGTCACTAGTAGTCTACCGGGCCAGGCCTCTGTGTGTGGTGTATCCCAGACAGGCCCAATCAGAAGCCCCATTTGGGCTACACATTCTCAGGGCTCCCCCGGAGGAGGTTCAGATTCAGGGGTTCTGTGGTAGGGATGGGAAGCTGGATTTTTTTTTTTTTTTTTTTTTTTTTTTTTTTTTTTTTTAGTACGCGGGCCTCTCACTGTTGTGGCCTCTCCCGCTGCGGAGCACAGGCTCCGGACGCACAGGCTCAGCGGCTATGGCTCATGGGCCCAGCCGCTCCGCGGCATGTGGGATCCTCCCGGACCAGGGCACGAACCCGCGTCCCCTGCATCGGCAGGCGGACTCCCAACCACTGCGCCACCAGGGAAGCCCCCCCGGGAAGCTGGATTTTTAACAAGCGTCCCAGGTGATCCTGATGATGGGGTGTGAGAAACCCTGCCTATTCCTAGGTATTTAAAGAACCCAGTTTGCAGTGGTCCCACGAGAGAGCACGGGCTCAGACAGAGTCTAGAGCAGCAGCAGTACGGCTCTGTTCCTCGTCACAACAAGCGTGTTATCTTCTGGGAGACTGGAGCTCGCTATTTTTCAAACCCTTTTGATATTGGCTCACACGAGCCATTTTATTTGAAGACAGAAGAGGTAAGTGAATTTTACGTCAATTATCTGATGACTACACCAGAAGCTTCCGGCAATGTGAAATAAGTTCTCTCATGATTTCTTTCTTGTCCCAGGCTTTAGATTTAGGTTTTGGCTCCGGCAGCCTCTAGGATGGTGTGGTGCCGAGGTACTTTGGCTACTCAGATTAATTAGGCAACGTTTATTAAGATTCAGTAGGTTCCGTGACTTTGCCAGGCAAACAGATGATGCTTCTTAGGCTCCACGAACTCTTGAGACTTAGTGTTATTTTTATCCTTATGACGAGATGGAGATGGAGGCACAGACAGGTGACCAACTTGCTTGAGGTTACACACTAGCCAGTGTGATGATTCTCTGGTTCCCAAGCTTGGCTCTGAAGTGGTACCCTCTGCTGTGTACTGGGGAGGGGGGTCTCTAATGGTTGTTCCATGTGTACCCCCAGGACTTAATTGTTCTTTTTTACACAATGCACTTCTGTCTCGTTTCTTGTGAAAAACTTTTTTTTTCCAATATCGTTCTATGTTTTACAATTTACAAAGTACTTTCAAATGTCAAGTTTTATGTGATTCCCCACAGCAATCCTGAGAGGCAAGTTGTATAAATGAGAAAAACGAGTCTTAAAAAGGTAATGACTTGCCCAGAGTTGCAGTTACTCTTTTATTTTACTTGTCTTTTTAAAATAATTGAATTAAACTTTCTGAAGAGGTAATAAATGCAAATGGTGCAAAGTTCCACCGGTACAAAGAGTACCGGTAAGAGTAAGCCACCTGAGTATCGTTAACAGCCATGGGGCTTCCCCAGAGGCAAAACGACTGGAAGCAGGTCTGCTGACGCTAAGCTTGTGGTTTCCCCACTGCTCTGTAGCTCTCTTCCAGGGTAGCTTGCAGTAACCTTCTATCTATAGTTTTCACTGCAAAGTCTGATTAACCAAGTGCCTAATATTTTGAAAGACTGTAGAAACTTAGTCCTCTAGATAAAATAAATGTGGTGCTTTAACAATCGTTTCTCACCATCTCTACCCACCCCTACCAGGCACCAACATGCAGACATGTACGTTTGGCTGTCCCTGAAGGTGGTCACAAAGGAGAATTTTCTTCTAAAAAAAAGGGGGTGGGGCTTCCCTGGTGGCGCAGTGGTTGAGAGTCTGCCTGCCGACACGGGTTCGTGCCCCGGTGCGGGAAGATCCCCCATGCCGCGGAGCAGCTGGGCCCGTGAGCCATGGCCGCTGAGCCTGCGCGTCCGGAGCCTGTGCTCCGCAATGGGAGAGGCCACAGCAGTGAGAGGCCTGTGTACTGCAAAATAAATAAATAAATAAAAAACTTTAAAAGGGGGTGGTGGATAATGCAGTTCTTACACCGCTGTGACCTTTGCAGACCTTAGGAAAATGCAGGCAGTGGAAAGGGCTTTGGAATAGAGCTTCTCCAGGCATTCAGTCTACCAGCTGGGTGTGGTCTTGGGCAAATTACCTGATCCATTCTGATCCTCAGTCTTCTCCATTCTGATCCTCAGTCTTCTCATTGGTGACACTGGTAAGACTGTGAAGAGGAAATGAGGTTTACCAGAATAGGTCTTGGTTCTCAATACCTGTCCCTTTAGTCATATGAAATTGTGTTAGAAGTAGTTTTCCTTCCTATTTCAGCACAAAATGCTTGATATTTTTTCTTTTTCACAGCCACCCTTATAAACATTTGATTTAAGATAAAGCAGTGCTCTCTACATGTGCGTTTTTTTGTTTTTTTTTTTTGCGGTATGCGGGCCTCTCACTGCCATGGCCTCTCCCATTGCGGAGCACAGGCTCCGGACGCGCAGGCTCAGCGGCCAAGGCCAACGGGCCCAGCCGCTCCGCGGCATGTGGGATCTTCCCGGACCAGGGCAGGAACCCATGTCCCCTGCAGCGGCAGGCAGACTCTCAACCATTGCGCCACCAGGGAAGCCCCGTGCGTCTTTTTCAGTGTTGTGGAATTGAGTCCTCTGACTGTTGGATAGAGGTGACCTATCACAATGTCACCTCCTCTTTGGTCATCCTAAGAAGGACCTTCGTAATTTCCCCATTATTTTTTTTTTAATTAATTAATTTTTGGCAGTGTTGGGTCTTTGTTATGCATGGGCTTTCTCTAATTGTGGCGAGCGGGGGCTACTCTTCGTTGCAGTGCGTGGGCTTCTCACCGCGGTGGATTCTCTTGTTGCAGAGCACGGGCTCTAGGCATGTGGGCTTCAGTAGTTGTGGCTCACAGGCTAAGAGCGCAGGCTCGGTAGTTGTGGCGCACGAGCTTAGTCGCTCCGCGGCATGTGGGATCTTCCTGGACCAGGGCTTGAACCCATGTCTCCTGCATTGGCAGGCGGATTCTTAACCACCGCGCCACCAGGGAAGTGCTGCCCATTATTTCTTGATCATGGTTCCCTGATTATTACATTATCCTTGCCCTTGTGAATTTTGCCCTAAGCACCGATTAGCACATTTATTGCCTTCTTTGCTTGATGTCATCTATTTCTACCATTAGAGTGTAAGCTCCCTTAAGGCAGAGGATATATTTACTTTATTCACTGGTGTTTATCCAGCACCAGCACAGTGCCTGGCACGTACTTGGTACCAAAGATACCAGTGGAATGAATCACTTTTACCAATGTAATGAGACATTACTAGCTTTCAGTATTTGACGATTGGTTTGCTTCCAGTTTTCTCTGCTTAGCTGCTTTCTTTGACTTCTAACCCTAAGCAAGACAATATGTGGCAAGAGGAATTTCTCATGTCCCACTGCTATAGCCATGAATCCTGAAGTCATTTCCTTTGAGAACAGAACCTGGTGTTGGTAAGGGACAGTGATGGTTCTAAAATACCCTGCTGGTCGTGAACCACTGGAATACACACAGCGTCTTGTAAATCCCAGGCACTGATATTTTAATTATGACTTAAAATTACATCAAAGCGCTTTATTAAAATGAACTCATGAAACCTTTTTTCTGGTCCTTCTCTATCACTGATTTATTTTGAAAATTTCTCTTGTTTGGGTGGGCTCCTATGTGGGGGATGATGATCTGCTCTCTGGAATATCAATTCTCGTCAAAAGTTTAATTTTACTTTCAATCCAAGCCAGACCAGACCCTACTTAATGTGCACAGGCTGGAACCACTGGGGAGTATTTATGGTCAATGCTTCCTGCAGTCACACTTTATTCCCCAAGTGATAAGAAAACTGGAAAGTGGCTGATGAGTTGATTTAATCATTTCTGTCCTTGTTTGGCCTACGATGTCAGCTGTTTTCTAGAAGTATTCATACCGGCATCATTCCACAATGTGTAGCATAATACATTACCTTTTGTAGGCTCCTGGTCCGAATGTTCTGAATGAATAAATAGTATTGGTCTAGTATTGTTTTTTTTTAAATTAATTTATTTATTGCTGCATTCGTTGGGTCTTTGTTGCTGCGCATGGTCTAGTATTCTTACTTATCGTTAAGCCTATTTAGCTTAAGCTCAACATTTTCACATTTATCCAATGGCAGTTTTTTTTTCCCTTTAAAAACTTAGCAGTCTCGTTATTTTAGAGCCTATAGAGAGATCAAGTTAGAGTCATCAGCCATGGGTGAAACCGTTGACAATCAATGTTGACGTTTTATTTGAAATCTCTGAGAGGGGCAGCTCATTAGATGCACCTTTCATTTATTTGCTGTGTTCTTACTAAGTACAATTTTGACTCACCCAGGTTGACATGGTTATGAGCAACTTGGAAACCGATCACAAGTCTGGTGAAAAGTTTCATCCTCCAGTGGCTCCATTTTCTTTTTTACTTGGAGAGCTTTTTAATGGGTGGGTTTCAAAGAAGAAAGGACCTTGCAAGAGCAGTCACAGTGTAAGGCTGTGACTTTACAACCTTACACTCTGACAGTGAGGGAGTGTGGGAGTGTACCGAGGCAGTGAGGGAGAGTAGCAAGGTCTTCACTTTGTTCTGTGTTTTCTCTCTTCATTTCGGACTTGAAGGAAGAGAACCCACTCAAGAAAGCTCAAATAGGAAGGAACCTATTTTGCAGGCATTAAAAGAATGGATCTTGGGGAATCTCACTGCAAGAAGTAGCGTTATTACTCTGAGGATCAGGAAAGTCAAACGGCAGCTACAGTGTCTCTCCTTTTTGTCCGAGTTGTGTGATCTCCATCTCAGCTTTCCTCTGTTCATCCACTTTGTTGTCTCTTTTGGATACACTTTTCTTCTCTTTCACTTCCACGTGGTCCCACATAGCCTCTCATAATAGGCATCTCCGCCTCCATTGGCTGGCTGACTTGGTCTCAGCATTTTAAGTTCAAATTTTAGTTGAAATTGGACTAGCATAGATCAGTTGTCTATCTTTTGTTCCAAACAACTCTGGGTAGGGTTTGGGGCATCCGGTACGAATATGACTGCCCAGGTGCATCCCTCCAGGAGAGCCTGGGGTGGAGGCCAACTGTCTCTGAATTACATGAGAGCAAAGAGGAGAAGATCTGCATAGCTAGGTGAAGTGTCCTCTTTTCAAGTAGATTGGCCTTGGTCATTTGAATAATTTCTGGTCTTTGAAAGTTTATATTTGAATAAGGTGCTACAGATGACAGGCAGTGTTGTCATATAGCATCTTTCTTAATCCTCCAAACTTTGTTGTAAGTGCATATCCTTATCCTGATTTGGTAGATAAGGAAGTTCAGGTGTGTGGGGTGATGCTCTCAGGGCAATATCAATGTGGCTGGTAGACAGGGGTTTCCAGTTCCCTGGTCATTGTACAGCTCCATCAATGTCTCTAATCCAGACTTTGATTCATACACATGCAGTCAGTTGGGCAGACCACTAGACACTGTTCTTTGTTATTTTAAAAAATTATGATGTACAAATTGATCTTGCAGCTAAAGGTAGGCAATTTTGAGCAAAGAAATGTTAGAACTGGGGCTGATAACCCACCAGGTGAACCAGGCCCTGTTCTGATGGGCCAGTGAGCCCTTGTGATTGTTTATGCCTAAACTGGACAGCTTATTACATTTGGAATATCATTCCTGATTGAGAGTTTTTCCCCCCTTTTGGGAAATTTCATTTTATCAACCAGCTGATTGATAGTATATACCACTTTTTAAGGCTATTCTAGTTCTGTAATAACTACTTGTTTCTTACTGCTGCCTGAGTTGGTATTATACATAAGAATGTCTGTTAAAAAAACAAATGTGTTCCCTTTTCATGAATGCTATACAGTGCTTGAAGAATATTATACAGATGGAGTTTCTAATTTTTCACAGTATGTAGAAGGCAAACAGTAAAGTACATTTAGTGGGAGATTGGTATGTTATCAGTTTGAAGGCATTTGATTCTCAAATTCGGACCCATATTTCATTTTAAACCTTTTCCCGCCCCCCCTACTCAATACTAACCCTTATTCTAGCCAAACATCCTTTAACTTCCAAAGATTCATTCCCCTTTAGTTTTCACCTGCTTTGAGTTTTACTTCCTCAAGGAAACCTCACTTGATTCCCTCTGCCAATCCAGAGTGGTCGCTTTGTGGTGTGAACTTCCATAGGTGATGGCACTTATATCAGAACGAATAGTTACCCAAGTACCAAGGAGAATCTTGACCGGTAGTCGGCCTTTTATATTTAAATATCCCCAACTAGGTTTTCAGGTCGTTGAGAGCAATGGCCATGTCTTACCATCTTTGGGCCCACCAGAGCACCTCACACCTAGGTGGGTCCTCATTCGTCTATTGAGTGACATTGAGGACAACATGTGGGGCAAGTACTGTTTTACGTTCTAGAAATGAGTTGTTCTACCTATTATCAACAATCTCATGAAGGAGGCAGGCACATAGTTGAGTGAGAAAACCACTAATAGAAATATGTACCTCTTGAAAGAAATTCAGGTTTCTTTGTCAGTTGATTTCATTCCTCATCCCAAGAATTGAAACAAAGCTATTGTTTTTAACATTAAAATTGTTCATGATTAGAAAATTCCTAAGTGCAGGTTATTAATGAAAATTAGTAGGCATGAATCATTTAAATTATGAAAAATTGTTCCTCCTTATTGTTTCTATGTTTAGTTTACCTTAGGTGAATTTCCTGCATCTCCCCCAATTCAGACTACCATGTCTCTTTCCCAGCTGTTTCTGCAGTCTTAACTTTGTTTATTTTTTTGGAATAACCAAGTAGGGTTTTCTTATGCCTGTCATTTCTCTGTTCTGCGTCAAAACCATAGCAGTCAGTAATATTGTTATGTAAAATTTTATTCCCTTAGCGATTTTTCCAGATTGTCAGAAATCTTTGAAAGAATTATCCTCCTGTTAAATTAAGAGGCCAAGCTCGTCTAAAGCCAGGAAATTATTGATAGCCTCCTAAGCCAACAGCAAAATTGTTTCTCGTACATTGCAATGAATCATTGATTTTTTTTTTTCTTAAGTTTTTTTCTCCTGTGGAAAGGTCTTTTTGCTATTTCCTCAGTGTGAAAATAACCCCTGGCGTATATATCATGACACTTTCCCACTCGGTGGTAACTTTAACATCTAAAACCAGTAGGGTTTTTTCACTAATTAGATGAGTATTTCCTTTCAAAATTCTTTAGTTAAAAACAAAAAAGTACAAGGAGTATTAGCATTGCTTGATACAGGGGCAAAAAGAGTTCAAGATACGAGTGAGTGTTGGTTTTCAATCACTGCGTTAAGGCACCTGACGCAAAATGACGCTTTTCAATTCTGTTTTTATGTTTCTGTCTTGTTTTACATCCCTGTCTCTGGAGAGGTTAAGATGACCTTTTTCTACACAGGATAAGACCAGATTGATGTCTGCATGTTGTACTTTTTTTTTTTTTTAATGGATGGACGGAAAAGGTAAATTCTCTGAAACCAGTGACATGTATCTGTGTCCAGGAAAGGCGATTTCCTTGGGTGTCATCTGTAGTGAAGTTGGACACACCCTATGCTCTATATGGAGAGCTGCTAATGTTTCTAGAATGTAGATTACTCCAGGATGACTATTTGTTTTTGACTCAGTGGGCCTAAGATTTGTTGACATTGGTGTCTGAGATGTATAAATGTTTCAGAAATTCTGTCACTACCAGGGATGTTTGACTTCCTCTTTAGAAACGAAAATACTCTGTATACTACTCAACTGCAAAATCCCCTACCATTGGAAAAAAAAAAAAAAAAAGTGCTTCACCACTCTCCTACTGATGTTTGTGTAAAGGGTTGAAAGTGGTAGATAAAAAGCAGGATGGCCGTCAGGAATTGGAAACTGGGTTCATCGTCTCAATATTATACAAGAGTTGAGGTTTGGTCTCTGGAAGAATGTGCTTAAAAAGAAGCTGGAGGCCATGTGCAATTACCTACAAATGCTTTGAAAGTAATATTCTGAGACATTAATTGCTATTTGCATAAAAGTGACTCCTGTAGTAAAGAATCTGTAAGGTGCCTTAAGCACTTACTTTACCTCTCGCTGCTAATAGCTGTTATTATGCAGTTCCACAGTGGAACTTTATTAGCAGGACAAAGCACAGATATAGGTGTGGTTTTTTTTTTTTGTTTTTGGGGGGTTTTGTTGGCAGGACCACAGAGCTTGCAGGATCTTAGTTCCCCGACCAGGGATCGAACCCAGGTCCCCTGCAGTGGAAGTATGGAGTCCTAACCACTGGACCACCAGGGAATTCCCATTGGTGTTATTCCTCTACCACAACCATCACCTTTTAGAATCTTGTGGAATTCACACAAAACACAATGACTCTTGGAGCTGCTTTTTCTTTGCTTTAGTCTGACTCCTTGTCTTACCATATTCCCTCTGTAATTCTCCAATGACTAAAAATTAGAGCCATAGTAACAAAGTGCCTGTCACAGACATATTTGTCAGTGACCAGCATTCTCTTGCTAACAAATTCAGAGCAGAAAAGAGAAGAGACAAGAAAAAGTTTGGACAATGTTGGTATCTATTTGAATTAAAATGGGGTGTAAATGAATATACATGCTTATTTTCTCTCCAGAGGGTTCAGGTGGTATCCAGGACAGTCAACATGTGTGGGAGAGAGATCAAAAATACAGATGTAAGAAAGAAGGTGACGAGGCCTGATAGATGTTATTTTATTCCTTCTAAAGAAAAATGCTCAGTAGACACATATGTCACATTATCCTTATGAAAGGAGATGGTCAGTCATGCAGTTGGATGGAAGCAGTTGGTCCAAAGAATGTCTTGTGGTCTTAGGCCCCTCATTGCTACATTTCTAAATCTGTTATCTTATCTGTAAAATAGGAATCTTTTATCTTAAGAGAATTTTTACTGAAGTAAGTTGAGCTTACCTGTATGAAAATGCTTTCCATTGTACTTGGAACATGTTAGTAATCAATGACTATTAACTGAATCAGATTCTATGACTGGCCTCAAAGAGAAGCTGGTTATTAGAGGGAAAAAAACCACACACATGTCAGAACATTCAAAGGAATGCCCTTCAAAGTCTTTGCTCTAGAACGTGCTATGCATATTCGAGAGATACTTACCTTGATGTATAGATATCTGTGTACAGTTATATTCATCTACCTAGATATCATCTGTCTCCCTACCTGCTTATTTGTCTCTGTGATAACCTCAATGAAGGCAAATGTTTCATAAGGGTGAATTTGATTTTTGAAAATGTTATCTGATAGTAGGTAGAGGACCACTCCCCAGGTAATAAAGTTTTTAGTCAAAAATAAATGCTACCGTAAAGTAATGAGACCATTGTCTTGTGGAACTCATATGTCTGAATGTAGCTGCAAAAAAGGGTTCTAAAACTAGCTAGAGAAAAGCTACTGCGGTGGAGTAAGCCCATGGCATTCCATGTAGGGAATGCATTGAAAGACGCCATTGACTATAAAAGGCTCTATTAAGTATATTTATAATATTATATAACCTATATACTAGGTATTAATGCTAGGAATAATCCTTGAGGGAACTTTCGTGAGACCAGTCTAAGGACAAATAATGATTTGATGCTTGCAAACTTTGATCCACTGAAGCATTTTATTTCTATCAAGCACTTATTGTTGATAGCTTAATGGCATGATGTTCTCCATCTTACAGAAAACAGCTGTAAAACCACATTATTGTTATTGTGATGTTTTTTGAAGCGCACAATTACAGGCTCCTCTTCAAGCTCTCAGTAACATGTCAAAATGAATCCCGTGAGGGAAAGAACTTTATGTCTTGACTTGGGAGTCTGTGAAACTGAAGTTGATGATAAAAATGTATCTTTATTCTAGCTTTGTCACTCCTGACCATGTGGCTCCAAGCAAATTTCTTAATTTCTGTTTCTTCTCGATTGATAGAAAATGAGAACAACACTAGTTCTTGCCTCAAATAATTGTTTAAAAAATAAAACAAAATAGTTTATACATATAAGATGCTTTGGTACTTGGCACATGAGAACTCATAAGCTATTACTATAATTTTAGGTAGATCTAGATATGGTTCATTTTACATTTACTTTTTTGTTGTTTTTGCTGTTTCTGTGTCCCTGGGACATTGGTGTTTGGGTATTTCCTATGCTTTGAGACAAAGAGGAGTATTCATGCTAAAACATGCATTCTTAAATGTATAAGGGCAAAATTCTTTGGGTTAGCAAACAGTGATGGTGTTTGCTGTTCTATTTATGGCTCCTTTAACTGTGAGTTGCCTCGGAGATCATTGGCAAAGTCTCGGCAATAACTAGCACCATTTTATCCTATAAAGAAAAAGCTGCAACTGATCTACTGACAATCATTAGATACCTCTTAGGGAAACACCCTCAAGATCTTTCTGTTGCATAGAATCTAAGATTTCTATCTCCTGTTCTATTGGCAAATCCTTCTAACACACTGTAGAAGAATTGTTTATCAACTCATCATAAAGGAAATAGTGATTCTGTATCCAATTAACTTGTACCTGTTAAAGAAGTCCCAGTTTATTGGTGGGGGAAGGGAACTTCTGTTTCCAAATGGTGTTATTAAAGGCCCCGAGGTTATATTTGTCTTTTCTTTTATCACATAATCTGCTTTACATCAAAGCTAATTAGTAGAGATGTGAAGAGATAATTGTGCCTTCATGATTAGAGAGTTTTAACCCTTTTGCTTTTCCTTTTGCAGGTAAGTGAACATGGCTTTGGGCACTGCTCCTTCCTTATACTTGCCGTCTGGCCTTTACTCATGTTGCCATTTTATGGACTAAAACTCAACAAGGCAGTTAAAAAGAAATATGCAGGTACTGTGGATACTCTCGAAGTGTCTGTTCCAAGAGAGATGGTAAGTGTTTTCTATTTTAACCCTACCTGATGGTACCGAGGTGGGCAGCCCCACTCCTTTCTCCCTCCTCCCAGCAAAAGTGGCTTTATTGGTTTAGTAAGCATCTCTAGCTGGCATGGGTAAAAAATGGAGATTCACTTTCAGGCCTGTTGGATATGCTTTTATGGAGGACAGTTTTTTACCGAAAGCCTGAAATCATTTGGCATTGTTGGTGTTTTAAGTACATCTGTGTCACAGTGCGATGTATTTCACATCTGGCTGGTTTGGAATGAAATGTATATCGTGATACTACAGTGATGTAACTGCCCACGAGATGGTTTTTGTAGCTCAGAGAGAAGAAATTCTAGGCTGAAAGAGCCTGAAGTCCCACCCGAAGTAAAACAATTCTGAATTAGTAGTTGCCTAAAGTCTAGAGTATTATTAGATCGTTTTTTTTTTTAAATTCACAGTTCTAAATCAAAGAAGTATAATTGGAGTTTCCTTTTTAAATATTTGAGGACTGTATTTACTCTACTGTTCAAATACTAGATCTATATTTAGAAGGGAATTTTAAAGCATTTTAAGCTAAATAGGAATGTGAATTCCTATTCAATTCACTATTGAAAGGATGTACTGTCGTTAAAAACTTTTAAAAGTATTAAGTAGCTTTTTATTATTACAGGACTGTTAGAGCTAAATCCTGTATGTATTTCCGTTGTCAATTCCCTTGGAATTATAAGTATAGTGACATTTTTGTCTTTTTGTCGAAATTGGGAATTCAGTTTACTAGCTGGCCGCTTCTTTGTGTTGAGAATGATGATGGTGATTTTTTCACTTTGGTTAAAAATTAGATCCAGATATGCTATATTTAAATAGAAATACGTGGTGGGTTTTTTGTTGTTCTTTTCATTTATTATTGGAAAATATATTGCATAAAAGTGTTTTTTTGAAGTATGCATTAGTGTGTTTTCAGGTTGATATACTTTGAAAATATCTGGATGCCTTGGCTTGTTATAGCATCATCTGGAATAAATGAATAGAAATATTGTCGTTCCCTTTAGAAATTTCACTCTATAGAGGCTCAATGTTATGAGTATTCCAAATGCTCACCTCTTTCAACTTAACTTTTTTTCTAAGACTATGTTTAGATGCTATATATTTGAGAGTGATTCTTTTAACTCTTAATTGCTATGCTACTATGACACTTTAATCTTTGGGGGATGATTATTTTAATAGAAAACAAAATTCTCTCTCAAAGCACCAAGTTTGGTACACCTGATCACTTTCAAACAGCCAATTTCTAAATGCTGGATGGATGTGTGTCTAAATCTCATTTTATAATGGTGGCCATGTTCTTTAATGAAGTGTTGTCATTCACATTTCACAAACAGGGGAGCTATGATTTATAAATGAATGTTATTCTCACTGATTTATTTGTAACGTGACTACTTTGACTGCTAATGGTAAACATCCTTTAAAAAAGGACGTAAAAACTGAACTTTCACAATGAGGCCTTCAGAGCATTGGACATGAATTTCAGACCCGTGAAACCTTTAGTTGATCTTCCGGATTTTTAAATCTTGTATGTTGTAAGTCTTATTACTGGTTTATTCATCAGAAATGAAAACTCAATCAACATTGTGATTTGACGCAATAAACATCATATTATCGCTTCCTAATATCACGGATTTCACTGGGGAACTCCCAGGCACACGAGTTTTCAATTCTGATTAGAAGCGGTCAGGTCTGCGTCACTGAATTGCTGAAATCCAGAGCCTTGGACCTTGGGGAAATCCAAGGTTCTTTAGAACCTTCTGAGAAGCTTAAATATCACTTAAAATACTGAATTGTGTTTTATGTTCGGAGCATATGGTTTATACCATATCAACTCGTTTAGTCCTAGAAGATGCCCCAGCTGTCTTGGGTGAGCTTTCCAGAGCCTCTCTGGAATGGAGTGATTTTTATTTGCAATGTGTGTCATTTGCACAGTCCTTAAGTGGTCCTGATGGCAACCAAGATGCCTTCCTTATAGGAGCTGCATCATTTTGGTGGTCTTTATTGCAGGACAGTGCCTTCTTTTATTAAAATAATGCCATGGGGTGGGGGAAGGAAATAGTTGTATTTGCGTATTTTTCTATGTCAGGGAGCATTCTTATGAGTTTCATTGTTGACATTTGAAAACATGAGGTAATCATCCAGTCCCTTTTCTGCTTTGCTGTGCTCTTCTAAGGAAATGGATTTGAGGGGGTTACTATGAATATGAGTAGTTACTTAACTACAAGAGGAAACGATACAGGTGGCTGTAGAAGCAGGGTGTTTTTGAGGGCTGGCTAGACAAGTTTGAACTTAACTCACGCAGTGAAACTCACCTTTTCACTGTGTGAACTGTGATAGGTGAGTTGATCTGTTTGGGATAATAATAGTTTTTGTTGTTGGAAAATACACAGTTGAATTTCTATAAAATCAAAAGATTTTTTTCTGACTCCTTTAGCTTATTTCAGAGTTTTCCTGTAGAGATACTAGAAACGTTGCCCCTCAGCCCCCCTTCCAAAAATTGGAAGATTGTGAATCAGTTGACATGTCCTCATTTTCTTCCCACTCAACGGTACCACTGGACCCTGCCTCTGATAGACTTTGCATCATAAGTAACTGTACATGTTACACATCAAATAGCTACCAGTAAGTTTAGAAATGTCAGTAAATATAAGGCTTAACTCACAATAGTGACAAGGAAGAATTTCAGTTGTATTTTCCTTGTAACTTTCCAAGAGGAATAGCTAATGCTTAATTTGAGTGATAATTAGCCCTCATGAGTTAAATATTAATGACAAACTAATGGAAAATCTTAGTGGACAAAACAAGAAGAAATTAACATTGAACAAACGTAATATAAATTAATTTTTTTAGTCTGTAGGTAAAATGTCAGCCCTTTAAAAAACATATCTTATATATCTACCTCTTATTTTCAAAGGTCAGGCATTTTTTTAAAAAACATTTTTATTGGAGGGTAATCGCTTTACAATGTTGTTAGTTTCCGCTGTATAACAAAGTGAATCAGCTATATGTATACATTTATCCCCATATCCCCTACCTCTTGCATCTCCCTCCCACCCTCCCTATCCCACCCCCTAGGTGGTCATAAAGCACTGAGCTGATCTCCCTGTGCTATGCAGCTGCTTCCCACTAGCTATCTATTTTACATTTGGTTGTGTGTATATGTCGCTGCTACTCTCTCACTTCGTTCCAGCTTATCCTTCCCCCTCCCTGTGTCCTCAAGTCCGTTCTCTACATCTGTGTCTTTATTCCTGTCCTGCCCCTAGGTTCATCAGAACCATGTCTTGTTTTGTTTTTTTGTAGATTCCATACATACGTGTTAACATACAGTATTTGTTTTTCCCTTTCTGACTTACTTCACTCTTTATGACAGACTCTAGGTCCATCCACCTCACTACAAATCACTCAATTTCATTTCTTTTTATGGCTGAGTAATATTCCGTTGTATATATGTGCCACATCTTCTTTATCCATTCATCTGTCGATGGACACTTAGGTTGCTTCCATGTCCTGGCTATTGTAAATACAGCTGCAATGAACATTGTGGTACATGACTCTTTTTGAATTATGGTTTTCTCAGAGTATATGCCCAGTAGTGGGATTTCTGGGTCGTATGGTAGTTCTAGTTTTAGTTTTTTAAGGAACCTCCATACTGTTCTCCATAGTGGCTGTATCAATTAACATTCCCACCAACAGTGCAAGAAGGTTCCCTTTTCTCCACACCCTCTCCAGCATTTATTGTTTCTAGATCTTTTGATGATGGCCATTCTGACTGGGGTGAGGTGATACCTCATTGTAGTTCTGATTTGCATTTCTCTAATGATTAGTGATGTTGAGCATCCTTTCATGTGTTTGTTGGCCATCTGTATATCTTCTTTGGAGAAATGTCTATTTAAGTCTTCTGCCCATTTTTGGATTGGGTTGTTTGTTTTTTTGATATCTAGCTGCATGAGCTGCTTGTAGATTTTGGAGATTAATCTTTTGTCAGTTGCTTCATTTGCAAATATTTTCTCCCATTCTGAGGGTTGCCTTTTCGTCTTGTTTATGGTTTCCTTTGCTGTGTGAAAGCTTTTAAGTTTCACTAGGTCCCATTTGTTTATTTTTGTTTCTATTTCCATTTCTCTAGGAGGTGGGTCAACAAGGCTCTTGCTGTGATTAATGTCATAGAGTGTTCTGGCTATGTTTTCCTCCAAGATTTTTATAGTGTCTGGCCTTACATTTAGGTCTTTGATCCATTTTGAGTTTATTTTTGTTTATGGTGTTAGGAAGTGTTCTAATTTCATTCTTTTACATGTAGCTGTCCAGTTTTCCCAGCACCACTTATGGAAGAGGCTGTCTTTTCTGTATCTTATACTTTGCCTCTTTTATCAAAAATAAGGTGACCATATGTGCATGGGTTTATCTCTGGGCTTTCTATCCTGTTCCATTGATCTATATTTCTGTTTTTGTGCCAGTACCATACTGTCTTGATTAATGTAGCTTTTTAGTATAGTCTGAAGTCAGGGAGCCTGATTCCTCCAGCTCCATTTTTCTTTCTCAACATTGCTGTGGCCATTTGGGGTCTTTTGTGGTTCCATACAAATTGTGAAATTTTTTGTTCTAGTTCTGTGAAAAATGCCATTGGTAGTTTGATAGGCGTTACATTGAATCTGTCGATTGCTTTGGGTAGTATAGTCATTTTCACAATATTGATTCTTCCAATCCAAGAACATGGTATATCTCTCCATCTGTTTGTATCAGGTTTAATTTCTTTCATCACTGTCTTAGAGTTTTCTGCATACAGGCCTTGTGTCTCCTTAAGTAGGTTTATTCCTAGGTATTTTGTACTTTTTCCTACAGTGGTAAATGGGAGTATTTCCTTAATTTCTCTTTCAGATTTTTCATCATTAGTGTATAGGAATGCAAGAGATTTCTGTGCATTAATTTTGTATCCTGCAACTTTACCAAATTCATTGATTAGCTCTAGTAGTCTTCTGGTGGCATCTTTAGGATTCTCTATGTATAGTATCATGTTATCTGCAAACAGTGACAGCTTTACTTCTTCTTTTCTGATTTGGATTCCTTTTATTCCTTTTTCTTCTTGGATTGCTGTGGCTAAAACTACCAAAACTATGTTGAATAATAGCACTGAGAGTGGGCAACCTTGTCTTGTTCCTGATCTTACTGGAAATGGTTTCAGTTTTTCACCATTGAGAACGATGTTGGCTGTGGGTTTGTCATATATGGCCTTTATTATGTTGAGGTAAGTTCCCTCTGTGCCTACTTTCTGGAGAGTTTTTATCATGAATGGGTGTTAAATTTTGTTGCAAGCTTTCTCTGCATTTATTGAGATGATCATATGGTTTTTCTCCTTCAATTTGTTAATATGGTGTATCACATTGATTGATTTGTGTATATTGAAGAATTCTTGTATTCCTGGGATAAACCCCGCTTGATCATGGTGTATGATCCTTTTAATGTGCTGTTGGATTCTGTTTGCTAGTATTTTGTTGAGGATTTTTGCGTCTGTGTTCATCAGTAATATTGGCCTGTAGTTTTCTTTCTTTGTGACACCTTTGTCTGGTTTTGGTATCAGGGTGATGGTAGCCTCGTAGAATGAGTTTGGGAGTGTTCCTCCCTCTGCTATATTTTGGAAGAGTTTGAGAAGGATAGGTGTCAGCTGTTCTTTAAATGTTTGGTAGAATTCGCCTGTGAAGCCATCTGGTCCTGGGCTTTCATTTGTTGGAAGATTTTTAATCATAGTCTCAATTTCAGTGCTTGTGATTGGTCTGTTTATATTTTCTATTTCTTCCTGGTTCAGTCTCAGAAGGTTGTGCTTTTCTAAGAGTTAGTCCGTTTCTTCCAGGGTGTCCATTTTATTGGCATATTGTTGCTTGTAGTAATCTCTCATGATCTAGTCAAAATTCCTAGATAAAGCATTTTGTTATTTCAGTTGAGTTGAAGATATTCTGTAGTCATTTAAGAGAGCATTTGAAATGTGTCTTTTTTTTTTTTAAAAAGACTACTTTTCATTTCTGAACATTCCCTCTTATATGAAGAAATGTGATCTCCTTTGGCAGCACTGTGGCTTGTAATATGGAAAGAAAGTGAGTTCCTTAATGTAGTTTGCATTCGACTAGGATACAGATTAGAAGGAGTTCTCAGTGTTGATACCTTAACTCTGCCCTCTGCCCCGACCTCCTGTCTGCTCTCAGGCCCTGTCCTATCCACCTGCTTCCTCCTTGGCTTACCTAAAGTCAGAAGCTCTTAGAAACCTTGATTTGGGCTTGCAAATTCCCCTATTAGTAACGAATACTTTGGGATAGAGAAGCCACTTTGTTTTTTGATGTCCTTTTTTCTTTTCCTACTTTTAAATGACCCAGTGTAATGATTACATAATTAAGTTGAGACTGTAAAGTCCTGGAAGGCAGAATATTTATATGGTTTATTTGCATCTCTCAAGATAGTATTTGCAAATAGTAATATTTGTTTACTAAATGGGTAAAGTTACCACAGTCATCTAATTGAGAAGTGCTATGTTATGTATGTCTGTAACAGATCTCAAGGTGAGAACTTTAGTCCTTCAAGGAAAGTTGTTAGAACCCTCTAGAGCAATGATTCTCAATCTTTGGCGCTGTAGGAATCACCAGAGGTACTCGTTATTAAATGCAGCTTCTGAGATCTCGCTGGTAGTGATTCTGATTGAGTGGATACGGGGCAGGGCTCAGGAGTCTATTTAGAACATTATTCCACTTGCTTCTCTGCTGGTAATCCTCTTACCACAGATGGAGAATCGCTGCTCTAGGGTCCTTTGTCTCAAAACCGTACTGTTTTTAATGCTGTTTCAGTGCCTGCACTTACTGTTAGGGTAGGACCTGAGAATTGGTAAGCAGTTCAATAGCTTTCAGAACCTTATCTCCCCCCCCCCCCCCCCCGG